>NC_140961.1:7196340-7221340 GCF_056783735.1 Eptatretus burgeri | reverse complement strand
TATATATATATATATATATATATATATATATGCATATACACAGATAGATAGATAAATAGAAAGATAGATATATAGATGGATATATACAGACATATGGAATGATGAGTTCAAGTCAGTGTTACGTTCATGGAAAGCACAACTTAAACTGATATGACATTAACTGCTCAGCTACTTCCCATTATAATTAATTAAAGTACAGGAAAATACATTCCAGCCCTCCAAAACTCCAAAATCATGAATCATAAATTATACAATTAAATTAGGAAAAATACTAAATAATAGAGGAAAGTAAGTACAAGATATATTAATACACAAATAAAAATGATACATTAGATTCAACAAAATAAGATACGTAAAAGGTACTTATAGTTTTATCGATACATAAATATTTACATACTTCATCAGGTATATATATATATATATATATGTGTGTGTGTGTGTGTGTGTGTGTGTGTGTGTGTGTGTATACATATATATATATATATATATATATATATATATATATATATATATATATATATATATATATATATATATATATATATATATATATATATATATATATATATATATATATATGTTGTGTTGTTCGTCTTTCGGCTGCTCCCGTTAGGGGTCGCCACAGCGGATCATCCGTTATGATACGCATACTGATTTGGCATAGGTTTTACGCCGGATGCCCTTCCTGACGCAACCCTGGTCGCCTCTTACGACACAGGGATAAGGATTGGGTTTCGCCATGATTCCGGGCTGCCCTACACCCTCTCATTGCGTGGCCCAGTGCAGAGCTCCCATCCTCAAGCGATCCTCAAACCCGAGCCTCCGGGTAGCCGGATTACAGGTGCACGCCACTACACCCGGTTATATATATACATATATATATATATATATATATATATATATATATATATATATATACATATATATACACATATATATATATATATATATATATATATATATATATACATATATATACACATATATATATATATATATATTTAATGGGGTATTTTTGCTCCCATTTACTTGGGGAGAGATAAGGGGGGCAGCTGGGCGATGTGGCTTGAGTGAGTCGAGGTAGATGGAGAGGCGAATGGTGGAGTTATGGAGACGAAGAGGTAGAAGTGACCGCCTCATCATCGAAGAGTGAGTAATTGACATGCAAATAAAATGAGACAAAAAAAATACCCGATGACGTGTTGAGTTTTCCTCATTATTTTGTTGGTCACGTGGTTGGGCGGTCACAAATCTGCCACCGGGAATCCGTGAATCAAGAACATTCCGAATCAGGTGGTTTGCTTTTGTTGAAAGAACTCATGTCCCTTACAGGACGGTGTGGTGCACAGAAACACAACTTAGTGAGTGATCGAACAACTTACAAATGATAATAAATGATTTTGTCGACGATGTAAAACTGTTTGAAGACGTGAACTGATCATATATAGTCATCCTTGCACAAGAGCATACATAACAACTTTTCCTTTGTGAATTAATTAATAATTAATAAGAATAAATCATAGATGATGTGGCAGAAAATTTGGAGAGTCATCAAATCAGCTCATTCAAAGAAAAAGTACACTTGACGAATGACCATAATAACACACATGTATGGCTTTTCATTATGTACCACTTCGAGGCTCATGGAAGAGTGAGGTCACAGAGGGTAAAAAGCAACGTACAGCACGCAACACATGGATTCAATGAGCAAAGGGATGCTTGAATAGAAGGAGAAAAGAGGAGCGGTAAGGGCAACGTAATAGTGTGCAAGTAAAAGGGATGGGTGAGAATAGGGGTAAATGGAGGTGATTTGAGATCACCGGTTGAGATGAACCACAAGCCGAGATGGTTGTGCATGAGTACTACTAACTGGAAGCCCTGGAGGGAACTGTGTGATTGAATCGAGTGAGGAAGGAAGTTCCACAAGTGGGAGAAAAGAAGAACAAGGAGGTGGAGGTGAGCACTAAATCTAGATTTTAGGAGAGAGGGAGAGGGAGAGGGAGAGGGAGAGAGAGCCCAGAACAAAGGTGGGAAGGGAGGTGGGGGGAAATAGTTTAATAAATATCCCATGGCATATTATGTCAGAGAATGCGTGAAGATGGTAGAGGGGAGGTGGTGGTTGTGTCAGGGCACTCGAGGTAAACAAGACAATTCGGGAGAAAAAACAAAAATTCATCATCTTGACTTTTTCCAAATCTGGCTTTGATTGTCATTAAAAATGTAAACTTTCAATAAAACCTCATCTAGAGCTGATTATAATAATCAGTTGAGAGTCTGGAAAGTCATTACTGTGTGCAAGGTTGTAAAAAAAACAAGCAAACATCTAAAGTTTGATATATTTTGTTTATCTCCAGTAATAATAGCAAGGAATAATATTTTCAAAGGAAACTGCAGGAAGCAAAGAAAGATTTCCCAAATGGTGGCTCGAAGTTGAGCAGTCCGGTCATATGCATAATATTAAGGCAACTTCGTTCGCCAACTTCAGCCGACAGGCAAATGAGGTCAACATTTATCCATAATAAATATCATTAAGGTATTAACAGGTGATGCCGGTTCTACTCTGGGTCAAGCTCCGAACGTGAGTCTTCCTGGCTGGATTCCTCATCCAGGAAAACTCAAAATAATTATTTTTGAGGCTGACTCTGTAAAGCTTTACTTTCTTTATGTTGTAGCTTTTGATAATAAAGACCAGACCGTTCAACAATGCATTGGCAGAAGAGAAGAACTCAGGAGAGCGACTGCTCGCTGTGAAGCATAAAGTGAAAACATCTGCATTTAACGGTTTCATTGAGAGGCTTGGGAAAGGTCTGTACCTGTTTATCAGATGGTCCTGATGCGACGAGTAAATGGGAACGTTTTTTAACGTGGCCGGGATGCGGCCCTGGGTAGATTGCAGGGTTGGGGTTAGAGGAAGTTGTAAAGCGGTAGAGGTTCCAAAAGCTATAGGAATGAAAGAACAAAGATGCTGGAATTCTGAACTGGTTTTAAAAGGAAAAGTTAAATCAGGCACAGAATGTTGATGAGAAATATAATCATTTTCAAATATGGTCAACAAGGTTTCAGGTTTCTGTTTTAACAACTGAACAAAATGTGTATATGATGCATGTACGAGCTGCAATACAAAAATATATATATATATATATATATATATATATATATATATATATATATATATATATATATATATATATATTGACACCTCCCATACTCCTCCAGCCAAAGAAGCTGCATAAAGCCACCCAAGAAGGCCTACACAACGTAAGCACTTTGCTGTTTTGAACCCTTCCCAGAGTTCCTCCACAACTATAAAGACGTTCACACATAGTGCACACATGAGACTCCCAATGATGTACACCCCCCTCAGCTGCCGGACCGGTTTCGTCATTTATTGGTGAATCAATTTTCAAAGGTAGCGCTGATGATCATCAGGAGGTTGATACACAAACTCCTCACTGTGGTAGATGAACGGAAGATGGGTCCTGAAAAGTGCCCGATCTACACCAAGATTCCTTGGAAAGGGAAAATGTCGCAAAGATATGAGGAACAAATCAAAAGATGCGTCTCAAACATCTATCTGGCTGTTCGTCCAAGAGTGATTTTCACCTCTCGACGTCTGATTCCTGCGGTTAAGACGGATGTTCTGCCTGCCTCAAAACTTCGCAATATTATGAGTTCAAGTACCGATGTGATGCTCGGTATGTTGGCAGAACTACCCAGACTCTGACCGACAGAATCAAACAGCATGTCCCTTTGTCCATAAGGAAAAACACTGTTGGTACGCGAAGACAGACGGTACATGCTTGAAGGAAAGTCGTCCCAGCATCAATCCCAATGTCGTGTGAATCTGCCATTGGGCAGCATTTGATTGAGAATGCAAACTGTGCTGAACATTATAATGTGGATGCATTCAAGACATTGAGTGGAGGACGAAGTATAACGCATCTCCAAATACGAGAAGCAACGTTTATCTATTCCACGGACCCCATGTTATGTCGGCAAAAAGAGTTCGTCCACTCGCTTTGCTTATTTGTGCAAAGAAGAAGAGGAACACGAACTCTTCTCACGATCACAGATATTGATGAAGAGGTTTCTGCAACAGCCTTAGCAGCTCCATCTCAGACCCCACGACCTCCAATTGGAGAGCTGAACACTGAACAGGCTCCTCCCACTAAGACCATTGGGAGGTGATGATGCATCAGCAGAGAACATCCAATTGGAATCGACTTTGTCGATCGGTGCCTATTGGACCGTTCTTCTTCCTTACCTCTTTCACTTTGCGTGAATTTCACCTGATTGGAGCACAACAAAAAGCTTTGTGGTTTTCTTTTATGTCTTAGTCCTTGTGCAACTTTGAAATTTTAGAACTTTTGATGTCGGCTTCACATGATCGAAACAAACTGTAAATGGTGCATGAAATCATCATTCATCATTGTTTTTACTGAACGCAGTATAAATTTTTTTGGCTTCAACATAACCATAACCTTTTGTATTCCATCGTTCAATCGGATTTGCCAACTTGTTGAAAACGTTCTCCAGTTTCTGCGGACTAATTTCAAGCATTAAGCTCCCCCCCTATAGAATGGGAGAAGGTTTGTTGCTGTTGCAGCATTTGGTTCTTCAATTAGTGCGCCCAATTTTCATTGGTAGCACAGAGTTTCTTAAACCCCTCAGAGTACGAAACTACCATTTGGAAGGAAAAAATAATTCTTCCTTCCTGCACTCCCAATTTCCGAAAGTTCCGAGCTGTATCTCTGAGCCGGCCGGGATTTTTGGAAATAAATTTTGTGTCAATAATGGAAAGAAAAAGCATGCGGTGTTGAGATTTTTTTGAGCTTGACCCAATTATTTTTAGGTCTCCACTTAAATATAGACTTTTTCAGCAGTGATCCTGGATTTAGGTCGTTTCACCAAAATGTGGTTGGTGGTGGATCATATGTGCCCTGCAGAAACCTGGGGAGGGGCGAGGGGGAAGCCCAGAAAGAATAGAGGGTGCAACACCAGAAAGGAGGCGGTAGAAGACAGAGAGACCAATGACCTCTTTGCGATAGCGAAGAGATAAACCCATAGACTCTGTTTCATCACGGGACATTCCAATAATCTTAAAGGCCTTGGTTTCCATGGTGTCAAGCTGAGCAAGATGTGAGGCAGGGGAGCCAGCACAGAGGGGAGAGCAATACTCCATCAAGCTGGTGATGAAGACCTTGCAGGCAAATAGGACTTAAGATGTGCCAGGGAAGGACTTTGTATGATGGAGGATGCTGAGTCAACAACTGGCTTTGGAGTCAAACTTTGAAATGTGGTTTGCTCAAGAAATATTGTGACCAATAGTGAGACCTAGGAGTTTGAGTGAATGAACTTCAAGAGGATTTTTAAGAAAGCAGATGGTAGGGTTTTGCCAGACGGTTCTTTCTGGTGTGAGTCTTGACAGGATTAAAAGACATATTTGACGCGTTTGAACAGTTTGTGATTTTGTCAAGGTCTGAAGAGAGGGAAGACACTGCAACCTGCCTGTCTGAAGGATGAGGGATGTCACGGCAGAGGGTGGAGACATCAGCAAATACATAAAGGGGATTTTCCAGAGAGTCAGAGAGATCATTGATGAAGATGAGGAATAGGACTCGACCCAGAACACTACCTTGGGGCACTCCAGCCTTGACAGGGATTGGAGATGAAAGGAGAGCCACACGTTGGCTACGAGATGAGAGGAAGTCAGTAAGACATGTGTGGAGTTGGCCTTGGATGCCATAGGCATAGTTTAACGTTTTTCACCATATCTCGACTGAGGATGTCTGATCGGAATGAAATTGCCCTTGCGAGATAGCCTAGAGTCCCTAGACGATGGCGCATTTCCGATTAATTTACATCATACTCCTCTGAGTTAAACGTCAAGGTCAAATGGTGGTCTGAAAAAAAATATGCCATCATTGGATCTTGAGTCAAGGTTAAGTCAAGGGTGATCTCCAAGGTTTATCCTCTCCTGACCAGGGGAGGCTTACCAATGGCGATTGCTTTGTTATCGCAGATATTTTGTTGCATTTGTGATTGTAGCTCCAAGTTGATCGAAAGAATGTGGTTTTGATGAATAAACAACAGGTTTACAGCACTCCATAAAATGTAGTCCAATGGGGACCTGGTCATGTGAGTGAAGTGGCCAAGCAATTAGTCCACCTCTACCGATCCACTTGTCTGGGAAGACCTCATTCAAGAACCATTGCACATTCAAAGCATAGTGTCAGGGTGCCTCGTCTTGCTGGTACAAGTTGATATGTAAAATATTTAATCGGCGTAGTTCGAGAACCAAATGCGGTAATTATGGGGGGTGACTTTATCACTGATGTAGAAGCTTCTGCATCAGAAAATAGTAACTTGTCAAGCTACCCAGGGGAATTGTGGAATTAAGAACAGTAATAACAATAATATTAATAAAAACAACATTAAAATTAACAAAACTTGATGAATTATGCTTTCTCTGCCATTGACAGTTTGTTTCTGTCGTGTGTACGTCAAAAGTTATAAAAGTTCAAAGTAGCACAAGGACTTTATAGACACCCTGTGTTTAGTTCCAGGTGGAGAAATTGACATTGGGCTGAGTGTGCTGTCTGCTGGTGTATATATGTAAATGTTGAACAGCACCACTTAACTAGACTGGTAACTAGGAACATATGTGCAATCACAGCATTTGTTGCAAACATCCTGACGAACCAGAGGCACCCGCCATGCATGAACCCTTTTTATTACACAATCCATTACACAATCAAAAATTTTAATCAAAGTTGGTATTGAAGTTAAAATGCAACTCCCTGCTTCACTGCTGTTTGCAGTGTCACGTGCTGCATTGGTACCCACAGTATCAGTTAGCCTGATCAGGCTTTGTAAGCTTTTTTTGTGACAGAACTTTTGGACATTTCACTCAAGTCGGGAAATGTTTCAATCCAAGAACCAATTGTCATTCCGTTCCAGGATGCTCGACTAAAGGTGTCAGGCTTTTAGAATTATTTTAAGATACACGCAATAACTCGCCTGCTCTTCATGGACAACACCACAAATGTTCAATGTCCACCAACAACCAGTGTGGCAAGATGGTTCCTCCGAGTTAAATCCTTCCAATGGAGGGCACACACATTGATGCATCAACTTGCATCGACACACCAGGGTGACAGTTTTTTATGAATGTTGAAATTTTGTCCCAGCCTAAACATTTCACGAATACCTCAAGGGTCGAGGATATCCTTCCTGTCAACATATATGCACAACCCAGACCAGACATCTCTATCTCTATCTCTCTCTCTCAAAAACAAAAAAAAAAAGACACGAATAAACTTAACACAATAACTCAAATTGGACCCATTCTTAATGACATGCAACAAAGGAACAGCTACAAGAATATGACAAACACAGATTGTTTTGAACTTCAGTTCATTAGAGTTCTGCCACTCAACGTTTGCATTTGACTTTGCATCAGAAACTCAGCCTCTTAGCATCACCAAGCAACCCGTTAATAACTTTTCATTCTGTAACTTTTGACGTTTTCACTTCAAAAATGACTATGTTTGTAAATTTTTAAATAAAGAGCTCATTCTGATCACTCATTCTTCATTTAGCTGCTTTGAGAATCCAAGAATGCCCCAATTCATTAAATATATTAAGCATACATTCCGGTATCTGCTTGCAGCTTGTGAACACTTAATATATATATATATATATATATATATATATATATATATATATATATATATATATATATATATATATATATATATATATATATATATATATATATATATATATATATATATACCCGGTTCACATGGGTAAAGTGACCCGGGTGGAGCAAGACGTGCCGAGGGCGTGGTTTCCCCCGGTAGTCGAAATTGCATAGTTAATTAGGTAAATTGCTTTTAGATAAATGACCCTATGCTACACGGTTGAGATATTGGCGTCCACGGTCAGTTAGACGACCCGCCAGCTCGCAGAGTTATCCGAGCGACGGCCTACAATTCCGGGGAGTCTGGTGGGAGACGGCGTAACCTCCCCCACCTAGCGGTCGTTCTCGCCACCGACCCCCGGCCCACAACAATACTTTCTGATGTCGATGGTTTTCATGCAGAGAATGGCCGTATTTTTTCATGATGACTTGTAATACCCACTCCGACCAGGAACGGTGCACATGATGCATTTACATCAAGAATTTGTGTGAACACTTAAGCCGATACAAATGGGGCTACGAATGTTTTTTAACCACTTCAAATCTTCCCGTGTACAACCACAAGGTTTCAGCTCATTCTGTCCAGCAGTTTATGTGTGGATTCAACACTAATCCTGCAGTACACGGAAGGAAAGATTGAAATACCAGGAGTGAAGATACGATGTGGGATCTTTCAAGGAGACAGCCTTTCCCCCCTCCTGTTTTGCCTGGCTTGAGATCAACCAAGTCACCTCATTAACGTGCAAAGACACGGATACATCCTAACATCCAATAAAAGAACGTCCAAAGAAACAAGAGAGGCAACACATCTACTTAAGATCGATGATTAAAAAAATCTTTGCACTAAATGAGCAAAAAAAAATTGACAGAACAACTGAAATTAGTGAAACGGTACTCCAACGACCTCCAAATGGAATTCGGTCGAGATAAGTGTGTCAAGTGCACATTCGTACAAGGTCGACCAACACAAACGGATAATATAAAAATCGTCTGACAGACAACAATACAGGAGCGAGACAACAAAGCCTCTTATAAATACCGTGGGGTAGAAGAGCGCCACAAAACATATCATTAAAAAAGTCACAAAGTAATTACCAAGGAATACCTGCATAAAATGAAGCTGATCCTGAAAACATACCTCTCCCCAAGGAACAAAATCAAAGCGATAAACCAACTAGCAGTACCAGTGTTCCAATACAGCTGAGGAATAGTAAACTGGCCACAAACGGATATCAGAAAACGAGATATCAAAACAAGGAAAATTCCTCACTATCCATAAAATGTTCGACAAAAATCAATGCATCCCGAGAATGTACCTGCCGAGGAAAGGAGGAGGTGGCAGCCTGATGCAACTCAATCAAGTGCACAGAGCGAAGACTGGAGGATCAGTGGAGGACGTGATAAGTTCAACAGACGACCGAATACAATTTGTATACAAGCATGAACACACAAAGCCAGAAAAGGTATCTCACTCACGTTGCATAAAACTTCCAAAAACAGGTGTGAATCGAAGATGTCATGCACCAAACCCAAACAGCAACAAATACAGCCCAGATTGCAAAAAAAGACACAAAATAAAAATACAAGACGAAATACCAACAGATATGTTGTGGCAACAGGGTGAAAGACAAAAGAGCAGGGAAATATGTATCCTAAAATTTTTTTTTTAAAGAGTTGGACAGATGGGGATAGACAAAGAAGGATCACTTGGATGGCTAAGAATAGGTCAGTCCAATTTGGAAGGAGAACAAATCATTGTTAATGCCCAAGACCAAGGACTCTACATGAATGGCTTAAATAAAAAAATGGCAGGACTGAGCCAATCAGACAAGCGTAGGTTCTGCAAGGTAGAAACAGAAAGCATGAGTCACCTCCTATTGGGATGTAAAAAAAACTCATGTCAGAACAGCTGTATACAGAAAGGCACAACAAGGTATGTCGAGTAATCCACTGGCACATCTGCAGAAATTTCAAAATCCTAGTTACACAAAATTCATGGAAACATGAACCAAAAGCAATCATTGTAAACAAGGACATAACGCTCACATACGACCTGATGATCCCATCCAGTGTGAACAAAGAAAAACAAAGCACTGCCTACAGACCATCCCTGGGAATATTTCTACAAACAAACTGCAGTTGGAGGCTGTCCGGGGCGCGGTGACGATCATGAAAAGAGCCTTCGGAGCAAAACTCTGAGAACAACACAACTTCACAACTTAAGCCATGAATCATAATCCTTCACCGAAACGAATGTAGATACTTCGAGTCATGGGAGGACTGCGTTGCACCTTTTGAAACCCGAATTATGGAGATAACAATCAACAGCATGCACACAAACTTTCGTAATTACCTCTCTGCATACCTTCCCCTTCCTTCAATTTAACACATGAATTTACATTTTCCGGCCAATACTTGCACCAGTATTTGGTGAAGAAAAAGAAGTAGAGGAGCTGTTACCTTGGACAAGAGATGTCTCATTGAGTAGTCCGATGCTGTTCATGTACATATATTCTTCATCCTCACCTGCACAGCACATGCAGACACAAACAAACATAATAACTCACAAACACCATAAGGTTTGCAATGAGAGGGTATAAGAGGATGCAAACGGAGTTAAACTCATTGTTACAAATATTGGATGAGAAAATTCTGTATAACCTGAAGCCCCCTCGAATAAGTGACAAAAGGCCTGCTGTTCATCTTTCAAGGTTTACAAACAATATTGTTTGGCGTACTGTGATTCCATATCATACATATCCTGTTTAGCAATCATTTGATGTTTAATTAACCATCATTAGAGCAGTGAGGAACAAAAGCTTAGTCGTTGGAATGTATATTATCGGAAACTTCACAGGCACTGGAGTAGTTATACGGTTACACTCTATCAAGTTTCAGAAGGCAATTGGTTTCTCCGCTCCGATCCCTCCTTGAAACGGAGAACACGTGCTACATTGGAGAATATGCATTAATGAAGCCACCCGAAGTGAAAACACAAAACCAGCAACAGCACAATATGTATCATATTTCCCATGTGAGGCTCGCCATGGAGGCTCATCGTGGGACAAACAAGGATGACTGCACTGTGATCTCAACCTGCGACACGAAACATATTTTTCACCTACTCTGTCTACTCAACTCCCTCATCCTTGCTCATGTCCCACATGTCCATGTGATCAAAGTTGGGTCTGAGAATAAAATTTTAAAAATCATGATCCAAGGCTCAGATAACATTCTCTAATCTGTCTCATTAACCTTGTGCCATTTCTGTCTGCGTTCCCATGTGAATGAATAAGATTACATAGAGCAGTGACTGTCCTGTGTTCCCATGTGAATGAATAAGATGAGAGAGAGAGCAGTGACTGTCCTATGTTCCCATGTGAATGAATAAGATTAGAGAGAGCAGTGACTGTCCTGTTTTCCCATGTGAATGAATAAGATTAGAGAGAGCAGTGACTGTCCTGTGTCCCCATGTGAATGAATAAGATTACATAGAGCAGTGACTGTCCTGTGTCCCCATGTGAATGAATAAGTTTAGCGAGAGCAGTGACTGTCCTGTGTTCCCATGTGAATGAATAAGATTAGAGAGAGCAGTGACTGTCCTATGTTCCCATGTGAATGAATAAGATTAGAGAGAGCAGTGACTGTCCTGTGTTCCCATCTGAATGAATAAGATTAGAGAGAGCAGTGACTGTCCTGTGTTCCCATGTGAATGAATAAGATTAGAGAGAGCAGTGACTGTCCTGTGTCCCTATGTGAATGAATAAGATTAGAGAGAGCAGTGACTGTCCTGTGTTCCCATGTGAATGAATAAAATTAGAGAGAGCAGTGACTGTCCTGTGTCCCCATGTGAATGAATAAGATTAGAGAGAGCAGTGACTGTCCTGTGTTCCCGTGTGAATGAATATGTTTAGCGAGAGCAGTGACTGTCCTGTGTTCCCATCTGAATGAATAAGATTAGAGAGAGCAGTGACTGTCCTGTGTTCCCATCTGAATGAATAAGATTAGAGAGAGCAGTGACTGTCCTGTGTTCCCATGTGAATGAATAAAATTAGAGAGAGCAGTGACTGTCCTGTGTCCCCATGTGAATGAATAAGTTTAGCGAGAGCAGTGACTGTCCTGTGTTCCCGTGTGAATGAATAAGTTTAGCGAGAGCAGTGACTGTCCTGTGTTCCCATGTGAATGAATAAGATTAGAGAGAGCAGTGACTGTCCTGTGTCCCCATGTGAATGAATAAGATTAGAGAGAGCAGTGACTGTCCTGTGTTCCCGTGTGAATGAATAAGTTTAGCGAGAGCAGTGACTGTCCTGTGTTCCCGTGTGAATGAATAAGTTTAGCGAGAGCAGTGACTGTCCTGTGTTCCCATGTGAATGAATAAGATTAGAGAGAGCAGTGACTGTCCTGTGTTCCCATGTGAATGAATAAAATTAGAGAGAGCAGTGACTGTCCTGTGTCCCCATGTGAATGAATAAGTTTAGCGAGAGCAGTGACTGTCCTGTGTTCCCGTGTGAATGAATAAGTTTAGCGAGAGCAGTGACTGTCCTGTGTTCCCATGTGAATGAATAAGATTAGAGAGAGCAGTGACTGTCCTGTGTCCCCATGTGAATGAATAAGATTAGAGAGAGCAGTGACTGTCCTGTGTTCCCGTGTGAATGAATAAGTTTAGCGAGAGCAGTGACTGTCCTGTGTTCCCGTGTGAATGAATAAGTTTAGCGAGAGCAGTGACTGTCCTGTGTTCCCATGTGAATGAATAAGATTAGAGAGAGCAGTGACTGTCCTGTGTCCCCATGTGAATGAATAAGATTAGAGAGAGCAGTGACTGTCCTGTGTTCCCGTGTGAATGAATAAGTTTAGCGAGAGCAGTGACTGTCCTGTGTTCCCGTGTGAATGAATAAGTTTAGCGAGAGCAGTGACTGTCCTGTGTTCCCATGTGAATGAATAAGATTAGATAGATGAGAACCATATTTATTCCATACAGCAGGTCTATCTTTATATATACACGTCACCTCAGTTTTGGTGTGCGTGTGTTGTGTGTTGTGTGTCCCTCTCCCCTCTCTTCCGCTCTCCTGCGGTAATAAACCTTTGATTCACAAAAACCTGTGCGTGGTCATTCGAGGTGCCGGACTTCGCCATGAAGTGCGTGTGAATTGGCTTTAAAAATATGGCAACGGGCCGATTGGGAAACACACATTAAAAGCATTCTTAAAACATCTGATTCATCACAGTTATATCAGAACGGTTATATCAGAATGAAGTGATACATCACACGGTCACAGATTGTTTAACCCCAATATGGGGCTGTTCAAAGATTATGTCACTATTTTTTTTGGATGTGTGTACGGGCTTTATTAAACCTGACTAATCATTTTTATTCAACATATAATTAGATTTTTTGGGGTCCCTCATTATGAGTAACACTCGACCAAAACAGAGCCAATGGATATCTGACACAACAACACAGACAGTGTATCATCAGCTGAGGCTGACAGGCCGAATGTCTTCAACCCACCAGAAACCAAGATGGAGGCCATATCATTTTGTGTGGGTGTCATGGTGGCTGGAGCCAAGCGACAGGTGTGTGTGTGTGTGTGTGTGTGTGTGTGTGTGTGTGTGTGTGTGTGTGTGTGTGTGTGTGTGTGTGTGTGTGTGTGTGTGTGTGTGTGTGTGTGTGTGTGTGTGTGTGTGTGTGTGTGTGTATATGTGTGTGTGTGTGTGTGTGTGGTCCAGCAGCTGTCTGCCCAAAGGGTCCACATTTCAAAAATCGACCCCCAACACGAACCTCAACACGAACCTCAACAACAACAACGTGGAGCTTTTATAGATCTGCGAAATGTAACAGGTAAAAAGACTGAGGGGGTTATATACCCAGTCTTCATGAGGCAAAGTGGTCAACTCAGCCCAGGTGGGGAATTTGATAATTGAGCAAGGACACTTGTCAAAAGAACAATAAACCAACTTTAACGTCAACATGGCAAAGGGACACCTGGCTCAATGTCTTCTTTATGACAAGGAGACGCGTCAGCAACAACAATACAACCAGAATAAGGATAACTTTTGAATTTCCCTTCATATTAAAAACAATAATTTCACAATATTGGGGGAGGGGAAAATTGAGAAGATTTTTTTTTTAGAATAAATGAGGAAAATTGGATATAAAAAGATCAGACAGCAAAGGAACGGTATGGGAGTTGGAGAGAAAGGGATGTGGATGGGAAGGAGGGGGTTAAAGCATATGTAAAGAGGGGAGAGAGAGAAAGAGAGAGGGGAAACGGAGTTTGCCCCCCCCCAACAAAAGCCCATATATATATATATATATATATATATATATATATATATATATATATATATATAAATAATATCCACACATACACATACAGTGGGGAGAACAAGTATTTGATACACTGCCGATTTTGCAGGTTTTCCCACTTACAAAGCACGTAGAGGTCTGTAATTTTTTTTTTTTATCATTGGTACACTTCAACTGTGAAAGACGGAATCTAAAACAAAAATCCTGCAAATCACATTGTATGATTTTAAAATAATTAATTTGCATTTTATTGCATTAAATAAATATTTGATACATCAGAAAAACAGAACTAAATACTTGGTACAGAAACCTTTGTTTGCAATTACAGAGATCAGACATTTCCTGTAGTTCTTAACTAGGTTTGCACAGACTGCAGCAGCGATTTGGGCCCACTCCTCCATACAGATCTTCTCCAGATCATTCAGGTTTCGGGGCTGTCACTGGGAAACACAGACTTTCAGCTCCCTCTAAAGATTTTTTATTGGGTTCAGGTGTGGAGACTGGCTAGGCCACTCCAGGACCTTGAGATGCTTCTTACGGAGCCACTCCTTAGTTGCCCTGACTGTGTGTTTCAGGTCATTGTCATGTTGGAAGACCCAGCCACGCCCCATCTTCAATGCTCTTGTTGAGGGAAGGAGGTTGTTGGCCAAGATCTCGCGATACATGGCCCCATCCATCCTCCCCTCAATACGGTGCAGTCTTCCTGTCCCCTTTGCAGAAAAGCATCCCCAAAGAATGATGTTTCCACCACCATGCTTCACGGTTGGGATGGTGTTCTTGCGGTTGAACTCATCCTTCTTCTTCCTCCAAACATGGCGAGTGGAGTTAAAACCAAAAAGCTCTATTTTGGTCTCATCAGACCACATGACTTTCTCCCATTCCTCCTCTGGATCATCCAGATGGTCATTGGCACACTTCAGACGGGCCTGGACATGCGCTGGCTTGAGCAGAGGGACCTTGCGTGCGCTGTAGGATTTTAATCCATGACGGCGTAGTGTGTTACTTATGGTTTTCTTTGATACTGTGGTCCCGGCTCTCTTCAGGTCATTGACCAGGTCCTACCGTGTAGTTCTGGGCTGATCCCTCACCTTTCTCATGATCATTGAGGCTCCACGAGGTGAGATCTTGCACAGAGCCCCAGACAGAGGGAGATTGACTGTTATCTTGAACTTCTTCCATTTTCTAATAATTGCGCCAACAGTTGTTGGCTTCTCACCGAGCTGCTTGCCTATTGTCCTGTAGCCCATCCCAGCCTTATGCAAGTTTACAATTTTGTCCCTGATGTCCTTAGACAGCTCTCTGGTCTTGCCCATTGTGGAGGTTGGAGTCTGATTGATTGAGTGTGGACAGCTGTCTTTTATGCAGATAACGAGTTCAAACAGGTGCAGTTAATGCAGGTAATGAGTGGAGAATGGGAGGGCTTCTTAAAGACAAAACTAACAGGTCTGTGAGAGCCGGAATTCTTACTGGTTGGTAGGTGATCAAATACTTATTTCATGCAATAAAATGCAAATTAATTTTTTCAAAATTATACAATGTGATTTTCAGGATTTTTGTTTTAGATTCCGTCTTTCACAGTTGAAGTGTACCTATGATAAAAATTACAGACCTCTACGTGCTTTGTAAGTGGGAAAACCGGCAAAATCGGCAATGTATCAAATACTTGTTCTCCCCACTGTATATATACACACATAAACTCACCAGGCGCTGTGCGGATCTGCCGGATGAAAGCCTGGATGAGTTGCTGTTTGCGTCGGGCCGTCGTCCCCAGTGGTTCATGGTCGATGATCTCCAGAAAGGAGGCAAGTTCAGGGAGCAGCTTCTCCAGAACCACTGCAACAAGTCGGTGTTGTATCAGACAATATATGGGATTTAGTGCAATAAATGAACCATATAGGTTAGGTATCCACACCCAGTTGAGGTATTGCGATTGAGGAGCACCTAGAAGTGAAGACGATTGCAAGAAATGACACGTCGTCACGGAAAATTGTCTTTTGCTGAGCAATCGGCCTTGCTTTTTCGCTTTAGCCCCAGGCCGGGCCCATTGTTGGACCTTCAATGCCAGGAATGGCCAGATGGCAACCATTAAGGCTTGTGCTGCTGAGATTTCAGTGCAGGTTATGCTACGGTACATAAACTTCACTAAATTCACAACACTGCCTGGCAAACCCATTCACAGTATGCAATTTAGCCTCACTGTACCTTTCCTGCTCTGAGTTGCGGAATGCAATCTTATTCTGCTTTCATAATAATAGAATGGCCATTGTGATATGTTAATTTGACATGAAAGTTTGGTTGACAGAATGGCTCAGAGGTAGTGGACTCCATCCTGCCCTGTGGACTGGATTCGATTCTGAAAGCAATTATAAAATGTCACCGGAGTGCTTCGCAGGTGGGATCGTCAATTGATGACTTTACTGTCATTATACTAAGCAAAGCTTTGGGGACATTAAATATGGACATTAAGCTGGGTGTCCATTACACCAGCAACAGTTGGTGGACGTTAACTATTCCATGGTATATTTAACATACAATATGCAAGTTATTGCCGGCATCCTGAAGAAATTACAATTTTTTGCCACCTTCTGTTTAATGTCAGTCCTGGCTGACTGGTCAATGAAAGACTTGCACCAGAAACTTTGCCCTGTCGACCCCACAAGGATCGAGTTGGGGATTACTGGAGTTGCTGAACGACTCATAGTGGTACATTTCCCCCCCAATATCTCCAAGTGATATAAAACTCTGTTTCCCCTCCCTTGTTTAATCCTCATAGATTTGAATGAAACCCAAACAAACTTCCCATTTCATTTTACATGTCGTTTCCTTTGCAGTGGGTGTGACGAGCTGGTTCATGGGTTTCTTCACCCATCCAATGCTTGTACGTCTTTAACATAAAAATAGGATTCCTGCCCAGGTTGAAGACTGCTTCTGTAGCACCTTGAGATGGAGTAGTCAACCGTTCAAGGTACATTCTTAGGTGTTTGCGACTGGATGTGGGCACCACCAACTCAGGCATGTGTGAGTGACAACACAAACAATGTTCAACAACAATTTGGTTTCTTTAAGAACTGTAGCAGATATAACTTTCGGCTTCAAATAGTCTCCTCAACATCTCCTCAATCTATAAGGAATACAACTGACGTTTCATACAGAACAATATTTCAGATTTCACGCCGTATCGACGCCTCAAATGCACAATTGTCTTTCTCACTCGTGGAATCTCACTCATGTAATGCCAAGCGAACAAAACAACAACCAAACTCAACAACCAAGCCAACAGAAAACCATAATGTGGATATACAGTATATTTTTTACGTGGTCTTTCAACAGAATTGCGTAAATAATTTCCACGATGACGCACTCAGTGGAATACACCGAAACTTTAGAGATCATGGTAAGAGCTTGGCTTGCTTTACGATGATGTAATAGTGTTGTTGTAGCTACCTGTTTCCCCAAAAATAAGGCACGTAACACAACTCTCTTCTCGGGGAAAGCAACACCCAGATGCACTTCAGTGGACCGGATAATTTAAGAATGTCGTGTGATAAATAATTCCCAGGCTGATTCACAGCAATTTCTTCATGCAAGGCCTCGTACCACCACCATTGGCAGATGGCAAATGTATGTGCATATCGGGGTGATTAGAGATGGATAAGCATGCCAGCGAGACACGGTAGTCAATTATCCTTGAGTGTAACGTTTAACTCTCCGGTGCCAACAAGAAGCCTTACGATTCCCTTTGCTCACATGAACCACCGATTACAAGTTGTCGACTGAAAATGAAAGGACAATTCTTCAATTGTGAGTGTAAGCTCTTCAGAAACAAAAAATGACGTTACATTGTTGAATTCAGAATAGTTTGTTCGAGTTAGTTTCCACATAAACAATAGGTTACATCAACCTGAAGCTTGATTAAGGTGTGCTAACCACCATGGGAGGCAAAGTAAACCTGGCATTTCGGGTGCCATCCCTTCGGCGGAGCAGGAGGTTCTCATTGGAATTGCCCGCAGATGCAGACCAATGTTATCCTTGACAGTCGAGTAAAGCTCCGAGCATGAACAGTGAAAATTATTTTGACACGGAAAATATGCCAATCAGCCAAAAGTGGTTTGCGCATTAACGAAGATAATTTTAACATCCAGAGACAAAGTGTTGCACTCGGCTTTGAGGGAAGTATCGGGACGACATCGACGTTACGGGCTGACCTTGCCTCAGATTTGGCATCACATGACAAAACTCTTGCCCAAGATCCAGGATACTTTGTATGAGAACAGTCGCCTCATACCGTCACAGGCTCTTTGCAATTCCAGCATGGGAGGGATTTTCCCAGAGAAGGGAGAACTAAACTCACATAAGGAGACACGGTGTCTGTATTTCACAGGGTTCTCATCGTTGTGTGCTAGTCCTTGGCTCACAGCATTCCTAACACTGCATCCAGCATTTTATTTGTTTTCCTAAGCCTTCCATAATAGGACAGATCCTCATGAAAATTAACGATACTAATAAGGGCAAAACGGCTACTTGGTGTCAACTCTTCGGTTGCTTCACTTTCATGTCCCCTTGCCATAGCAAAAATAAATAAATAAATCCCCCCCAAAAATAAATAAATAAAAGGATGGAAGGATAGAAACGTACAACCGTTCCACGAAGCATAACCAGCCTGGAAAAGACACGACAAAGCCAAACAAACGTGTACGCAGATTTCATTCACCATATTTAAAAGGAAGAAGTACGAAGTAGGGCTTCGTGAAAACTATGATATGATTGTCTTGAAGTTTCAAGATCACATTGCTAATTCTTTAAATTACCCTTTCTGGAGAGTATTTTCCAAACCATCTTGGAACGAATATGTTGCACAGCATTGTCATGGACAGTTAAAAGTGCATTCGAGTGTTTGAGAAACTATTGCGATTGCGCTCGACACCTTACATGGCCAAAGCCTCTTTACGGTATCACGATGGTAACAGTGAGAAGACTCGCCACACCCAACCGAACAATGATCTAAACCAAATAGCAGATAAGCGTAACTATCTTGGAATGTGGTGATTTTAAGCGGTTCTCTTCTCTTCGGTCCCCTGCCTGACCCAGTGAGGGTCGGGTGAGGCCTGCCATGTTTTATGCAGTCCGGTCAAATCGCACCATGCATGTCTAACGGCAGGTTATAAAGTTCACGCCACAAACTACCGGCATCCCTGAAGACGCTGCACTTCCCAAGAACTCAAAAAAGGTCACGACGGATTTCCGAAGCCAAACTAGAGCACTAATCCAGCTGTAACCCCATCAGCCTCGCCAACTTATGTTTGTACCATATCCTGATGCTGTGTGGACTGTGCTTCCCCGCTGACGGACCTCTGGTATAGCTTGTACATGTTGCTGCGTTTGGGCCTGGGGAATAACTGCTGAAATCTATCTATTTAGGTTCTTCCTGATATCTTTGTTCTTTGTTTCTTTCATGCTTCTTTCTAATTTTTTTCACTGAAATTTTTCTTTGAGGCCCACTTGGCTGCGCTTGGATGGGTTTGAGGGTGGAGGAGTCGCGGCTGAAACCCGATTACTATCCATGTCCCCCCTGATGACTCCATCATTGCTCGTTACTTCTTCGGGTTCCTTCTTGGTCTTCCATTTCATTATGTTTGTAAGACAATCGGATGAAAAATGACGATTTTAGAAATTTGACCTCAAGATGACCTTTGACCTCAAAATCAAGAGGCTTCTCAGTTGTGGCTACCTCTACAACTTGGTGACGTTTCATGACGATCCGTTTAGAATTGTGACCTGTAGTCGATTGACAGACAAACAAGCAGACAAGAAGGCGTCAGGTGGTCGCCTGACAGATATGACAAAAATCATGCAAATGATGTCACTGTATCATGCAAAATATCATGCAAATCATGCAAATGTTGTCAAATGATGTCACCTTGGCCTTTGACATATATAGTCAAAGAGCATTGACGGCCTCACTTTTGTCCTTGGGAATCCTCTGTTAAAGTTTGATGAAGATAGCTGAAAGTGTTCGCGAGTTATCACACTCACAGACAAAAATACATACATACGAGACAGAACATGTCATGAAATTTTTCAATTTTCGTCACAACAAAGTCGACCGACCAATTCAGAGACAGAGGTGAAAACATAACGTCCGTCAATCTTCGGTGGGTGGAGGTAATAAAGTCTCATGCAGTCAGTCCCCTTGGCAGTGACAGAGATCGTGAATGATCCGAGTTAGGGAAGACACTCAAAGCTATGCTTGGCCGACGCAGCTTCGATGGAATTAGACCACGCTATGACTCGAAGCCTTTTCATGTGGATTACATGTTGAATGCCCCCATTTCCAAGTTGAACAGTTGGTTCAAAGTCCTTTCCAAAATATGGGTGACTCAATGCAGAGATCATCCGCTGGCACCACACCACACCACACAACACGCTGGTTTTGGTGAGATTGAATTCTGCTGGGGCACAAACACAGAAGCGAACAGTGTTGAAAAGGTTAGCAAACACCACAAATGGTCACCCTTTAAAACCAGGCCCATCAAAGAGATGGGTCATCCAGGATAACTCAAAAGAAAACCAACAAGCAAACAAGAATTCTCAGCATTCTGAAGTTCACCCAGTTTGGCAATTCACCACCAGGTGTTCTACAAGGGCAAATGAACGTTGACGGTGAAATTGCAGAAAGAGTCGGATGCGATGACAATCTTACCACTAAAGGCCGATGAAAGGCAACAGGGATTGCGCCTGGGCCAGTATTTCAAACGATTCCCATACCAGTCTTAAAACAACCGCTGGAATCTTGCGTCGGCTCAGTGCATGAAGATACCTGAATGAGATAACACCGTCCTGAAGAATAGGATTCCACAGTCGACAAACACATTTCCTCAACATCCAGATATGCATGCAAATGAGGACTCATGGCATGATCAGAGAAGTCTCCTAATCGATCAATTGTGTCGACGTGTTCGAAACAAAGAATATTAAGAAAGGAAGTGACGTCATGATAAACTCAATGCCTCTTGAGGATGAGGTTCGTACACGTTTGTTTGCACGGACTTGCAACAGAAGGAATGTTTCCAATGAGTCAGATGGAAATTCCAAAAACTTTAGGCTGTAATGAATGAGGATAGTCTTCTGTTTTTTTTTGTTTTTGTTTTTATCGTCACTACCACCATCATGATTGCCCTTTGCAGCCGGGTGGCCGTTCGCGTGTGACATTCGATTAATCTGGAAACATGCATTTTATATTATTTAAAAAAAAATGGAGTAGGAGATGCTGCCAAGAAAAGAAACTCACTCTGAGATAGCAAGCAATGTCACTCTGGTGTCAAAGGATATCCGAGAAGAATGGACCACCTGGCAGTTTTAGGCAGGAATTTGTAAATATGTTCAGGATGCCGTCCGCGGTAACTCACTCACTTTTCACGAAAGACACCGTGCGATCTTTAACATCCATCAACCAATGCTGACAGATGGGAAGCCCAGTTTAACGTCCACAGTCCATCCGAGGGACGGAAGACGCATCGATACATCGCCCTGCACGCGAAACACCAGGACGACAGTTTAGAGCTGGGTCGGGATTCAAAGCAATGAAAGACAGCCGAAAGGTGAGCGTACATACCCCCAGGCTATCCTGCCAGGCCAACAAGATTGAGTCACTGCTAAAGGATAAGAAAGGTCCATTTGTAAACATCTCGATGTTTACGATAACACCTCCGTACAAAAGAAATGTTAAACAATGACCGGCACGTGACGAAGCAAAGCTCCTTGCAACGTTGTCTGCTTTCAGGTCCGACTCCCTCAAGAATATAAAGAGTCAAAGCATTAATTTTGCCTCATGCCAAAAAGTTCGGTTACAGGCAACATAAGGGGGTCTATCAATAGACCCAGTGTTTGTTGAGGACCACAGCTGCTATCACCATAAGGTGCGATGGGGTTACGGTAACATTTCAAAGGGATCAAATGTGCAGGAAAATTGTTGCTGATGGATCGTTTCCATCGGTCACTTCAAATTGAGTAACGCACCACCTGTGCCTCACAAACTTCCTGACCTTCTCCTGAAAAATACCGCCATTGTTCGCCATGGGTACCTTTATGACGATAGCACACGGCTGAGCAGGCCATTCAAACAATTAGTTAAGGTGTTCAAAAAGGCAGATGATCGACATACTCACTTTAGTCAAAGCGATGCCAAGAAAGGATACATTACATACTGCATCTATATGTTGTGGTTATCATTCAAATTCATTATATAAACGTCATGTGAAAGATCTCATTAAAAGTTGGAATTTCTCAAACTATCGCGAGTATCTCGTTTGTAGAACCTCTTGATCGCCCCTCATACTGCAGTCAGGAGCTCGTTTCGGTAGTTTTGCCCTGAGATGCATGTCGGTTTGTAAAGTTTTGTGAGGCCCTCCTAACCGAGACGACGGTTGAGGCATAATCCAGCGTATCAAATATCCCACCTTTTTGCAAACAGAATTCCAGGTACAACTACTCATTGGCTTGTTAATTGCAAGGTCCTCTCACACATTTCTGGAATGTCATGAAGCCTGCCTTGAGAATGGTCCGGAACTCCTCAACAAAGGGATTGTCCGGTCCAGAGGCTACTAAAGTTCCATGCTGAACGACACCCTGCTCGTTGCCTGTGCAGGGAATGATCTCTCTGGAAATGGGGCGGGAGCAGACGTGGTGGATGGATTTCAACTGGAATTGGATAGGTCCTTAGAATCACTGGTGTTAGAGCAGTACATGAACGTTGGAAGGATCGTGCTGGCTCGATGGGCCTCATCGTCTCCTCCTGCATTAACATTCCTCGTGTGATTGTTGGGTGCGAAGAAAGTTTGGCATGGGCCGCTGCATATTTGACATCCACAAACTCAATCCACACAGGATGGGCGGCTTTTCACTCCAGTGTGAAGGTGGCACAGGAGGATGGCACCCAATGCCTGTACACCACCGCAATGGGACGGTAGTTTTAGTGGAAATGCGTTTGATGTACAACTCGCAGAGATACTCTACCACGGCCTTCACTGGAGGTCTCCCATCCAAGTATTAAAGGCCCTCGACCGTACAGTACTTCACCTTGGGAGATGTTCCTGTTGTGCATGGCATGATCCAGGTGATGAGTCATGGGCAGTTGTATCATCACGAGCAAAGATTCCATTACATGTTTGTCCCGCTGGTTGCATCATTACTGAGATGCGGCTCTCCAACACATTTGAGCTGCCATTTGTAACGTTATTTCTGTGTGCTGGCGATTCACTCGCCCATACCTCGTCGAAAAACACCATGGGACCTTTACCCACCAGCGACCTTGACCGATACTAGCGGAAGGGCCACCCAGCTTAACGTCCCACCGTGCGGATGACGTACCCATTGATGAAATACCCTTGCTGTGAAGCACCATGCAGTGACAGTTTATGGCTGGGTCTGGAATCGCACCCAGACTAAACAGAACCAAAGGTGACAGCTCAACCTCCGAGCTTTCCTGTTCGACTCTAGGTCTCTGTGCAATTTGTCTACTGATTGTTGAAAAATTATACAAAAAATCCTGATGCCATGAAACAGAGCCGTGTTAATATTTCAAGAAGCAACCTCGTGTTCAAACTACATCTTTCGCCGATGCCCCCCACCACTACCCGTGGAAGATTAAAGACAAAGGAATTCCAAATGAAATCAAAGCATTCTTTCACTCATTCCCACAGAAAGATTGAAGCCCGAAGAGACGTCAAGCCACAGGTGTAATGCCTAAGCGAAGGAAGGCGTCCAAAGGAGCACAGAGCACCAGAAGGGAACATGATACCCCGTCAACCATTGGGAAAAGGACGAGAACTGACGAGTTCAAGTTCATGTCCCACAAGTACAAGACCTATCCTCCTCCACCATCGCTCTGTATTCACAGCATGAGGGAAGTGAGTACAGTGAAACGGACACGCGAGTGCACCTAATTTGTTTTTTGGAAGTACCAATTGTTTTACCTTTATTTTAGCCAACCTGGAGGATGTGACGGGTCAAGTGTAAGACACTTTAGAGATGCAAATTTGAAGAGGTGCGGACATCACTCCAAAACGAGGGTTCTCCAACTTCAAAAGAAGAGAGCCAGGTAGACTCAGGCCCTCACCACTCGGGGAATTTCAATCCCAGAGAAGCCGAGTGCCTTTATCACCTGCGTGGTTGGAATTGCTGGATCCAAATGATCCACCTGAGGTCATCCTCAGGTCACCGTTGGTGAAATTGCTCGTTGCGGATCCTAGTGGGAAAAGGCGCGTCCGCAACACTTTTGTCTGTTAAAAAGGTGAATGTTTGTGCACTCCACTCAAACAGACACACACACACACACACACACACACACACACACACACACACACACACACACACACACACACACACACACACACACACACACACACACACACACACACACACACACACACACCTCAACGCGCGTTTCACTCCTGCACTCGGAAGTCTTCGTGCTTACGTCACAGTATCATCATGACGACATCATTGAGCGCGCAGCGGACGGTTAATGAAGGCGTTTCAACGCAATGGTTAAAGGTTTTGATGCAAAACTAAAGTTAACCACAAACCTTACGCTTAGATTTTCACCAGTTCGGAGGTTGTGAGTAAAGAGGCCGTTTATTTATTACGTACGCAACATGTCAGATTGTGCAACCTAATCCATCCATCCATCCATCCATATGCCTGTCTGTCTCTGTCTCTCTCTGCATGCTCCATACATACCTCTCGTTCATTCCATTCCATTCCTTTACTCCTACATACTCACAAACTCCTTTCCCTTCTCTACCCAAACTCCCTTAACAGTCCTTTATCTCTCTCATGATCCATCCTTTCCCTTTTCTCAGTTTATCATCCCCACTTTCCTCCCCACGTGCGTATGTAATAAATGCACATCACCGACAACAATATTGTGGTTTGCCGTGACAACAATGACGATACCGGAAAGGGTGTATTATCCTTGGGACAAGCTTCAT
>NC_140961.1:7178840-7191340 GCF_056783735.1 Eptatretus burgeri | reverse complement strand
GTTTGAAACTTGCGAGGAATATTGCTGGGGACCCGCGGATGTGCCTTTTCGAGGTTTGATATTAATCGGACGAGCGGTTCCCAAGTTTCGGCCATGTATCTGTCGACCAATATCTGCGAGAGAGGGGGACGGGAGAGGGGGGATGAGAGTGGGGGCGAGAGAGAGGGGTGAGCGAGGAGGGGGAGAGGGGAGGGGCAAGACGAGGGGGAGAGGGGGGCAAGAGAGGGGACGAGAGAGAGAGAGAGAGAGAGAGAGAGAGAGAGAGAGAGAGAGAGAGAGAGAGAGAGAAAGAGAGAGTGATAGGAAGGTGTGAGAGGGGGTGGGAGTGGGGGCGAGAGAGAGGGGCGAGAGAGGAGGGGGGAGAGAGAGGAGGGGCAAGATGAGAGGGGAGAGGGGAGAGGGGGGCAAGAGAGGGGGTGGGAGTGGGGACGAGAGAGAGAGAGAGAGAGAGAGAGAGAGAGAGAGAGAGAGAGAGAGAGAGAGAGAGAGAGAGAGAGAGGGGGTGTGATAGGAAGGTGTGAGAGGGGGGTGGGAGTGGGGGCGAGAGAGAGAGGGGTGAGAGAGTGGGGGGAGAGAGAGGGGAGGGGCAAGAGAGGGGGCGAGAGAGGGGAGGGGGAGAGGGGAGGGAGAGAGGGGAGAGAGGGGGTGAGAGAGAGGGGGCATCACAATTCAGAGAGGAGGAGAGAGAGGAGGAGGAGAGAGGAGGGGCGAGACTAGGGGGGAGCGAGGGGCGAGAGAGAGGGGCGTCACAATTCTTCTTCGTTTGATATGACGTCACAATTGACGCTGGGGATCTGAGTATGTTTCCCAGGTGTTTCCCAAGTTATGGCCATTTATGATACTGTTGGTCCGATCTCATTGAAATAATGCCCCAATCCAGTCGTTGTTTACGCACATATGAGCCCGCCCCTACGGGCCCGTACTAGTATATAATATATATATATATATATATATATATATATATATATATATATATATATATATACATATAAGAAAAAGTAGAGTAATTCGACTGCACGCAGTCGATGGGTATGCGTCCGCTCTCTCGCACAAACACTTGAGTATTGACATATTTGACCCTTGACCTTTTTCATAACTGGCCCAAAATCTAATCACTTAATTGCCCTGTCTAACTTTACCTTTGTATTGTACCAAGTTTGATGAAATTCTGTCCAATATTTCTTGAGTTAGGGCGTAAAGAGTAAAATTTCAGAGTTTGACCTTGACCTTTATCACATCTGGCCCAAAATCTAATCACTAAATTGCTCTGTCTCACTTTACCTTTTTACCAAGTTTGATGAAATTCTACAATTTGCTTCTTGTGTTATCGCGTAAATGAAAATCCGCACGGACGGACAGACGGACAACCAGGAAATATAATGCCTCCGGAACCCTTGGTGCGGAGGTATAATAACGCGGAGAAGGATGAAACCTCAAAAAAACAACCAAACAAGGTACGGATGACACCACAATACAACCCCACAATCCTCTTATGGATTACCATGATGACATCTTTGACATTTTACTTTTCTTGTGGGATTGTGATGGATGAATAAAAAGACCAAAGAAGAAGAATAACAATGAAGAGTAACACCACCACATTGCAATCCCACAACAAAAGTGACATTTTACTTTTGTTGTGGGATTGTGATGGAACAACGTCAAAAGCTGTCGTGATGCCAAACCAGAAGAGAATTGTGGTGTCATTTTGCATTATTAATCTTCTACTTCATTCTTCTTCTTTATCCATCACAATCCCACAGCAAAAGTAAAATGTCAAAAGATATAGTGATGCCAATCCATGAGGATTGTGGGGTCGCGTTGTGGCGTGGCGATGTGGGGTCGCGATGTGGGGTCGCGATGTGGGGTCGCGATGTGGGGTCGTGATGTGGGGTCGCGATGTGGAGTCGCGATGTGGCGTCGCGATGTGGGGTCGCGATGTGGGGTCGCGTTGTGGGGTCGCGTTGTGGGGTCGCGTTGTGGCATCGCGATGTGGGGTCGCGATGTGTGGTCGCGTTGTGGGGTCGCGATGTGGGGTCGCGTTGTGGCGTCATGGTGTGGAGTCGTATTGTGGCGTCGTAGTGTGGCGTCGTAGTGTGGCGTCGTAGTGTGGCGTCGCATTGTGGAGTCATGGTGTGGCGTCGTATTGTGGCGTCGTAGTGTGGAGTCGTATTGTGGACGTAGTGTGGCGTCGCATTGTGGAGTCATGGTGTGGGGTCGTATTGTGGCGTCGTAGTGTGGAGTCGTATTGTGGTCGTAGTGTGGAGTCGTATTGTGGAGTCGGAGTTTGGAGTCGTAGTGTGGCGTAGTATTGTGGCGTCCGATTGTGGAGTCGTATTGTGGTCGTAGTGTGGAGTCGTATTGTGGCGTCTTAGTATGGAGTTGTCGTGTGACGTCGTAGTGTAGCGTCGTATTGTGGAGTCGTATTGTGGTCGTAGTATGGAGTCGTATTGTGGCGTCGAATTGTGGCGTTGAATTGTGGAGTCGTATTGTGGTTGTAGTGTGGGGTCGTATTGTGGAGTCGTATTGTGGTCGTAGTGTGGCGTCGTATTGTGGAGTCGTAGTGTGGCATTGTATTGTGGAGTCGTATTGTGGAGTCATATTGTGGTCGTAGTATGGAGTCGTATTGTGGCGTCATATTGTGGTGTCGTATTGTGGCGTCTTATTGTGGTGTCATATTGTGGCGTCTTATTGTGGAGTCGAATTGTGGCGTCTTATTGTGGAGTCGTATTGTGGAGTCGTATTGTGGTTGTAGTGCGGAGTCGTATTGTGGTCGTGGTGTGGAGTCATATTGTGGCGTCGTATTGTGGAGTCGTATTGTGGCGTCGTATTGTGGAGTCGTATTGTGGCGTCGTATTGTGGAGTCGTATTGTGGTGTCTTATTGTGGAGTCGTATTGTGGGGTCGTATTGTGGTTGTAGTGTGGAGTCGTATTGTGGAGTCGTATTGTGGCGTCGTATCGTGGCGTCATAGTGTGGAGTCGGAGTGTGACATCGTAGTGTGGCGTCGTAGTGTGGAGTTGTCGTGTGGAGTCGTATTGTGGCATCGTAGTGTGACGTTGTAGTGTGGCGTCGTAGTGTGATGTCGTAGTGTGGAGTCGTATTGTGATGTCATAGTATGGAGTCGTAGTGTGGCGTCGTAGTGTGGCGTCATAGTGTGGAGTTGTAGTGTTACCTCGTAGTGTGGCGTCGAAGTGTGGCGTCGTAGTGTGGTGTCGTATTGTGGCGTCGTAGTGTTACGTCGTAGTGTGGCGTCGTAGGGTGGAGTTGTATTGTGGCATTGTAGTGTGGCATCGTAGTGTGTTGTCGTGTGGCGTCGTAGTGTGGAGTTGTAGTGTGGAGTTGTAGTGTGACGTCGTAGTGTGGTCGTATTGTGGCGCCATAGTGTGGCGTCGTAGTGTGGCGTCGTAGTGTGGCGTCGTAGTGTGGCGTCCTAGTGTGGAGTCGTATTGTGGAATCGTAGTGAGGAGTCGTAGTGTGACGTCGTAGTGTGGCGTCGTGGAGTGGTATTGTGGAGTCATATTGTGGCATCGTCATGTGGAGTCGTTTTGTGGCATCGTAGTGTGACGTCGTTGTGTGGCTTCGTAGTGTGGAGTCATAGTGTGGCGTCGTAGTGTGGAGTCGTAGTGTGACGTCGTAGTGTGGTGTCGTGGAGTGGTATTGTGGAGTCATATTGTGGCGTCGTCGTGTGGAGTCGTTTTGTGGCGTCGTAGTGTGACGTCGTAGTGTGGCTTCGTAGTGTGGAGTCATAGTGTGGCGTCGTATTGTGGCATCGTAGTGTGGAGTCGTAGTGTGGCGTCGTAGTGTGGAGTTGCAGTGTGGAGTCGTATTGTGGCGTCGTGATGTGGAGTCGTATTGTGGCATCGTAGTGTGGAGTCGTATTGTGGCGTCGTAGTGTGGAGTCGTATTGTGGCGTCGTAGTGTGGCGTCGTAGTGTGGAGTCGTATTGTGGCGTCGTAGTGTGGAGTCGTATTGTGGCGTCGTAGTGTGGCATTGTAGTGTGGAGTCGTATTGTGGAGTCGTAGTGTGGAGTCATGGTGTGGAGTTGTGGTGTGGAGTTATAGTGTGACGTCGTATTGTGGAGTTGCAGTGTGACGTCGTAGTGTGGAGTTGTTGTGTGGAGTTGTGGTGTGGAGTTATAGTGTGACGTCGTATTGAGGAGTTGCAGTGTGGAGTCGTATTGTGGCGTCGTAGTGTTGCGTCGTAGTGTGGAGTCGTATTGTGGCGTCGTAGTGTGGCGTCGTAGTGTGGCGTCGTATTCTGGAGTCGTATTGTGGAGTCGTAGTGTGGAGTCGTGGTGTGGAGTTGTGGTGTGGAGTTATAGTGTGACGTCGTATTGTGGAGTTGCAGTGTGACGTCGTAGTGTGGAGTTGTTGTGTGGAGTTGAATTGTGGAGTCGTAGTGTGGCGTCGTAGTGTGGAGTCGTATTGTGGCGTCGTAGTGTGGAGTTGCGGTGTGGAGTTGTAGTGTGACGTCGTATTGTGGAGTCGTAGTGCGGCGTCGTAGTGTGGAGTTGTAGTGTGACGTCGTAGTGTGGAGTTGTAGTGTGACGTCGTAGTGTGGAGTCGTAGTGTGGAGTTGTGGTGTGGAGTTGTAGTGTGACGTCGTGGTGTGGTCGTATTGTGGAGTCGTAGTGTGGCGTCATAGTGTGGAGTTGTAGTGTGACGTCATAGTGTGGCGTGGTAATTTGGTATCCTAATGTGGTATCATAATGTGGTGTAATTCCTACCTTGTTTGGTTGTTTTTTTTAGAGATTTCATCCCTCTGTTTTTACATTTTTTTTTCATGTTTTTTTTTTCTTCTTGTTTCTGCAATTTTTTTTAAAATAATGAAATGCTTAATAATATTTTATCCTCTGGTATTTTGGAATGGATTAAATAGTGTTAATCCTTCTTTCAGTTGATTTGGGGGATGGTTTGGATAATGTATCACTTTTGGAATGGTTCTGTCCATCTTCCTCACCCTCCCATGACCCTGCTCTTGTTTGCTTGAATCCACATTTATGTTTGATTTATTTTCCAAATAAAACGATTTTTGTTTGATATATTTTTTTAAATTTGAGGTTGCATGCACCAGCTCAGAGACAAAGGAACTTCCTCGTGTTGGAATCACCATCATGGCTTCAGCATTTAATGAGGTAGGTTGGGCTACAATTTTACATTGTTTTTAGAGGGTAAGAAGCAGAAGAACGAGAATAATTACAAATTGGCAATTTAGCAATCTCCCAGTATGTTACTTTGGCAATGAATTCTGGCATCTTTTTAAATCTTGGTAGTTCAGAAAACGCTCGAGAATAAAAGTTATTACGTTCAACTGCTGATGACTTCACTCAAGAGTAGTTTATAGGCCTATCATTGTGTACACATTTGAATGGGTGGCCATTCCCCCCCCACCATGTCATCCCTCTATCTGGAGTGCTACCGTACTCCATGGTATATGTACTCAGGGGTATGCTCGTACATTTTAAGCAATAATGAATCGTGCTTCCCCATTGTCTTGGGTCGCTCAGCTGCATTTTTCCACCATTTATTTATTTTCATTTATGGATGCTTTCCAATGGTTCTGTGATTTTTTCCCGGTGTATCGGCTTCGACGTGCATTGCCACGCGGAATTACAGTGCTTTCCCATTGTCTCAGGTAGCTCACCTGCATTTATTTATATTTTCATATCCGGATGCTTTCCGATGGTTCTGTGATTTTTCCCAGTGTACGAGTTTCGATGACCATCAGCACACGGAATTTCAGCTTTCTACATCACCCAGAAGGTACCGAATATTAATGAGTCAGTGAGCCAGTGGCTAGAAAGAGCTTTGTATATGAGATATATGGGTGGGATATGAGACTTGGGGGTAATTGGGGAGTGCTCAGAAGGTTGGTTGGCATCCAGGTTCGCTGAAACATTCCTCCATTTCTGTGGTTCTTGATATGTGTACACAGTAAGGAAAAGCAAATCGAGTCAGGCCAACAATGACTCTATTTCAACTGAAATCCTGCTGGCTTTTTCACCTGCAATAAACTTCCCAATGATTCACTCATGGCTTGGCTCAGGTGTGCCTTTGCATTGATGTCATGGTCTGAAACTGTGGCCTCCAAGTCCTCAAGGATCGGTCATGTCGATGAATCACTGCATCGGGAAGCGTATGTTGCTTAATCATTCGAGTTCAGTTGTCTACTCTTAGGTTGACCCCTTATCCGACAATACACAGTTGGGTTAGTGCATCACAGGTAGGGCGTTGCATCAGAAAGTGTGTCGTCTCTTGGATTTACATTAAGCTGGGTGTCCCGACGGCTAGCTTTAGCTGGTGGACATAAAATATCCCACGGTGCCTTTCGTTGAAGAGTGGGGGAGTGATCTCCGGCACTCTGAACAAATTCCTAATTCCTGCTTTGAATACCCCAAAGAAAGCAACGGCAAACCACCCTGTGTAATCCTTCCCATGGGACTGCTGTGCCATTCTTCAGAAAAGAGACAATGTTTTGATTTCAAAACAAACTTTGTTCATCCAATCACAACCCTGCACCAGATAATCAATGTTGTATACCAGAGAACATGCGGCTGGGTTATCTGAGGCTCATGGAGGAGCTTGAAATGAAATCACAAGCAGGTCAAGAACATCAAGAGAGGTCAGTGTACCTTAAGACGAATAACAAGGATTTCAGTAGACAATGAACTCATAGAATGAGCATTTGGTTCATCAGATTTAAACCTGGGTCTCTCAAATCAAGAGCCAGGTGTTCAGATGGGAACGTTTTCAGTTCAACCAACTTTTGTTCATTTAATCAGCTTAAGTGGAGCTCTTGGAAGAGTGAGATGACAAGATATGGAGGGGCAAGAAACAAAGAGTGGGTCATTGGGGAGCAGACAAGCAAACACTGACCTCAGATAAGAGGAGCAGGTAAAGGGGAAGTGCAAAAAGGAAAGAAACAAGAAGCTTGAAAACGTTCTTGAGTGAAGATATAAGGTTGCAAGAAAATAATTCCTGATAGGTTATGAAGAGCAAGGCTTGTCTGATACACGGAGGCAAGTCAGCATATTGGAGAAAAGAGGCACAAAGGAGCGCAGACAGGTGTGCGGTAAGTCCACACTTCGGAGGTTTAACAAGGAGGGGGTGACTGGAGGGATGTGTGCTGGAAGGAGAGGGTAAGGATGGAGGGTTGAAATGGGAGGCAACTTGCAAAACCAGATGCGAGACTAGAGAAGACAAGAAGCCGTCAACCTGTCTTCAATGAGAAAGCAAACATCCCCTCCACCTTCATGCCTGATCTGATGATTTCCAGAGTGGCCTCCCCCCAACCCACCCCCTTCCCACAACCTTCCTTCGGTCAACTGACCCGGCATGTACTTCATTCATTCCTCGATTCACCCACTGTGAACTCTCTTCATAACAGTTCACTAGAAAGTCTGGATGATGTCATTCACCAAAATGTCATTGCTGGCGATTTTGCCACTTTCTTCTCAGCAGTAATCAGGTGTGAAACTTGGCCAGGGTGTTGGCACACAATGGCATTTCATGGATCTTTGATGTCCACAAGTGAGTGCGAACAGATAAAACAAATGTCTGGGCGTACACGCTGAAAGCCAGACATGCACTGTGAAGTGTGAAGGACGAGGACCACAGTTTGGATATGGATCTCATTCCATCAGGGTTCACATAGAGGGGTATAAGGATGGAGGCATAAATGGAAGGCAGACCAAAATTGAATTGGGTGATTTGTGGGTGTCATTGTACTCTCTCGATATTTACCTCTACCACCAAAGTGGATGGAGCACTTACGTTTTCAACGATGTTTCTTTGTTTGTCTGTCTGATTGTGAGCAGGATATCTCAAAAAGTTGAAGGATTCAGAGGAACCTTGATGGACAGGTAGGGTGTGTGATATGGACGAATTGATTCGATTTTGGTGAAGATACCGATCATTTTTAAGCGATTCTTTACCACTGATAGATGGGGGCAAAAACTATGTATAGCATGATATTTCAAAAAGTTGTGGCCAAGTTTTGCCAAAACGATGTGGATGAAATGGTTCGGTGACACAAACAATCCAATTCGATTTTGGTTCAGGTCTGGATTTAGATCTGGCCTACCAGTGTGAGTGGGATACAAAACATAATCTGTTCAACCTTTTGGAAGTATGTGCTCTACCAAGTGCTCTTCTACTTATTCTCTGAGTTGTGGGTATTGCCATGCGTTAACATGTCATCGACATAATGCCACCCTCACCCAAGTGCCCATCCCAGGCCTGCGAAAAAAAAAAAAAATCCCCACATGCTGTGATTGTTGATACCTCATCTGTGATGTCTCTATCTGTATGCCTCCTCCCTCCACCACCCCCTACCTCCTCCTGTGGCCTCCCTCCCCCCTTCAAATTGAGTGAGTGCCCTGTTGGATTGGGTTTGTGGTGTGGATAGGTTGGTAAGTGTGCTCGTGGAATTGGTGATGGGGGACGGTGAGTATATGTGGTACAGGCGTGATGGGTCGATTGCCCTCCAGCGTTGAGATTTTCTTGTTGCATTCCCAATAGTGCGTTTGTAGTTTTAACCAAAAGGGCACTCAGGAGAGTGCATAGCTCAGCCATGCAATGCCTGGTCCAGGAGAACATATTGGGCCCAATACATTTTTGGGTTATCGTGTTGCATATCGGTTCCGCCGTATCTTTTAATGATGAAGAATCCCTTAAAAAATGATCGTATCCAGATCCAGATTCGGATCTTCACGAAAATTGAATAAATTTTTCTCATACACCCAACATCTTCTCCAAATTTCATCCAAATCTGTCCACAACTTTTTGAGGTATCCTGCACACAAACAGACAGACAAACAAACACGGGTGAAAACATAACCCATGTCCACCTTCGGAGAAGAAAGTTAATACCTATGGATATTTTTTTAATGACGTGAACAAACTTTAGTACATCACAGGTGATGAAGATTGTGGGGAAGTTTCATCAGAATTGTGTGTGCAGTTTCTGAGAAGAAAGCAAATACCTATTTTGAGGGGCACCCCCCCCCCTGCAGACTCAGATAGACCCCGACGTTTTTTTTTACTGCTGTGAACAATCTTTGGTACATAACTGGTGATGAAAGTTGTTGTCAACTTTCGTCTAACTTGTGTGTGTGGTTTCAGAGAAGTTGTTGCAAGTATTTGTGGATGGAAGATGGACGGACGAACGGACGACATGCCATCCCATAAGCTCCCTGGAACTTCGTTCCTCGTGAGCTAACAAGAGATAGAATTGTTTTGCAAAACATGTCCCCTTCCAATGTGATATTTTCAAAGTCAAAAAAAGGCCTAATTCTGAAAAATAAACAAAATGCCGTGAAACTCGAACTTCTTCTGCAACTTATTGGAGTAAAGTCATGTATCAAGTTTTAGTTGAATATGTTAAAGGGTGTGGGGGAAAAAAGTCTGAGATACCAGAGGGGGGATGGACAGATGGATGGACAGAGAGCAAACCTATAGTTCCCTCCAGTGAAACCAGTAGGGGACTAATAACTCGATGTACAAACATGAAGCAAAAACGTGTACAGATAATGTGCATTAATAATAATACATGGGGGTTATATACCTGGGATTATTCCAATTGCACTGCGCCATGGACTAACACCCGGACCGAAGGCCTGCCGATCTGTGCTGCTTTATGCAATGACTGCGCATGATTTTATTGGGGTGGAGTTGGGCAAGCTGTCCCGTCAGTGGGTGTAAAAGCAGTGGTGTGGAGTCAGGACAGCTGAACATTGACCCATGTGGAACATGTGGCATTTTCTTAGTCGAAAAAGTGCATAACTCTGTAAAAAAAATTCCAAAACGCCCTTTAACTCGAATTGATCTGTAACATCATAGTAAAGCCATGTATCAAGTTTCAGTTGAATATGTTAAAGGGTAATGGGGGGGGGGGGAGTCTGAAAAACCACAGGTGAGCCGGACGGACGAACAGACCACGAGCAAACGTATAGTCCCCTCCATTGAAACCGGTAGGGGACTAATAACCTGGAAGTGAGTGATGTGGACTTGGCATGATCATTGAAGGGTAAAAAAAAATTAAAGGTAAGAATGGAGGATGACACGTTCCTGAGATGACATGTTCCACCCTCATGTCCCTTCTCTCCCTTCCATACGCTAATCTCCCTTCCATCTCTTCTCAAATCTGTTTCACTGGAAATTATCTGAAATGAAATGGATTTCAGAAGCTATAACTAGCAAAAATGCGCTTCAAAAACATGTTATAAAATCCAAAAAAGTTGGAATTACATACGACACAATACCAGTATTACCAGAGTTTATCAATGCTGGTGTTAATTCTAAAATGATAGATAATGGAATGAGTGACATCTGCAGCTCTGTGGCGGAGACTAATAAGTAGTGCTGTTCACTGACACCATTTCTTGTATAACTGGAAGAAAAGATTTACATTATTATTAGTGAATATAATAATAAAGAAAGCGAAAACAGTCACCTTTAACAAATGTTACCTCACTGCGTGGCGATGCAGTCAAGAATGGGCCAGGGATCCATGAATTGTAGGCTGAATTATGGGATATACTGAAACCCTCCTCGTGGACAATTTGTCGATTTAACTACAAGCCACAATAAGTTATTGGCTTAGGGTCCCGAATACATGTTATCTGAACGACTCGAACTCCAGATAAAACTCCCCTCTCAGTTGTAAAATATCTGCAATTGCAACATTCAGAATGATGAAATAGGAATCACAGCACCAACTATGCTGCATAGCTGATGTACATGTATCACCAACACACTGCATGAGCCCATCCTTGCATGCTAAGCTAGCAGTATATATATATATATATATATATATATATATATATATATATATATATATATATATATATATATATATATATATATATATATATATATATATATATATATATATATATATATAGGTATATATATATACGAGCCTGGTGTTGGCGCAGTGGTAAGGGCAGTGGCTTGGGACCCAAGAGGTCCTGAGTTCAAGCCCCGTTGGGACACTGAATTAATATATGTATGTATATGTATATATATATATATATATATATATATATATATATATATATATATATATATATATAATGTGTATATATATAATGTGTATGTATATAATGTGTATATATATATATATATATATATATATATATATATATATGTATATATATATGTATCTATATATATATAAATATATATAAACCAAGTCGAAAACACCAGGGGGTTGACTCAGCCTGCCATCCTTCCGAGGTCGGCGAAATGAGCACCAGTTGTACTGGGCCCGGTGTATGCCCCGGTTAGAATAGGTGTACCATATCCCTGTGTGTCGTAAGAGGCGACCAGGGTTGCGTCAGGAAGGGCATCCGGCGTAAAAACCTATGCCAAATCATTATGCGGACAACAAAACGAATTTCCATACCGGATCGGTCGAGGCCCGGGTTACCAACGACCGCCACCGGTACCGGTGGTCAGCAGGGTACCAGTGGAAATTGTGCTACTGCTGGGCGAAGGAGGAGAAGGAGACGGGGAAGGCGAGTCCGGAGGCAGTGGGAGAGGGGGAAGGGTAGAAGTGTGGAGGTGAGAGTTGGAACTCTGAATGTTGGGACGATGACTGGCAAAGGGCGAGAGTTGGCTGATATGATGGAGAGAAGAAAGGTGGACATACTGTGTGTACAAGAGACCAAGTGGATGGGGAGTAAGGCGAGGAGCATTGGAGGTGGTTTCAAACTGTTCTACCATGGTGTGGATGGGAGGAGAAATGGTGTCGGGATAATCCTGAAGGAAGATCATGTCAAGAGGGTATTGGAGGTGAGGAGGGTGTCTGACCGAGTGATGAGTGTGAAGTTGGAAATTGAAGGGGTGATGATGAATGTCATCAGTGCATATGCCCCACATATGGGGTGTGAGATGGAATATAAAGAAGATTTCTGGAGTGAGTTAGATGAAGTGGTGGAGAGTGTATCCAAGGATGAAAGAGTGGTGATTGGAGCAGATTTCAATGGACATGTTGGGGAAGGGAATAAAGAGGATGAGGAGGTGATGGGGAGGTACGGTCTCAACAAGAGAAATGTGGAAGGGCAAATGGTGGTAGAGTTTGCAAAAAGAATGGAAATGGCAGTGGTAAACACATATTTCAAGAAGAAGGAGGAACACAGGGTGACATACAAGAGTGGAGGAAAGTGCACACAGGTGGATTACATCTTAAGTAGGAGATGCAACCTGAAAGAGATTAGTGACTGTAAGGTTGTGGCAGGGGAGAGTGTAGCTCGACAGCATCGATTGGTGGTCTGTAGGATGACTTTAGAGGTGAGGTTGAGGAAGAGAGTGAGGGCTGAACCAAGGACCAGATGGTGGAAGCTGAAGGAGGAAGACTGTTGCGTGAAATTTAGGGAGGAGGTGAGACAGGCGTTGGATGGTGGTAAAGATGGGTGGGATGATTGGGCAACGACAGCAGAAGTTGTGAGGGAGATAGCTAGGAAGGTACTTGGTGTGACATCTGGACAGAGGAAGGA
>NC_140961.1:7168840-7171340 GCF_056783735.1 Eptatretus burgeri | reverse complement strand
TATATATATATATATATATATATATATATCTTTATATATATATATATATATATATATATATATATATATATATATATATATATATATATATATATATATATACATATATATATATATATATGTATACATATATATATACATATATATATATTTCGTCTTTCGGCTGCTCCCATTCGGGGTCGCCACAGCGGATCATCCGTTATGATCCGCATAATGATTTGGCACAGGTTTTACGCCGGATGCCCTTCCTGACGCAACCTGGTCGCCTCTTACGACACAGGGATAAGGATTGGGTTTCACCATGATTCTGGGCTGCCCTACACCCTCTCATAGCGCGGCCCAGCGCAGGGCTCCCGTCCTCAAGTGATCCTCCAACCCAAGCCTCCGAGTAGCCGGATTACAGGTGCACGCCATAACGCCTGGTATATATATATATATATGTATATATATATATATATATATATATATATATATATATATATATATATATATATATATATATATATATATATATATATATATATATATATATATATATATATATATATATATATATATATATATGTATATATATATATATATATATATATATATATATATATATATATATATATATATATATATATATATATATATATATATATATATATATATATATATATATATATATATATATATATATATATATATATATATATGTATATATATATATATATATATATATATATATATATATATATATATATATATATATATATATATATATATATAGATAGAGAGAGTTACGGCTGTGGAAATTCGCAGAACACCATAAAGGACCGTAGTTCAGTTTGATCGATAAGTCTGTGTTCAGTTAGATTTCCCCACCGTTGTTTAATGGGATTTATTCGTGTTCACCAGGCTGTGACCCTTTGAAGTAGGTTTTTCTTTTTCCATCGTTATTTTGAAGGAACCACATCTCCACCACCATTACAACAACCAATATCGCTCCCGTTAACCACAACACCAACCACAACCACACCTGCCTCTCAACAACCATGCCATCCTCACCACTCCGCCAGCAACCGTCAACATCTCCACGCCACAAACATCGCCTCACCTTCGTTCCTGAAACGACGCCATCTTTGCGCCAGCAGCGGCGGGATCCAATCAAACGGCATCGCTGCAGGGAGAGGCAAGGGTTCTCTCGCCGTGCAGTGCAAGTCTGGTGATTTCTACCACGTCCGCTTTGTGTGGAAGCTTTGCCTCGAAAAACAGATCACAGGAGAGAAAGGGCGGGGCCTGTGGGGGTCGAAGGGTGTTGATTTCTACCACGTCTGCTTTGTGTGGAAGCTTCGTCTCGGAGAATCGGATCCAGAGGGTCGGTGATCTCTACCACGTCCGCTTTCCGCGTGGGGTCAAGGGTCAGAGAGCAAAGGCCAAATCTCATCCCCCCGGCCGTGTATAAGGGCAAGCAGAACGGAGCTTCGAGGCAGTTTGGAGGGGTCGGAGGGCAGTCTGGAGGGGTAGGAGAGCCGAGTGGAGCTCGAAGTCTGGAGAGAGTCAGTCGGAGAAAGCCAAGGAGCTGCATGGAGACCACAGCCGGGGAGAGCTTGCCAGCGTCAAGGCAGTCCGAGGTGATCGGACCTCGGCGCGGTTCGCGCATGGCTGAGGAATGGACGGGGTCTTGGAGCATTCGACTCTTACAGAGCATCAACTCTGACAGAGCACTAAAAGACCCGTTCGTTCCTCTCAACCGCGTTGCCGGCTGGGGCCCGGATCACCTCGCCTTGGCAAGGCCACAATCAGGCGTGGCTGTCCGAGTGGCCGTGGGAAACGGACGTCACGACCTGCCCATCGTCGCAAGGCCGCGATCAGGCGCGGCTGTCCTCGTGGCCGTGGGAAACGGACGTCACGACCTGCCCATCGTCGCAAGGCCGCAATCAGGCGCGACTGTCCTCGTGGCCATGGGAAACGGACGTCACGACCTGCCCATCGTCGCAAGGCCGCAATCAGGCGCGGCTGTCCTGGTGGCTGTGGGGAGCAGACGTCACGACGTGCCCATCGTCGCATCACGAGGGTGCGGGTTAGCCGCATCGGTCTCGCGAGCTCATTCGGTCAACCAAGGTTCATGCACTATAAAGGTCCACGGGCCCTGTCTGCCACTCTCGTCTAAGAGAGTGGCCCTTTCCTTCCTTTTGAGTGAATCTTGTGGCGCCGTGTCCTGACAAGTAAAAACTGCCTCAGTGACTGTACATTTATTAATTATATTCGGTCGTAGTGCTTTTTCTTTGCATACGGCACGCGATTGCTTTTGCTTGCCTGCATGATTGACTGTATATTATATGTGTACGTGTAAAATAAATGTGCTTTGTTTGAATGTATCCCGTTCATAGCGTCCTCTTTCCCCGATTGAAAATGCCATCTTTCATCGTGGAATAAATAGTGGGGTTTCAAACACCCGTTAAATAGAATCGGATTCGGCGAGGTCGGCGATAATACCCCCTCGGTTATCACTGCA
>NC_140961.1:7150356-7165356 GCF_056783735.1 Eptatretus burgeri | reverse complement strand
ATAAAAATAATGGTGAGGTTGTTCTTACGTTCTCTTGAAGATCGAGCCTCATGGAAGAGCAAGGTGACAGAGTATGACTTAAGCCTCAGTCACATTTGCTCTACGGCGAGGATAAGGTGGCCGTACGCCCTCTGAATTGACAAACGTGCGGCAGCCGCAGAGAAACTGAGGTGGCCTCAGGGTGGCCCTACGCCATTTGGCTATATTTTACAGGCCGTAGGGTTGCTGTGGAATGAAATCGCGGAGTTATAACTTTTTTTCATTTCTACGCTCGCCGTAGCAATTCGACAAGCCAAGCTATGACGTAGATGTGTTCCACGTCGACCGTACATAGGGCGTGCGGTGGGCTTGCATTTTCCGTGCGGCTGCTGTAAGCTCTTCTCAATGAAAAATGAATTTTCCCAACCCCCAAAAAATTACAGCGGCCGCACTATTTACACGGTTGCCGTACGGTGGCCTTGCGGTCTGTGTGACTACCTGTGGGCAACGCAAGGTCGACACACGGTTCCCCTTCACCTGCCGTGCACCTACGTAGGACTCTGTGGCAGTCTGCGTCGACCGTGCACTACCGCTAGAGATCGGAGTATAGTTGTTTGCCTATACACAGTGGTGCCCCCAGAATCCCAATTTAATTCGTTCCAGGAGGCTGTTCGGATTGCAAAAAGTTCGGATTCAAAAAATATTTTCCCATTAAGAAATAATGGAAAGTGAATTAATCTGTTCATGGACCCAAAGAAAACCCACTTTCAAGACACTTTAAACTGAAATTCCCCATGTTTAAGGTAAAATAAGATGAGTAAATGACCTTCGGTGGCGGTGTATTGTATGTAAACTGGTACAATCGCCACATCCAAAGGCCCACACAGGCTCGAGCTCCGGCCTGGGTTTCGATCGCTCGCGCACTCTGTGAGGGCGCTGCCCCCAGGGCAGCTCATCAAACATGATGCCCACAGAACCACAATCACTTTCATCAAACGCATCGGGCTGATGTTATCATGGATATTCCAAATTACAACCGGTTTTGCTGTGATATTCAATCCTTGCCCGACAGTCCGTCACACCACGTGATCGGATTGCTTTTTTGTTAATAATTAAAACACAAGATGATTTAAAAAGAAAAAAAAATGAAGGTGAAAACACGAGGTAAGGCCTAAGTCACATTTGGCTCGGCGCCCGGAGGGTCTACAAAATCTACGGACACTCGCAATTATAAAGTGGCCGCAGTATTTCCACGGTCACACAATGTAGCAGTCACACATGTTTTTACTTTTCGGGTAGCCACACGGCGTGTTTATAAATTGTGGAGACCGAAAACGTGGGGGTGCCGTAATTTTTTGGGGGTTGGGAAAATTCATTTTTCATTAAGAACAGCTTACGGCAGCAGCACGGAAAACGCAAGCCCACCGTACGCCCTACGTACGGTCGACGTGGAACACATCTACGTCAGAGCTTGGCTTTGTCGAATTGCTACGGCGAGCGTAGAAATGAAAAAAGTTATAACTCCGCAGTTATAATTCCACGGCACCCCTACGGCCTGTAAAATATAGCCAAACGGCGTAGGGCCTCCCTAAGGCTACCTCAGTTTCTCTGCGGCCGCCGCACATTTCTGTCAATTCAGAGGGCGTACGGCCGCCTTATCCTCGCCGTAGAGCAAATGTGACTGAGTACTTCCACAGACGAACTGAATGAACAAAGCGCGAAGATGCGGATCGAACAGGTGGGGGAGACATGTGAACAAACATGAACACTACGTTTTGTTCGGTTTTGTAAAATGTATTGGGTTTTTAGGGCCAAACTTTCTCGAAAAAATTGTTCTGATTCCAATTTGTTCAAACAGCTTGGCCGTTCAGATTCTGGGGGACCACGGTATATTATAGTTATAGTATATTCAGTTTCTATACTGGTATATTTTTATTTTAGTAAAAAAAAAGACTGGTATATATACCCACTCGTTACCGTCCGTCTGGCCGCACGTTCGCCTTAGGCCCCCCTGCGGTCGCCTTGCGGGCACCTTGAGGTCTCCTTACGTCTGCCTTGAAAATTATATTGCCGCTGCAGGGACACCCTAAGGTCACCGTGCGACATCAAATCAAAGACCGTACGGCACCCCCACGTTTTCAGTCTCCATAATTTATAAATACGCCGTGCGGCTACCCGAAAAATAAAAACATGTGTGACTGCTACATTGTGTGACCGTGGAAATACTGCAGCCGCCGTAGAATTGCGAGTGGCCACAGATTTTGGAGACCCCACGGCCACCGTGGCAAATGTGACCTAGGCCTCAGTGGGGAGTGGGGCAACATATGAACAGGAGAAGAGAGAGGAGAGAGAGAGGAGAGAGAGGAAAGAGACAGGAGAGAGAGAGAGGAAAGAGAGACGAGAGAGAGAGACAGGAAAGAGAGAGGAGAGAGAGAGGAGAGAGAGACACAGTAATACAGTAACCTGCAAGTAAGAGGATGGGTTAGGTCTGGTTTATGGGGATAATAAAGATTGGGTGTTCGGATGGGGGATGCCATGAGATGGTGGTGCACCACCTTCTTGAAGCCCTGGAGGGAAGAGTGAGATAGAACAGCATCAGAAGGGTTGTTACACAGATGGGACACACATTGGCAATGACCACTTTACAAAAAGGGTTGAGGTTGTTCCCACAGCACATCTGTAGATACTTCATTCACATGAAGTGCCACCCCAAGAGTGAGGCATCAAATACGATTTCATTTCTGCTGAACGCAAGTTTAGTCACCGGTATGACCTATTCAAATAGTTGATGTCCTATTAATATTACTGGACCTTTACTGCAGACACGTGTGGATTACCCAATCCATAATCCTGTATCGATCCCAAAACAGCACATTACATCATCAAGAAAATAGTTCAGTTAAAACCATGATGAATTCAAGCAGACACAATTATATCAGTGTTTCTTTCATCCCACTTGATATACTTATTCAGTCCGATAGGATCTTAAAGAGGCAGTGCATTTATGTGGTGGAATCACTCGAACCTCCAGTGGAATCGAACATCACTCCAGTAACTCCAGTGAGAGTTGAATCGTTTATTCATTTCTGTGTACATGGAAAGAAACAAATGCAGAGAAACACCAAGCTGAGTCCGTGTGAACGTCTTTCTCCGAGTCCTGTTTCACAAGCCAAGCTTCTTTCCCGCAAAGTTATTTGCACAGAAAGAGAGAAGGAGGGGACATGGGTTAGACAAAGAACAGTACTTGTTATTAAAGCTTACTGGCATCTTAATGGCCTGTTAAGATGTTTCCCAAGCTGGGAACATTCCAGCATCAAGGTAAAAGGTGGGGTGTTCTGATTATACACAGCTGTGTGCTGTATTTTATGACCAAACACAGTATTCTATAGGAATATGGAGGGGTAACTGACAAAGAAACATTGTGAGAGATGGGGCCCATGGTTCATTTGACAAGGTCGGGAGATATTGTCGCAGGTCTGGTGGTAAGGTTAATCCCCCGACCCAATGTGGTGGATGGGCGGTTAACACTGACCAGGCCAGATTGCCGAGCGGTTTTCCTTGGAGGTGGACACGTGATCCTCAGAGATTATGGCACGCATTTGGGGGGGGGGGCAGCGCGGCACGGGCAGAGCGACGGATGGAAGCACAGCACAAGAGGTTGTACTCAAACCCACAACAGATACAGACACCAGAAACTTAAAATAAACATGGGGATTTAATGAAAATAGACTAATATTTACAAGGGATAATTCAAAATGTAATAATAATACGTGACATAAATTAAAATCCAATGTCGAGGCGCCTCTCCACACGGACTTTAATACAGACAAGGGGAAAATTAAACAAAAGAAAATCCGCCCTTTATTCTGGCACTTAGCTTTGTCCAGAGATGGTCTTTATTGAACTTTCTGATTGAGGCGCTTCGTCCTGCATGGGAAGACACGCCCTAAAATGGCGCCAAACCACTTTCTGGGTGGGAAACATCTGAGGTAATTTCTGAGGCAGTATTCAACACCAGGGCTCAGGAACCGTCATGCAGCCTCCTCGGCGATCATGCTCTCTGACGCTGCTGCTCTCTGCATAATGGCACCACTCCCTTAGATGATATACACGAGGCTTCGATGTCGGTCTCTCATGTACCAGCCGAACGTCAATGGCCAGCGTCTTGCTCCACCACAGGTGCCAATTTGCCTCAGCGCTTATATGAGAATTGTGCCATCTTCTTCATGCGTTAAAGGAAAGTCAGCCATAATGCCCTGATCTTACACGCCATCTCCGAGCTCCGTCATCTCTCGATCGCATCCGTCACACACAACTCAACTCACCAAAACCAACTGCTCTTCCTCTTCACTTCTTACATGTACACGCTTCATGGTTCAGCCAAAATCAATGACGAGCATCTTGTCCAGCACGCGGACAAATTTTCAGCACGACACGTGAATCGCGCAGCTATTTCATCGTGCCGACAGGAGAGCAAAGCGAGATCCTCTGTCCCAGGCACATTCCTCTCACAACTACTGTCTGCTCTTTACACCTCACCTTTTTCACCCACTCTCTGACGATTCTTCTTGGTGAACAACTCCATAGATGGTAACAAAATGACTTTAGTTAATTACAATGATTTGCAACAGACTTTATAGCGATACAAACATTTAAAAACATACAAGAGGAAATGAGTATCATCACCTTACATGACAGAAAATGGTTGGTGCAGTATGTTATACATTTCACAAGATGGAATTAATTATTTTTCTCCCACACTCCCCCCTTTTGTCCCAAAGGGACAATTTAAATCAATTTTACCGATGAATCATCATACCCCGTTCCTGAAAGGAGAGAAGAGCTCTTTTATTCAAGTTCATTCATATTAATTGGCAGTGAGTGCTCATAGAAGAAGGATGCTGGAAGAAAAACATTCCAATAGCTCCCCGGCCTGGTTAGTGAACGTGCCTCCAATAACTCAGCCACCTGCTTCACAGCCTGGTCATCAGCATCTTCTACAAGCTGCAAAACATGTCATCAAATGCCTGGCCACGATGAAGATGGAGCCTCACTCAATGGGAAACACAGTCCAAGTCACTTCCTGAGCAACGGAGAAGGCAGGCCCTGTAGGTACAGAGCATGGACCTGACACTGGGTTGCAGATGACTCGCTGTATGGACCTCACTGTGCATCTCACCTCAATGGTAAGACCAAGCAATATTTGCCCGTGTCACACCCACAGGAAGGCACCATTCATGGTGTATTCAGCTCCTTGCCTCGCCAGGTTTTGGCTGGCCGTCCAAACTTCTCTTCAGCGGTTTTCATTCATCTGTTCATTTAATCTCCTCAGGAAGGGGGTCATGCATACCCAATCACCCCAAATTTGAGTGCTCTCCCTTCATCCAATCTCTCGGTGGAAGTACCTCCAATCTTGATTCGATAAAATCGGAAAGAGTGCACTGCTCATCTGCTTTCCAACACTCCAAAATAGACCAAACCAAGGTTAAACTTTGAACAAAGTGGGTACAATGATTACAATTTTGCCGTTTGTCCACACCATATGTTCCCTTACTTAATTCCATTAATGGCTATTAAACAGATTTTTGTTTCGCATCCTCATTGTATGAACATTCAGTCCATCATAAACAATATATTTTCCCTGCAACACCAATCACAGCCTTACACCCAATTGTTTATGTTCCCTTTTGTCTGCCCCGGTATTCTCACATCATTGCATTTACAATCAACTTGAAGTTTTCTCTGAATATTTGATGAAGCAACCACTAAATTGCATGTATGTATATGTATGTATGTATGTATGTATGTATGTAAGTAGGGAAAGAATACTGGTTCTGGCTCACTTTTCCCCATGTAAATGAATGGGGGATTTTCAGCCATGAAATTTTTCTTTTTTTTCCCCTAAAAAAATAAATCCCCTTTTTAGCCCAAGGTATATTTATTTGTCTCCCCTTTTAACCTGGAGCCTGGTGTTGGCTTAGTGGTTAGGGTGGCGGCTTGGGATCCCAGGGTCCTGAGTTCAAGCCCCGTTGGCTGCTGAATTAACACCAGGGGGTTGACTCAGCCTGCCATCCTTCCGAGGTCGGCGAAATGAGTGCCAGTGTACTGGTCCCGGTGTATGCCCCGGTTAGAATAGGTGTACCATATCCCTGTGTGTCGTAAGAGGCGACCAGGGTTGGCGTCAGGAAGGGCATCCGGCCATAAAACATTGCCTCAAGAAAAAGCCAAACCCCTGCATAGCAGGGAAAAATGGCTGTAAAAACGGCCACTTTTTTATTTCCCCTTTTAACCTAGGGGCCCTCTATTCAAATAGCCCATAAAACAAGATAAAGATTTGTTAAAGGTGATTCTAAAGAAATATCTGAAACGTCGAAGCCTCGGGGCACTCTCTATTCAAATAACCCATACAACAAGATAAAGATTTGTTAAAGGTGATTCTAAAGAAATATCTGAAACGTCTAAGCCTCGGGGCACTCTTTATCAAATAACCAATGCATATTGTTTAGCTCACTCATTGAACCTATAAACATTTGTTCATTCTCAAATTCCTTCAATAGTTTAATTTTCTTTGCACAATAATCCCCATCTAAAATATTGAAAAACAAAACAGTTGAATCTTTATATTTTTTAAGATACCCCTTTTGTGCCATTACGAAATGATAAACTTCTCTTAATGATCTCATCTGACCACCTCCTGAGTTGCATATCATTTTGATATTGTAGTAAATTAATTTTCCATTGTTCAATTGATAACCATCAAATTTTTCAGTCCATTCAAACATATTTATTATTTTGTTTACATCCTCTAACTTATTGGTTTTTAAATTGATTCGCATATTTGTTTTATTTACCTTTGTTTTAGATATTTTTTCAATAAGACTTATTTGATATTTTTCACATTCATTATGTTTTCCATTTATATACCAAGACTGAGATTTTCTCCACTCTTTAGTTTGACTAATACTTGGTTCGACCATTTATATATTGTGAAAAACGCGGCGGTAGCCCTTAAAAACCCTAACCCATCTTCCCATCGTTAAAACTTGTGTCCATATGGAACACAATCTATTCTATTCACTCTATCATACAATACCCATATGGAACACAATCTATTTTATACACTCTATCATACAATATCCATATGGAACACAATCTATTCCATTATCTAAAATAAATCTCTTATCATCAAAGGCTCCTAATGCCTTTTTATTTACTTCTTCACTATATATCTTATGTTTATAACTTCTTATTGTAATCATTTTCCTATATTCTTCTTTCTTATTCATCAAACAATTATAATAATTTCTAAAAGTTATTGATTTATTTATTACATATTTCTTTATTCCCTTTAACCTTTTATCAATCTGATCACCATACTTATAAGCATATGCCTTTGCTCTCAATCCAATAAACTCACTCATTACTTTTCCACCCAACTCATCCTTAAACTTGCCAATAACCTTTTCATTCTTTTTTGAAAATAACTCACTCTTCTTACTAAAATTACTTGTATCATATACTCCAATGTTTTTCTTCATATCTTTATAAACATCGTCAGTTTTTATATCTAGAATAAAACTATCAGTGTCCATATACAACAATGAAACATTTTCACCATACTCTTTCTTTAAATCATTATACAAATAATCATACATCAATATCTTTGATAAATCAAGAACTGCTGTTCCAATATAAATTGGTTTATCCATGACAATACTTTCCTTTTTCATATGAATAGCAGAAAAGTTCTCTGAAAAAACCTCTTCTCTCTCAAAACTTGGTTTATTTATCAATCTCAAAGCTTCTTCCAAGATGTTGCAAATCTAATGTTTTGCCTGTTTCTAACATTCTCCATTGTCTTTCCAAAGACAGCATTATTCATCAATTTATAGAATTCCCCTTCAAATTTTACTTTTGTATTTGTTCTCATATCTGTATTGAATTTAATATACTTTTTCATCCAAGGACTTTGTTTAAATTTTAAAACTCTATGAATTTTAGCTACTCTCAACCCAGCAGATAAATATTGTCTCAAGTTCCTTTGATGCAAAACATATCCCTCTTTATCATAGAATGTTGTTAATAACTTTTCTGTTGATTTGCCTTTAATATTAAAACTTTTATGATAATCACTGAACCATTCTTTCTTTGGGGTTTCTTTCTCACATGCAAAAGGAAGGTCTTTATGCTTATTATGAAGATCACTCGGGTACTTCAAATCAACTTCAAAATAATAACCTTCTTCTTTGTCATTCAATTTCTCTTGAGAAGAAATAACAATATTCATCAAAGCCTTTTCATAGTCCTTTTCTTCCACCCACTCTAATTTACCATAAGGCAGAGATTGAGACATTGCCCATCCATACAAAATATTAGCATCAAAGTACATCAAATAATTACTATCTTTTTCACTCTCATAATTTGGAAGATATTTATTATTTGCTTTAGCACATCTTTTTGAACATACTTGTGATATTCCACCTCTCTTAGACTTCTCAATCATCAAAAGCATATCTACATCACTGACTAAATCTATATCTTGTTTTGTCATTTTCAACATTGCACTCCAAGCTAAACCAGGAGCTGTGAAATAGTGGGCAGGATCTAATCCATAACAATTTTTATTATGACAGAGTGATCTAAAAGCTACAAACACATCAGCTAACAATAAAACATCTGTTTTTAGATACAAATCATGATATTCTCCAAGGTTCTTTATCTTAAATATTTTCCAAATTTCTTGTGCGTGTTTATATTCCTTATCACTTATCTGTTCTTCATAAAGGTTATTATAGAAACTTTCTTTTGAAGGAAGTTGTGTTTCTTTAAATCTCATAAATGAATCCATATAACCATAAGGATAAATTCCCTTACTTGTAAGAATTTTCTCTTAACTTTGAATTTCATTCCTTGTTTGAATTTCCTCTCTAGTTAGAATTCCCTCTTTAATCAGAATTTCATCTATAATCAGAATTTCCTCTTTAGTTAGAATTTCATTCTTTGTTAGAATTTTCTGTATAATTAGAATTTCTTCTTGAGTAAGAATTTCTTCATTCATTTCCTCATTAATTAGAATTTCCTCTTTACTTTGAATTCTCTCTTTAATCTGAATTTCCTCTTTAGTTAGAATTTCCTCTTTTGGAAAGAATGAATTAAGATTTGGAAAAGAGCCCGTGGAGCTTAGATTTGATGCGAGGTTGGCTAGTGGTGTTCCCATAAACTTGTAAGAATCAAGAAACTGAATACGAGTTATAGGTTTTGTGAATATCATTTTTGTAAATGAAATATACTTTTGACTTGTGTTTGTTATGGCAGAAATATTCCCTGGTGTTTTTGAAAGTTCATTTATAAATAGATGTGTATCATAGTTGGCGCTGTTGTGAAGAAAGACTGGAATAAAAGAAGGTAATTTATAATTAAGATTACAACAGGAATGAGCGGGGCCTCTATATTTACCAGTAAGATGACAATGATCCCTAACTTTGGACTCCTCAATTTCCTCCTCACAAATATGACAGATATTGTTCTTTCTAAATTCTAATTTTTCTTCTATGGTTAATTTCATCGGTTCATTTGTTTCTTTCATTAATTTAGTGAGTCTTATACAATCCTTTTCTAATCGTTTTACAAACTCTTGTGAAGCATTTTTTCCACTATACTGTTCAAGTTTATTATACTTTTCTCCAACAGATGATTTGATATAATAACAGAAACCACAAGGAATATGTTTTGATATTTATTTGTTTATGGTTCTTTTGGATTAGGAGAAGCAGTATTATCTTTTTAAGGATACATTCAAAATCAGCGTATATCACAAATGGGTGCATGATAGATTTATTATAATCTTCAAAATAAATCTTTTCACCAGGTTTAGGCATTGTAATTACAGCTGATTTATGATTACTACAATATTTTGAATGTTGTTATAATCGTTCTTTTGTATGAAATGAATTAAGACATCGCTTACAAGGATATATTTTGTTTGCTGTTCTGAATACCTGAGAAGAGATTAATCTTGATAAATTATTGATGTATGTGTAATGTGAATTCTTTCCAACACTAAAATATAAAAGATCAATGTGTGTTTCTTCATTTTTATCGTTGTTTGAAATTTTTAATATTTGAACTTTGTTTGTATCCGTTAATCCATATACATTAATAGAAAGATTATTCTTTTTCTCAAATTTAGGAATATCTGTTGGCATTTGGAAATTAAAATCTTTAATGTCCAAGGTATTCTCATATTTCATATATTGTTTTACTCTTTCTGAATTACATTTTGGTGGATGTAAGTGAGCAAGAACAGACCAGAGAAAACATTTATTATCATTATTCTTAATATTAACAACTGCCTTCTTTCGTTTTATTTCTTTTGGTAATTCAATATAAGAAGAAGCTTTAAGAGGGTTTGATTTTAGAATGTGTATATCTAAAAAGATGATTTTTTTAATATTGAATCCACTTCCTACCACTGTATTATCAACATCCTCCTCTTGTCTTGATAGTTCTTCATAAACCCCACTATTCAAAAAATCTTGAAATGATGTTATAAAATGAAGATCTGTCCTCATATAAGGAGTTTGTTCTTCATCTTGTCTTTTCATATTCATTTTCACTCCCATATAAAACTTTAAAGTTTTCATTTCTTTTAATGTCTTTTAATAAATTTTTCAACATCAGGTTTCACTATTTCAATTGATTCAACTATTGATGATGGACCGGGTTCTCCAAATTGAAAAATCCTTATTTTTATATGCCCTTTAAATGCCCCATCAGTGTTTTCAATATAATAGTCTCCCTTTACTATAAACTCATTTTTCTTGTGTTTTTGTGATTGAAGATGTCTATTATAACTACTCTTCAAAACATCCTTTGAGCAGGTATCACAATGTTTTCTTTCCAACTCAAGAGGGGATATTTTGTGAAATAGATTAAATGTGTGTTTGTTGGTTTGGAGGTGTTTTCTATAATGTTTATATTCGTGATTACAAACATCGCAGTATGTTGTATTCACCATATTTATATAATAAAACTTTGCTTAAACTAAAATTTTCTTGATGAAAATTTCGTTTATTTTACAGGTGAATCTGTGCTTAAACTAAAATTTTCTTGATGAAAATTTCGTTTATTTTACAGGTGAATCTGTGCTTAAACTAAAATTTTCTTGGTGAAAATTTCGTTTATTTTACAGGTGAATCTGTGCTTAAACTAAAACTTTCTTGATGGAAATTTCGTTTATTTTACAGGTGAATCTGTGCTTAAAACCATTTTATCCTCCAAATTTTTCACTTAATAAATACAATGTTTCAAGACACAAAAGACAAGTTTCAATCAATCTCTTCATTTGTTAAAGATGCTGAGAAATATGTCAAGGATGTAAAATTGAACAAAGATAAATATAACAACTATTGGATAAAAACAATTATGGTGGATATGATGAGTTCTTCAATTTACTTCAGTGGAAGGGCTTTTAGTATACCTGGAAGAACATCAATTAAGGTATCTCTAACAAAAGTTTCTCCTCTCCTTCTGGCAATATATTCAAAACTAGCAAAAGCAATGAAACAAGAAAAGGTATCAAAAAATAAAAACCTTATGGATGAAGCTTTAGAAAGAAAAGATAAGACCATCTGTAATATGCAAGGAGAAATTTGTATTTTTTTCAACAACCCTAAAGATATAAATCCGGATGAAATAAAGGATGTTAATATATCAGGTGAAATGACATTTCGTTCAATTGTAGTTAAGGATCATTTTAAAATTACCTTTAATATAAAAAAAATGTAGCAGTTGAATCTGTTAATGAAAAAATGTATATCGATGGTAATGTTTTTTTCTACTAATTAAATGAGCAAATATTCAACTGAAGATTTTGAATTTACAACTTGACAAATATTGTAAGAAATTAAAAATTCATAATGTGGTTATTTGTATGAGAGATGAATTAACAAATGTGCCGAAACATACAAAGAATATTATTATGAACTTAGAAGATAATAATGGGAACGGTTCTCATTGGGTTTGTATTTTTAATAGTCAAGACAAATATTATTTTGATAGTTTTGGCCTTCCACCACCTGTTGAAGTTATAAAATTCTTACAGAATGGTGTTTATCAAACATTTCAAGTCCAAGAATTAAATTCCAAGTGTTGTGGCCAATTATGCCTATATGTGTTATTTCAACTCAACAAAAATAAAGAAATTTATGATATTATTTTTAATCTAATATAAATGACTTATGTTGGTAAAGATGGTTCTATCTTTGGTGTATCTCAAGAACTGGATATTGATTTATCAAATTATTACACAAAGGCACAGGCTGAACGACATAAATATAATATAACCAAAAATATTAACATGAAAAATGCTTATAAATTAAAAAATTATCCAAGCCCGACTGACGCGAATGACTTGGTGAGATTAAGCGATTTATCACAATATATATCCTTAAATAAAACAGCCGTGTATTCCAAAGATACAGAAGTGTTGATATTATCTCCAGGTCATACAGAATTCACAGTTCGAATTAAAATTAATTTTTATAAAGAAGGGCGTATCGTTTGTGTGAGAATAGAACAATGGGGGTATGATATGAATGATTTAGGGTATAATTGGTCATTTAAAATTAACCTCGAAGACCTGGAACAATTAAATCAGTCTCGTAAGGAAGAATATTATCCACTTGGTATCGAGAATGAGTTTTGTGGGGCCACGATTAGTAAACAACAAATAAAAGAATTTAATAAGGGTAAATATAATAATGGTTTTGCCCTTGTTTATCTCATGAAAACAGAAAAAACCGGATTATATATAATAAGTAAGGAAATACAAAATGATTTAACTATGGGAAGATGGGGAGGTGTTTCGTGCCATAATATTATTCTAACATATATTTCTAATACATAAATGACAGCAAGAAGGCTTCAAGAAAATTATCATTTCTGTGTTCAAGCATACCTTCAAGAAAAGGGTATTCGGTATTTTAATAAATATGTTCTACAACATAAGAATGAGGTATTTTCAATAAAAGATTGGCATTATGCTGATGTTGATAAACCGACAACTTTAGATTTAATTAGAATGTTAAATAATGAAAAAATTATAAAGTTAAGAAAAGGTAAGGCTCTTTTAGAAATACAAAAGAAATTTTATTGGTTTCCTGTTGTAAAAAAAATTATTTTGGATACAGGAATAACAAGAAATCCTGATGAATATATGTATAATATTCTATGGGGTGTAAGCGATTCAAGGATAGTAAGGGATGAGGAAGGAGTTGAAGAAGAGAGGGAAGAGGAGGAAAAGGAGAAGAGAGAGAAGGAGGAGAGGGAGAAGGAGGAAAGAGAGAAGAGAGAGAGGGATGAAAGGGAGAAGAGAGAGAGGGAGGAAAGAGAGAAGAGAGAGAGGGAGGAGAGGGAGGAAAGAGAGTGGATGAATAAATCTCAAAATATGGAAACCAGTGAGATTCAAAAAAGAATAGGGGTATTTCAGAAAATAACTCAACCCACCGAGGAGGAAAACAAGGAATTGATGTCTATTTACAATACTTTCGACAAGACTATTGACATCGAGAAGACATGTATTTTAATTCAAGTTTTTCATTTTTTTTTTCTTAAATAAATGGGGGAGAGAGTGAAGGCATTTCTAAGGATTCTTTATGTTTTAAAAATTAAGATTCAAATGTGCATGTTGGAAACTAAAAAGGTTTTTGCACTCTGCAGGAATTTTTCTCATAAATAAATGAGTTATTGTCTCAAATGTAAAAAGAAAACTAATACTAAAAATATTTCATATATTAAAAGTAAAAATAACAGGGTTATACAAAAAGGTATATGTTCGGTGTGTGGTTCAAAAAAAAATCAATTTATCTCCCAACACAAACTAGGAGGAGATATACAAAAGTTTTTATCAGGAAGTGAATTTACAACTACTGGAATACCAGGAGAATTACATCTTCCAGGGTATTCTTTCTGTGGTCCAGGCACAAACTTGGATAAAAGATTAGATGAGGCAGACAATCCTAAATCCTGGAGTAAGCCTATCAATAGAGTTGATGAAGTGTGCATGAGACACGATATTGATTATGGGAATACCACAACGTTGGAAGAAAAGCATGAAGCCGATAGAGAAATGTTGTATAATTTGTCTCTGATACAAAATCCAACCTTGAGAGAAAAAGTTGATCGGTTCATTGTGAAGAAGATGATCAGTGCTAAATTGAAACTTGGACTTGGAAATTCAAAAAACTTGTAAGCTCTAATGATGTCATTAAGATTGAAGAGCAATTAGCTGATGAATTACATAAACCAATATTCACAAAGTTTCAGAGAAGGAAAGTTTATTCCAAGGAAGTAGATTATATCTGGTCTGCTGATTTGATTGAACTCAATAATGATAAGGGGTACAAGTATGCTTTAACCGTTATTGATTTGAGGAGTAGATATGTGTGGGTTGTCCCTTTAAAAAACAAAACAGGTAATGCTCTTATGTTAGCTTTTCAACAGATATTTAATAAAAGTAAGAGAAAACCTAAAAAATTGTGGACTGATGAGGGTGGAGAGTTTTTTATAACAAGACATTTATGAATTTTCTAAAAAATAACAGTATTACATTATACAGTACCTTTAATGAAGGGAAGGCAGTTGTTGTTGAACGTTTTAATCGTACCTTAAAAGAGAGACTATATAAAAAATTCACACAACTCGGTTCACAACAATGGTCATCTTTTATTCAGGATATTGTGGATAAGTATAATGACACGATTCACACGGCAACAAATATGAAACCATCAGAAACATTTACAAAATTAAAATATGAAAAAGAGATTAATGTCAGAAAACCTAAGTTCAAAGTTGGTGATATCGTAAGAATATATAGGTGGAAATCTCATTTTGAAAAAGGTTATACGAAAAGATGGACCAACGAGCTTTTTAAAATTGTTGATGTAATAGATACGGTTCCTTGGACTTATAAGATATATGATTTGGAAGGGAAGAGATTTTAGGTTCATTTTATTCACAGGA
>NC_140961.1:7067856-7142856 GCF_056783735.1 Eptatretus burgeri | reverse complement strand
TCAACTCTGACTCATTTCCACAGATGATCCCGCATTCTTTGCTGATAGCCCTGCCATGCCATTTCACAGCATGTCCGAGTCCACAAACATGTTTTCCTTGGATATGAAGCCTTTAAAAAAAAAGAAGTTAACAGAAGGTAGTTGGAGATGATCAAGTTGCTAACAATGATATTTCCAAATTGTATGCATCAATGGTATAATTTAAATCCACTTATAGGCCGGATCTGGATTCAGACCTTCATCAAAATTTGATCATTTCTTCTGTGTCACTCCTGCCATGCTGCTGTATGTAAGATGTAACCTGGGGATTTTGATCACCAAGTGTTTCTGTTTCTTTCCTCCCCATGAAAATTAACAATTATTTTAAAGTAGACGACAGGGATCAACAAATACCGTTTTATCCTTTCCTGATTACCACTGGGAACATAATGGCAAAACCACCTCATGTAATTCTTGCACTGAGGTGTAAACTCCAGTGTCGCCACCACTTGCCATGGTTCCCGCACTGTATGCTCACTTGCAGGCATCTACCCACACACTCACCTTCGTACATCTGCCTGCAGCAAATTTGTATCGATCCAAAGTCTCTCTCCTCCCAGGCCAATTAGCCCGCGAGACACAATGTCCAATAAATTCCAATCAATTTCTGATATCATCCAGACACAAACTGCTGCTCTGGTGCTTCGCATACCAAACATGCTGAGATGTATCCCACCAAGCACAGGCAAGTGAGCCATCGCTGACACACCGATTAACCACAAATGCCAAAAACCTGCCACAATCAGCTGCCAAAAAAAAACCACAATCAGCTGCCAAAAACCAAACCAGCAACCAAAAGCAACGAATGATGCAACCAAACAATCCGACACAACATAATAGCTTTGTTATGCTCAAAGAATTGTCGTTCATTTTATCTTTTAACTTCAATATTCTTACCAGCAAAAGTTAATTTCCTTATTTCATTTAGTTTCTCACATCATAACAGTTTTGTCTGCAATCAATTTCTCTTGAGCAGGTCAGACACAAGCTGCTCCCCTCTTTTTTTCCTTTCAGGCAAACACACAAGAATCAACCTGTGATCAGAGGCCAGGTGACCTTGCAAATTTCTTAACTTCGCAGCAGGCCATACCCCTGCCCCATTTCTCAATTACATTTTCCTCCGGTGCTACACATTGTCAAAATGATGTTTACACATTTCATTTCTTCTCTGACATTCATCACTCCCCATCACAAGCACTTTCCAATTTACCTCCTTGGCAGGTTTTTTTATTCACAAGATACTTCTGACACACACAAACCGACGTACACACGTATCCACGTACCCACACACACACTGAAAATGTTGTGCACAAACTATTTCATCAACCCTTTCAGAACATTGACCCTATATCACCACAAAACATCCCACATTGTTCCACTGCAAAACAATTTCAGGCACAATGAGCAAATATACTTTAGATGCCTTAACACGAACTCATCGTCTTTTACAAATATAAATCACGATCAAACATTTGTCAACAGCAAAAAGGGCCCTTAAAGGTTCGTCACAATCATACATTCATCAAGCAGCAAAAGGGGCCCTGAACCTTAAATGATGTTAACCCATGAGACTTAAAGTCCTCCTCTACTAACTCGGGATCCTTGATTCCTTAAGCCAAGGGTTCCCGATCCTTGCAGAACTCAACATGTTTTATGATTCCAGATCTTACAGCACTAAGTTTATGATGCAGAACAACACCTTAGGACTCTAAGGCCCAGTGCAGTGAGCATCAACCTAATGCAACACTTTGTTTACGTGCAAAATAATAATCAGCAGGCACCTTTCGGTTCCTAGTTTGATGATTCAGAATCAGTGGAGGGGCTCTACAAGCTCTTCAAATGTTCAAATGCCTGGATCAAAACACTCAAACCCGGCACGGGTCATGACACCTGGCTTTACAGTGCTTCTCGGCACCGGTCACTACACCCGGCTTAAATCCAGATCTTACAGTGCTAAGCTCCCAATAAATGACTTGACTCAATTTCCTCGGGCTCGCATCACCCAGTAGGGTCAGAGGCAAGGCACACGACTTTAGTGAATGCAGGACACAGTGAAAGGGTGAGCGAAGGCAATCTGTAGCGGTCCCCTTACCTGCCCCTTTAGGTGGCCACCTGAATCCACATCACCTCAGCTGACATCATGTTGACCTCCAGTCCCGCCCAGGGATGTGAGCCCTGCTCACTGCACCAATTTCTGTGTCGGAATCACTCAAACCTCCAGTGGAATCGAACGTCACTCCAGTAACTCCAGTCCCAGTAAGATTTGAATCATTTATTCATTTACGTGTACATGGAAAGAAACAAATTTACAGAGAAACACCAAGAAGAGTCCCTGTGAACTCCCTTCTCTGAGTTCTGTTTCACAAGCCTAGCTTCTTTCTAGCAAAGTTATTTGAATAGAAAGAGGGAAGGAGGGGGCATGGGTTAGAGTGTTAGACAATGAACAGTTCTTGTTATAAAGCTTACTGACATAGTAAATGGCCTGTTAAGATGTTTCCCAAGCTGAGAACATTCCAGAATCAAGGTAAAAGGTGGGGTGTTCTGATAATATACAGCTGTGTGCAGTATTTTATGACCAAACACAGTATTGTATTGGAATAAGGAGGGATAACTGACAAAGAAGCATTGTGAGAGACGGGACCCATGTTACACTGCTTGACAAGATAGGGAGATATGTTGGCATGCAACCCCAACTCCCCGAGCGTTGCAGCTGCGAGCTTATCAGCCAAACATTCCAACCTGGCAAGTTGCTGTGTGGATGGGTTTTAAAACAAACTTCCATGATCCTTCTTGGTGAACAACTCCATATGTGGTGACAAAACAACTTGAGTTAAATACAATGATTTGCAATAGACTTTATACCTTTACAAGCATTTAAAAGCATTTTAAGACATACAAGAGGAAATAAGTATCATCACCTTAAATGATAGAAAATGGTTGGTGCAGCATATTATACATTTCACAAGATGGAATTAATTATTTTTCTTCAACACTTACATTGGATCTATTTTGTCTGGGTTTGATTCTTTATCCGACTATGAACTGCGTGGCATTGTGCTTCTTGGACAGAGACAGCGAATTGGATCAATGAGAACACCGCACCTGCCTCACCTGGTGAATGTGAAAGATCTCACGGTGTCTTTTGATGAAGAGTAGGCGAGCTATCAATGACACGCAGAACAGAAATACATTATATAAAGGACAGTGTAACAAACGACTTACTTTGACTTCCGGTTTGGGGATCGGCGCACATGGACTGCTGGGTGGTGAGCTCTCCTACCAGTTCTTCTCAAGCTAAGTTTTCCGGACCATTTTCGTAGTTTTGTTGTTTCGTTTTCGTTTGTTTTGTTATTTTTCTGTTTTGTCTTGTTTTTCTTCAACTCTTCTGTCCTGAATCGTGTCCCGTTGTGTTGAATCATTTGGTTCATCTCATGACCTCAGTCAGGCCTACCTGTGATAGTCGGGTGTACATGCCCTCAGTCTTCTGCCTCGTTCTCGCTTCCTTGTTCTAGTTGTTGCTTCAGGACTGTCAGCTTCGTCCTTTTTCCCTCTGGCCTCAAAGAATTAAAGCAAGCTGTATCTACTTCTTCACCCCCTGCCCCCAGCAAATATAATATAATATAAAAAACTACCAATAACCACAACTGTGAGGACATCACTTCCTGTAATTTACAAGAGGGTAAGCTCGACCAGAACAAAACAAGTGATTTTTTGTGTGTTGTTTAGCGTATTTTGTGATTGAGATTTGTGTCAGGGGCTGCGGAACTGTATTTATAAAGCTGTATTTGTGTTTATAACAGTATTAGCGGGTATTTGTGTTAGTTCATTGAAAGAAGCAGGGGGAGGCCTCGTGTTAAGTTTAGCGTGAAGTCAGTTGGGGCCTGGGGAGTATGAGGATAAAGAGAGACCGAAGGAGAAAAGAATATGAGTTCATAAAATGTGATAGTTGCTCAATGTGGGCCATATCAACAATAGGGGAAACAGAGCATTCTGACTGTTGCAGGAAGTGTGAGGAAATAGCCCATTTGAGGATAGTTATTATGAGGTTGAAGGAGTGAATAGATAATTTGCAGCAAGTAGCAGAATGTGAGAAATTTGAAGATAATAGTTGGTTACAGTTGTGGGAGCCTGGTGTTGGCGCAGGGGTTAGGGCAGCAGCTTGGGATCCAAAAGGTCCTGAGTTGAAGCCCTGTTGGGCCACTGAATTAATACACCAGGGGGTTGACTCAGCCTGTCATCCTTCCGAGGTCGGCGAAATGAGTACCAGTGTACTGGGCCTGTGTATACCCCGGTTAAAATAGGTGTACCATATCCCTGTGTTGTAAGAGGCGACCAGGGTTGCGTCAGGAAGGGCATCCGGCGTAAAACATGTGCCAAATCACGATGCGGATCATACGGATGATCCGCTGTGGCGACCCCGAATGGGAGCAGCCGAAACAAGAAGAGGAGGAGGAGTTGGTTACAGTTGTGGAGTGAGGTCACCGAGGATATTGGAAGTGGTGACAGTGCAGTGAGGGCAGGCAGTGGTGACGGCGCAGTGGGGGCAGATGGTGGTGACAGCGCAGTGGGGGCAGGCAGTGGTGACGGCACAGCGGAGGCAGGGAGCAGGTGTGGGCAGTGGTGGAGTTACAGTGGGTGCAGGCAGTGGTGGTACAGCGGATGTAGGTCTTGGTGGAGGTGCAGCAATAGAGATTAGTAGACATGAGGTATGGGTGACAGTTTTTGTAGATGATGAAACAAATAAATTTGTAGATTCTTCAGTATGCAGGAAGGATTGTAGACATAGAATTCTGTGTAGTTTTGAAGGAGTGGGAGTTAGGGACATTGAAGGAAGGGTAAACGATATTGTATCGGGTCATAGCAGGAAGAGGTTGGTTGTGGTACACCGAGGAGCAAATTATTGAGGGAAAGTTTACTCAGAGGTTTTGAAAAATCGACACAAGATATTGGGTAAGCAGCTGAAAGCAAAGGGTTGTGAGGTCATGTTTTCTGGGATTCTCCCAAGATTAGGAAACAATGTAGAAAATTGTGAGCAGAGTGATCGATCTCAACCAATGGCTGGAAGAATGGTGAAAGGAGGAAGGTTTTACATTTAAGAAGCAGTGGGAATAATTTCGGGGATAAAGGGAATGTTTCCGGAATGATGGCCGTATGTTAAATAGAAAGGGGGCAGCAAGGTTTGCAGTGGGAAATGAGGAAGGAATTCAGGCTTTTTTGGTCAGTGGAGGGTGGGGAAGCTTTTAAGGAAGGAACGGATGATGTAATTGTGACGAGTAATGCCAGGCAAGAAAATAGAATTTCAGGAAGGGAAAAGTTAAATATATTCCATACCAATGCCAGAAGTTTAAATAATAAGATAGAAGAGCTTGAAGCTAAAGTAGATAGCGAGGAGTGCGACATAGTTGCAGTGAGTGAGACATGGTTGAAGGAGGAGAGGAACTGGAGTACACGATTAGAAGGCTACAAGGTGTATCAGTGTGATAAGAAGGAGAGAATAAGTGGAGGAGTAGTAGCAATCATGGTAAAGGACAGCATTGTATCAAGAGAAAGGGGTGACATTAAGGAGGGAATTACAGTTTTTCTCGATCGTTTACACACTGGAACTGCTGCTATGAACCCAATGAGGAAAATATTTCGTTCATGTGCAAAAAAGAAAGACAATTTCTTCAAAACTATAAGCACATTTCACTTGTTTTCACACAAATTTCAGTCTCATTTAACCCTTTTCCAAAACACTTCACACAAGTATACTCATTCAGCACAATCTTTGTTCTGGAAATCTCTTGTGTTCACATGGAAAACACTGCCATTCAAAATATTAAACTTCAGTTATCAATTGAATATTGAATCAATTGAAAATATTAAACACACTCAGTCCTCACCGGTGAAACATGAGTTGCTTTAATTATTCAATCAGCAATCAGAGCTTTAACACAAAATAAGGGCTATACTACAGGTGAGCTCTCCTGTGTTGGAGAACGATGAGTGACAACATGAGAGAGACAGAGAGACAGAGAGACAGAGAGACAGAGAGACAGAGACAGAGACAGAGACAGAGACAGAGAGACAGAGAGACAGAGAGACAGAGAGACAGAGAGAGAGAGAGAGAGAGAGAGAGAGAGAGAGAGAGAGAGAGAGAGAGAGAGAGAGAGAGAGAGAGAGAGAGACAGAGAGACAGACAGAGAGAGAGAGAGAGACAGAGACACAGACAGGAAGACAAGGAAGAGCATATATCTCAGACGAGATTGGGGTGACTTTGGTTGACCATGTGGTTTGACCCTGAGGGAGGCCGGGCAGAAAGTTCAGCCGAATTTGAGTCACTTCGCTGTTGCCTCTGTAATCCGGACATTCAGAAATGAGAATAGGTAAGTAAAAATTGGATAAATATACCTCTACTCTACTGTTATTTACTGTGACATACCCAATAGAGGACTTTTATAAAAAACCAAATAGAGGAGTTTTTCTCGGCATGGCGGTGGAAGGTGCACGACCGCAATCCCCATGACCGTGTTCCCATCCTCCAAGCAATGGAGGAGGCATGTGGGTATATACCGGCAGTCATGCCAGGGGTGGATGCGTCATGTCAGAAAATATTTCCCCCACTGCTTGACCAGGGAGAACATTGCTTGCGGTGTTGATGAAAGTCTCTGGCCTGATCAAGAGCAGACAGGACCCTCAATGTTCTCTTATTCTATTTTTTGTTTGTTTGTTTGTTTTCTTCAGCAATTTTTCTTTTGATAATTGAAGTTTAGCATTTGTTTTGGTTTTTTACTCGTCTCCCATTTATGTATATTATTTTTCTCCAGTTTCTTTTTGTTTTACGTTGCTTCCTGCCAACAGCACTGTAATTTGGAAAAATAAAATAAAAACAAGCAGTCATAGACCGGTACTTACAAAATCGTCAACTTGACCTCTGACCTTGTCTAATAAAAGCTGTCTCTGGAGAAGGTCGCGACACAAACCAGAAGTTTCTACGATGATTCTGTACCAAACCATCAAAAATCGAATGTTTGACCTCACTGTGACCTTGACCTTTGACCGATTTTGACCAAAATCTAATCAGCGCTAGCCACCACCCTCCTGAATCACGTGGTGTAATTTGACATTGGTAGCTTCTTCCATTCTCGAGTTATCGTGCTGACAAACAAACAAACACACACACACACACACACACACACACACACACACACAAACAAACACACAAACAGATGATGGAAGTTATGAATATACTTACGAAATCTTTAGATTTCGTAAGTAACAACAAAAACAATCTCACTGTGTTTGTGTATTCTTTTTACATTTGAGTAGGCATGGATACGCTGTAATAATTTGGAACAACGAGCGACTGCACAGAAGTTGTCCATTACAACACAGAAAGCAAAAGCATACTGACACCTAAAGATTTTCATAATGGTGCCTTCCATTTATTACACCAGTGTGTAATTGGTATTCAGTGAGGTATATAAGCTGGCTTGTGGGTATGATTTGGATGAAAAATGTCATTTTGAGGGGGAAAAAAAAACAGGGTTTTGAATACAGTGTTACATTTTTACAGAGATTTCTGAAGTTTTGTAGAAACGGTTGACTGTTTTGTGTTTATAGTTTTGAGAAATGAGGTACAATTTCAGGAAATGTGTGTAAACAATTGAGAAAAACGGTAATGTAGAGGATTCTGCATGGGTCGAGGTTAGAGATTGTAAAAACAGTAAGATACTGGTGGGATGCTTTTATAGGGGTCTGGGTGTGAAGGAAGAGGAGGAAGGAGTACATGAAGAATTCAAAAGGGCATGTGGTAAGGGAAGAGTATTGCTTATGGGGGATTTTAACTTGCCAGGGATAGATTGGGTCCAGGAACAGGGAAAGGGCAGAGCGGATGACGATTTCCTAGTTTTAGTCCAGGATTGCTTTTTAACCCAGATTGTAGATAAGCCAACGAGGGGGAGTGCGGTGTTATACATCCTTTTAAGTAACAATCCCAATATGGTGGAGGAGATGGAGGGAGGGGAGAATTTCAGAGCAAGTGACCAAAACAATGTGTGTGCTAAGACTTTGTTAAGGGTTAGAGTTCAGGATAATAGAGTAAGACTGTTAGATTTCAGGAAGGCAAACCTTGAGGGTATGAGGAGAGAGTTGGGTGATGTAGATTGGGAGAAGCTAACAACAGAACAATCATCATCAGAAAAATGGGAAACATTCAAGGAGCAAATGTGTTGAGTGCAGAGTAAGTACATTCCAATGAGGTATAAAACTAGAAACAGAAAGAGACCAGGGTGGTTGAGCAGTGAGATAAGGAATGCTATTAAGGAGAAGCAAAAGGCATTTATTTGGTTTAGAATAACAGGACTGGGGTTAGATTTACATCACCATCGGAATAAACAGAGGCAAGTGAAGAAAATAACTCGGAAAGCCAAAAGAGAGGATGAGAAGGACATGGCTAAGAATATTAAACATTATAGCAAGGCTTTCTTTAAGTATATCAGGGGAAAAATAACAGGTTAGGACCAGTGTGGGCCCATTGAGGAAGATCACTTGGAGAGTAGTTCGTGATGAAAGTGAGATGGCAGGCTTATTAAATAGGTATTTTGCTTCAACTTTTACACAATAACAGTCAGGAGAATTGCCAATGGCTGAGAGTATCTATCAAGGAGGTGAGGAAGGACTTTTACAGAAGATCCAGGTTGGAGTGGCAGAAGTAAAGGAACAGCGAGGAAATCTAAGAGTAGATATTGCTCCGGAGACAGATAATATACACTTGAGAGTATTGTGGGAGGTGGCTGAGCAGGTAAGTGAGATGTTAATGGATATTTTCAAAAGTTCACTGGAGTCAGGACAGGTACCGGAGGATTAGAGAATAGCAAATGTAACACCATTATTTAAGAAAGAATCCAGACAAGATTTGGGAAACTATAGACCTGTAAGCTTGACTTCAGGGGACATAGCCTGAGAATAAAGAAGAGGAGAGTGAAGACGGTAGTAAGGCAGGGCTCTTTTACTCACAGTAGTTAATGCATGGAATGGTTTCCCTGGAAAGGTCATGGCAGCAGAAACAGTAGATAAGTTTGAATTGGAATTAGATAGGTACCTGGAAGTTACACTACCGGTCAAGAGTTTTAGAACACCCCCCATTTTTCCAGTTTTTACTGAAATTTAAGCAGTTCAAGTCCAGTGAATAACCCAAAATGGTACAAAGCTAAGCGGTAAACAATCAGAGGTTAAAAAAACAAGTTTAGGTGACCAAAAACTGAAAAATAATGGAGATTTCAGAGTTTTTAAAAAGGTCCCTTTCATGGAACAAGTAATGGGTTAGCAACTGCAGCTGTTCTGCAGCAATTGAAGTTAATTAAACCTTGAAAGTTGAAGCAAACAATTCCAGCAGGTGTCCCAACTTTTGTTGATTAGTTACAAACCCTCTGTTTGTACAAAAGCAGTGTTGGAACGGAATGGTTTGCTGCACCCTCTGAAGCATTATTTGGACCATATTGCACTGCAGGAAGTCGTATATTGCTATCATAATGGTGAGAAAAAGACAATTAACAAAGGAAGGAAGACAGACAGACCATTATAACCCTTAAAAGTGTAGGTCTTTCCTTTCGAGAAATTGCAAACTAAGCCAAGGTGTCAGTGAATACAGTTTCCTACACCATCAAAAGGCACTTGGAAACTGGAGGAAACTCGGACAGGAAGAAGTCTGGCAGACCCAAAGCCACAACACAATCAGAAGACAAGTTTCTGAGTCAACAGCTTGCATGATAGGCAGCTCACAGGAGAGCAGCTTCAAGCACAGTTTCACACTGGTCGAAGTAAGGAAGTCTCAGTTTCAACTGTGAAGAGAAGTCTTCGAGCTGCAGGTTTGACAGGTCGAGTGTCAGTAAGAAAGCCATTGCAAAGATGGCAAAATAAGAAAAAGACGCTTGCCTGGGCCATGGAGCACCAAAAAGTGGACTACTGAAAACTGGAAGAGGGTCGAATGGACCGATGAATCAAAATTTGAAATCTTCGGTTCATCACACAGGGTTTTGTACGCCGTCGAGTAGGTGAAGGGATGGTTCCTCAGTGTGTGACACCAACTGTCAAACATGGAGGAGGAAGCATGATGATCTGGGGCTCTTTTGCTGGATCCAGAGTCGGCAACTTGCACCCTGAACTAAAAAGGCTAACACAGCATTTTGCAGCACCATGCTATACCCTCTGGTGTACACCTAGTTAGTCAGTGGTTCATCCTACAGCAAGATAACGACCAAAATATACCTCCAGGCTGTGTCAGAACAACCTTGGAAGAAAAGAAAAAGACAGTAGGCTTCAAGTCATGGAATAGCCAGCACTGTCTCCAGACTTAAACCGCATCGAGCTGGTTTTGGATGAACTGGACAGAAGGGTGAAATACAAAGCAACCTACAAATGCAACACATTCGTGGGAACTTCTGCAACAGTGTTGGGAAGAACTTTCCGAACAATATTTGATTTCCATTGTAGAAAGAATGCCACGAGAATGTTCGGCTGTTATATCAGCAAAAGGTGGCTACTTTGATGAGTCAAAAATTTAGATTAAATTTTGTTCAACAAAACGATTCCATGATTTCTTTTTTATCTGCAATTGTTTATTTGTTCTATGCTTTAATTTCAGAGTACATTGAAACATTAAACTGCTTAAATTTCAGTAAAAACTGGAAAATGGGGGTGTTCTAAAGCTTTTGACAGGTAGTGTATGGAGATAGAGGGGTACGGGGATGTTGAAAGGACTTTTACATAGTTTGAGCATTGATGGATGAGTAGGGTAAGAATACTGATTCTGGCTCACTTTTCCCCATGTAAATGAATGGGGGATTTTCAGCGATGAATTTTTTTTTCCCTAAAAAATAAATCCCCTTTTTAGCCCAAGGTATATTTATTTGTCTCCCCTTTTAGCCTAGGGGCTCTCTATTCAAATAACCTATGCAACAAGATAAAGATTTGTTCAAGTAGTAAAGTCGTAATGTGATTTGTTAAAGGTTATTCTAAAGAAATATCTGAAACGTCTAAGCCTCGGGACACTCTTTATCAAATAACCGATGCATATTGTTTAGCTCACTCATTGAACCTATAAACATTTGGTCATTCTCAAATTCCTTCAATAGTTTAATTTCCTTTGCACAATAATCCCCATCTAAAATATTTAAAAACAAAACATTTGAATCTTTATATTTTTTAAGATACCCCTTTTGTGCCATTACGAAATGATAAACTTCTCTTAATGCTCTTGTTTGACCACCTCCTGAGCCAAAAATCATTTTGAGATTATAGTAAATTGTTTTTTCATTGTTCAATTAATAACCATCAAAGTTTTCAGTCCATTCAAGGATATTCATTTTTTTCTTTACATCCTCCAACTTACTAGTTTTTAAATTGATTCGCTTATTTGTTTTATTTACCTTTGTTTTAGTTATTTTTTCAATAAGACTTATTTGATATTTTTCACATTCATTATGTTTTCCATTTATATACCAAGACTGAGATTTTCTCCACTCTTTAGTTTGATTAATACTTGATTTGACCATTTATATATTGCGAAAAAACGCGGCGGTAGCCCTTAAAAAACCCTAACCCATCTTCCCATCGTTAAAACAAAATCTATTTCATACACTCTATCATACAATATCCATATGGAACACAATCTATTCCATTATCTAAAATAAATCTCTTATCATCAAAGGCTCCTAATGCCTTTTTATTTACTTCTTCACTATATATGTTATGTTTATAACTTCTTATTGTATTCATTTTCCTATATTCTTCTCTCTTATTTATCAAACAATTATAATAATTTCTAAAAGTTATTGATTTATTTATTACATATTTCTTTATTCCCTTTAACCTTTTATCAATCTGATCACCATACTGAAAAGCATATGCCTTTGCTCTCAATCCAAAAAACTCACTCATTACTTTTCCACCCAACTTATCCTTAAACTGACCAATAACCTTTTCATTCTTTTTGGAAAATAACTCACTCTTCTTGCTGAAATTACTTGTATCATATACTCCAATATTTTTCTTCATAACTTTATAAACATCATCAGTTTTTATATCTAGGATAAAACTAACAGTGTCCAGACACAACAATGAAACATTTTCACCATACTCTTTCTTTAAGTCATTATACAAATAATCATACATCAATATCTTTGATAACTCAAGAACTGCTGTTCCAATATAAATTGGTTTATCCATTACAATAGTTTCCTTTTTCATATGAATTGCAGAAAAGTTCCCTGAAAAAACCTCTTCTCTCTCAAAACTTGGTTTATTTATCAATCTCGAAGCTTCTTTCCAAGATGTTGCGAATCTAATGTTTTGCTTGTTTCTAACATTTTCCATAGTCTTTCCAAATACAGCATTATTCATTGATTTATAAAAGTCCCCTTCAAATTTTACTTTTGTATTTGCTCTCATATCTGTATTGAATTGAATATACTTTTTCATCCAAGGACTTTGTTTAAATTTTAAAACTCTATGAATTTTAGCTACTCTCAATCCTTCTCTCAAAAACTGTTTTAAGCTTCTCTGATGCAAAACATATCCCTCTTTATCATAGAATGTTGTTAATAACTTTTCTGTTGATTTGCCTTTAATATTAAAACTTTTATGATAATCACTGAACCATTCTTTCTTTGGGGTTTCTTTCTCACATGCAAAAGGAAGATCTTTATGCTTATTATGAAGAACACTCGGGTACCTCAAATCAACTTCAAAATAATAACCTTCTTCTTTGTCATTCAATTCCTCTTGAGAAGAAATAACAATATTCATCAAAGCCTTTTCATAATCCTTTTCTTTCACCCACTCTAATTTACCATAAGGCAGAGATTGAGACATTGCCCATCCATACAAATTATTAGCATCAAAATACATCAAATAATTACTATCTTTTTCACTATCATAATTTGGAAGATATTTATTGTTTGCTTTAGCATATCTTTTTGAACATACTTGTGATATTCCACCTCTCTTGGACTTCTCAATCATCAAAAGCATATCAACATCACTGATTAAATCTATATCTTGTTTTGTCATTTTCAACATTGCACTCAAAGCTAAACCAGGACCTGTGAAATAGTGGGCAGGATCTAATCCATAACAATTTTTATTATGACAGAGTGATCTAAAAGCTTCAAACACATCAGCTAACAATAAAACATCTGTTTTTAGATATAAATCATGATATTCTCCAAGGTTCTTTATCTTAAATATTTTCCATATTTCTTGTGCGTGTTTATATTCCTTATCACTTATCTCTTCTTCATAAAGGTTATTATAGAAACTTTCTTTTGAAGGAAGTTGTGTTTCTTTAAATCTCATAAATGAATCCATATAATCATAAGGATAAATTCCCTTACTTGTAAGAATTTTCTCTTTACTTTGAATTTCATTCCTTGTTTTAATGTCCTCTCTCGTGAGAATTCCTTCTTTAATCAGAATTTCATCTTTAATCAGAATTTCCGCTTTAGTTAGAATTTCATTCATTGTTCGAATTTTCTTTATCATTAGAATTTCATCTTCAGTTAGAATTTCTTCATTAATTCGAATTTCCTCTTTACTTTGAATTTCCTCTTTAGTGAGAATTTCCTCTTTTGGAAAGAATGAATTAAGATTTGGAAAAGAGTCCGTGGAGCTTAGATTTGATGCGAGGTAGGCTAGTGGTGTTCCCATAAACTTGTAAGAATCTAGAAACCTAATACGAGTTAAAGGTTTTGTGAATATCATTTTTGTAAATGAAATATACTTTTGACTTGTATTTGTTATGGCAGAAATATTCCCTGGTGTTTTTGAAAGTTCATTTATAAATAGATGTGTATCATAGTTGGCGCTGTTGTGAAGAAAGACTGGAATAAAAGAAGGTAATTTATAATTAAGATTACAACTAGAATGAGCGGGACCTCTATATTTACCAGTAAGATGACAATGATCCCTAACTTTAGACTCCTTAATTCCCCCCTCACAAATAGGACAGATATTGTTCTTTCTAAATTCTAATTTTTCTTCTTTGGTTAATTTCATCGGTTCATTTGTTTCTTTCATTAATTTAGTGAGTCTTATACAATCCTTTTCTAATCGTTTTACAAACTCTTGTGAAGCTTTTTTTCCACTATAATGTTCAAGTTTGTTATACTTTTCTCCAACAGATGATTTGATATAATAACAGAAACCACAAGGCATATGTTTTTGATACTTATTTGTGTATGATTCTTTTGGATTAGGAGAAGCAGCATTTATCTTTTTAAGGATACACTCAAAATCAGCGTATATCACAAATGGGTGCAAGATAGATTTATTATAATCTTCAAAAGAAATCTTTTTACCAGGTTTAGGCATTGTAATTACAGCTGATTTATGATTACTACAATATTTTGAATGTTCTAATCGTTCTTTTGTATGAAATGAATTAATACATCGCTTACAAGGATATATTTTGTTTGCTGTTCTGAATACCTGAGAAGAGATTAATCTTGATAAATTATTGATGTATGTGTAATGTGAATTCTTTCCAACACTAAAATATAAAAGATCAATGTGTGTTTCTTCATTTTTATAGTTGTTTGAAATTTTTAATATTTGAACTTTGTTTGTATCCGTTAATCCATATACATTAATAGAAAGATTATTCTTTTTCTCAAATTTAGGAATATCTGTTAGTGGCATTGGGAATTTAAAATCTTTAATGTCCAAGGTATTCTCATATTTCATATATTGTTTTACTCTTTCTGAATTACATTTTGGTGGATGTAAAAGAGCAAGAACAGACAAGAGAAAACATTTATTATCATTATTCTTAATATTAACAACTGCCTTCTTTAGTTTTATTTCTTTTGGTAATTCAACATAAGAAGAAGCTTTAAGAGGGTTTGACTTTAGAATGTGTATATCTAAAAAGATGATTTTTTTAATATTGAATCCACTTCCTACCACTGTATTATCAACATCCTCCTCTTGTCTTGATCGTTCTTCATAAACCCCACTATTCAAAAAATCTTGAAATGATGTTATAAAATGAAGATCTGTTCTCATATAAGGAGTTTTTTCTTCATCTTGTCTTTTCATATTCATTTTCACTCCCATATAAAACTTTAAAGTTTTCATTTCTTTTAATGTCTTTTTAATAAATTTTTCAACATCGGGTTTCACTATTTCAATTGTTTCAACTATTGATGATGGACCGGGTTCTCCAAATTGAAAAATCCTTATTTTTATATGCCCTTTAAATGCCCCATCAGTGTTTTCAATATAATAGTCTCCCTTTACTTTAAACTCATTTTTCTTGTGTTTTTGTGATTGAAGATGTCTATTATAACTACTCTTCAAAACATCCTTTGAGCAGATATCACAATGTTTTCTTTCCAACTCAAGAGGAGATATTTTATGAAATAGATTAAATGTGTGTTTGTTGGTTCGGAGGTGTTTTCTATAATGTTTATATTCGTGATTACAAACATCGCAGTACGTTGTATTCACCATATTTATATAATAAAACTTTGCTTAAACTAAAATTTTCTTGATGAAAATTTCGTTTATTTTACAGGTGAATCTGTGCTTAAACTAAAATTTTATTGATGAAAATTTCGTTTATTTTTCAGGTGAATCTGTGCTTAAACTACAATTTTCTTGATGAAAATTTCGTTTATTTTACAGGTGAATCTGTGCTTAAACTAAAGTTTTCTTGATGAAAATTTCGTTTATTTTACAGGTGAATCTGTGCTTAAAACCATTTTATCCTCCAACTTTTTCACTTAATAAATAGAATGTTTCAAGACACAAAAGACAAGTTTCAATCAATCTCTTCATTTGTTAACGATACTGAGAATTATGTCAAGGATGTAAAATTGAACAAAGATAAATATAACAACTATTGGATAAAAACAATTATGGTGGATATGATGAGTTCTTCAATTTACATCATTGGAAGGGCTTTTAGTATACCTGGAAGTACATCAATTAAGGTATCTCTAACAAAAGTTTCTCCTCTCCTTCTGGCAATATATTCAAAACTAGAAAAAGCAATGAAACAAGAAAAGGTATCAAAAATAAAAACCTTATGGATGAAGCTTTAGAAAGAAAAGATAAGACCATCTGTAATATGCAAGGAGAAATTTGTATTTTTTTTCAACAACCCCAAAGATATAAATCCTGATGAAATAAAGGATGTTAATATATCAGGTGAAATGACATTTCGTTCAATTGTAGCTAAGGATCATTTTAAAATTACCTTTAATATAAAAAATGTTGCAGTTGAATCTGTTAATGAAAAAATGTATACAGATATCGATGGTAATGTTTTTTCTACTAAGTAAATATGAGTCAATATTCAACTGAAGATTTTGAAGATTATGAGAGTGATTATGATACCGAGAGTTTGCATTCAAACGATAGTTATGACACCGAGAGTTTGTGTTCAAACGATAGTTATGAAAGTATAGATGATTCTGAAAGTATCGAAGATGATATCGAAGATGAATTTCAGTTTAAGTAAAGTTTTACTTAATAAATATGAATAGTTTACTCGATTTTGAGCCTCTTGAATTCCATGATTCTCCATATGACAAATTTGAGAATTGTCCTGCGTGTGAAAGACGGGGATTAAACACAGAGTCAAAAGCCTAAAAACAATGTATATTCTGTGATTATCCTCTAATTAATGATAATCAAAAATATAAAAAGGAAAATAATTCTTTTAGATTTACACCAAAAATGAATTACTCTACAAGATTGATTAGAGAAATGAATGTAAAGTACGAGGGTGATAACACACCTTTCCTTACAAGGGAAGAAACTGAACGTATTAGAGAAATGTTCAAAGGATTGTTGTTATATATTATTCATGGATGTGATTTTCAGGGAAATATCAACACAAGATATTGCATAAATAAAATAATGGATTATCTTGAAATTAAACCTGAACTTAGGATAAAATATAGAGTTTCGAAAAAGCCAATATTAAATTAAATAACCTGTTTTCCAAATATATAAATGAATGATTTTTTACCCATTTGGGAAAATAAGATAAAATTTGACAACAATAAAAATCTCCCAAATTCATTAAGATGCCTCATCGTTGGTTCAAGTGGATGTGGAAAAACCTGCTTGCTTTTAAAGATGCTCCTCACTCCCAACTTTTTAGATTATGATAATTTAATCATTTTCACAAAGTCGAGTTTTCAACCAGAGTATCAACTACTCTCACAAGGTTTTAATGCTGGTCTTCAAAAAGAAGATATAATCGGTTTATTTAAACTTCAAAAAACCTAAATGATTACAACATTGAAGATATAATACAACTATTTTGTGATGCACAGAGATGTAAAAAGAAATCAAAACCGATAACTTGTATTCTTACTGATAATACGGATGATATACCGTCTCCCCAAGATTTGGATAAATCCAAAAAGAACCTCGTTATCTTTGATGATCGTGTTAATGAGAGAAACCAAACGGTAATGGACAGCTACTACACAAGAGGGAGACATTCTTCTTGTAATTGTATTTATCTTAGTCAATCGTACTTTCAACTTCCTCGTCGTTCCATCAGAAACAATGCTAATACTTTTATTTTATTCAAGTTAAATTCAATAGATATAAACAATTTTTGGAGAGACAATTGTTCAACATTATGTAGTAAAAAGGAATTTGGGGTTTACATGAAACACACGACTGAAAAATATAAATATATTGTTGTGAAACAAGATGAGATATTAAATGATATTTTTCAACAAATAAATGGATGCGAAAGAAAGAGCAAGAAGATTTAGGGAACATCAAGAGTTGGTTTCAAAAGTTGCAAAACAACAGGAAGACATAAAGAAGAAACGCAGACAAAAACTAACGGGTGAAGAAGCATTTGAAAGAAAACAAGAGAAAATTTTTCAACCACTTTTAAAAACTTCCCAAGAAAAAATTATAGATGTTTCCACAGTTCCCACAATAAAATATACTCCCAGAAAGCTCAAAATGTTAAAAGATTTCAGTAAAATGACGGAGGAAGAATTAGAGCATATTGGAGAATTAGAATATGATGATGATGAAGGATTATTTCAACAACTGGAAGAGATGAATCGACCCCCTGATTATATTGTGAATGCTCTTCAAAACAATGAATATTCAGCGGATTCAAAAACCAAAGCAGGACTCATTCCAACAGAACAACCAGCAATATTTCATCTTGTTCAAGAAAAGGTATTGATATTTAATGATGAATTAAGGTCGGAGGAGCTCCTTGTGAGCCAACGGTCATCCATATCTAGTGCCCAACTGTGTCTGCGGACGTCCTCCTGCAGTTGGGTCACTTCTTATTAGGAGGTTGGTGGCAGGATTTGCACTCCGGCCACCGTAAAACCCCTTCATTCCGCAAAACGCAAAAACGCAAAAAAATCTGAAAACCCACTCCGTGGGAGTACCTCCTGTGCAGCTTCCCTTCGCAGGGCAGCTCACCGGATGATGGGATTGGGGCAAAGCCTTCGGGACCCCCAATCTTTGATAGGAGGGAAACCACGGGGTAACATCCCTGGGTCAGATTGCGGGAGAGTGTGTCGGAGTGGTGCTGAGGTGTCGTCCACCAGACGGCGGTCTCCTTGGGTTAACCTGAGGCGGTCCCTTCGGGTGGGTGCCTGGAATGTCCTATCCCTAAGAGAGGATGATCACCTGTCTCTGTTATCATCTGAGCTCAAGCATTTGGACATCGGGATTGCAGCTCTCTCTGAGGTTCGGAGACCGGATTGCGGCGAGATAATGGTGGGTGGTTACACCTACTATTGGTCTGGTCGCTCTGATGGTTACCATACCCAAGGAGTTGCTGTAGCTGTGTCCAATAAGCTGACCCCAATGATAATTGAGGTAACACCGGTCAACGAGCGTATTATGAGATTAAGGATTCGTCACTCCTTAGGTGTCATTTCCCTGGTCTCTGTTTATGCTCCGACTGAGGCGAGTGATCTCACCGTGAAGGATGCATTCTACGCTGCACTCGAGTCTGTGGTTGATCAGTGCCCCAGACGAGATACACTTCTAGTCTTGGGGGATTTCAATGCATCGACTGGAACTGATAGGGACGGTTATGAGGTGTGTGTTGGTCCCCATGGGTCAGGAACTATGAACCAGAATGGCACTAAGTTCCTTGACTTTGCAAGAAGTGGCTGGTTCATGGTTTCAGCGCCCACAAGCTCATCGCTGGACTTGGTATTCCAATGCTGGCGGTGTGGCAAAGGAGATTGACCATGTCCTCATTGACGGTCGTTGGAGGATGATCCAGAACTGCAGGGTCTACCGGAGTGCTCAGTTCCTCAATACTGACCACAGGCTTGTTGTAGCAACTCTAAAGCTGCACCTTAAATCCTGGAGAATGGTACCATCCCAGCCGAGGCTGGATGTTGCCAAGCTCAGGGATGAGAGAGGAGCTGAGGAGTTTGCGAACAGGCTGAGTGGACACTTGGGGGGTCTGGGTGCTTTGGGGGGTCCTGAAGAGTTGTGGAGCGCCTTCAAGACCACCGTCCTTGATGTTGCCGGTGGATGCCTTGGAGCTCACCGCAGGGCAAACAAGAATTTTGTCTCTCAAGGGACACTGGATACCATTGACCAGAGTCGCAGGGCCAGGCTGAATGGCAGAGCTGAGTTGTTCAGGGAGCTGAGGCGTAAAACTGTACGTGCACTGAGGGTGGACAAGGAGGCCTATGTGCGAGGAATCTGTGAGGGGGTAGAGCATCACCTGTGGACAGGTGATTCTCGGCCCGCTTACAGGGGAATTCGCGCATTACGTTCATCCAAACCCATCCCTCGGAGCACTACAGTTCGAGCAGAGAGTGGTAGGCTCTTGACAGAGGAGTCTGAAGTGAAGGCCCGCTGGGCCGGTTACTTTGAGCAGTTGTACCAGGCTGATCCCCCAACTGTCGAGTTGGACGTCAAGGGTGTTACAATCCCTGTTGCTGACCCTCGAATCAACTGTGGTCCACCTACGCTTGTGGAAACACGGGCTGTGGTGAACCAGTTGAAACGGGGCAAAGCTTCAGGGATCTGTGGCATCCATGCCGAACTTCTCAAGGCTGGTGGAAATGCTGCACTCGTGTCGTTGCATGCAGTTTTGTGCTCTGCCTGGAACACAGGCATCATCCCAACTGACTGGAAGAGGGGCCTTGTTGTCCCTCTCTGGAAAGGGAAGGGTGATCGCCAAGACTGCAACAACTACCGAGGGGTGACGCTGCTCTCAGTGCCGGGCAAGGTCTTTGCTCGGATAATTCTCGATAGGGTTCGCCACCATCTGTTTGAGCACCAGCGTCCAGAGCAGTCAGGCTTTACACCAAAGAGGTCAACGATCGACCGTATCCTTGCACTTCGTGTCCTCACCGAACGCAGTCGAGAGTTTCGGCAGGGGCTGCTTGCAGCCTATGTTGATCTCTGTAAAGCGTTCGATTCAGTGAATCGGGATGTCCTCTGGAGGATTCTTGGTCTTCGTGGGGTGCCACCAAAACTGATCGATCTGATGTCTGAACTCTACTCTGGTACTGAGAGTGCTGTGAAGTGTGGTGGTACCATCTCAGACTTATTTCCAGTTGTTACTGGAGTTCGTCAGGGATGTGTACTTGCCCCCACACTTTTCAGCACTTGTATGGACTGGATTCTAGGGAGGATGTCGCAGAGATCAAGTTGCGGTGCGTCATTTGGGAATGTCAAGATCTCGGACCTTGACTTTGCAGATGATGCAGTCATCTTTGCGGAGACTTTAGACATCCTCTTGGGGGCCCTCGAGGTGCTGAATGAGGAGTCAGAGCCGTTGGGATTACGGGTTTCTTGGGTCAAAACTAAGATCCAGGCTTTCAGTGACATCTTGGATGCTGCTGTCCTGTCTGTGTCTGTTTGTGGTGAGGATGTTGAGGTCGTGGAGAGATTCACTTACCTTGGCAGAGATATTCATGTGTCTGCTGGCTGCGAGTCAGAGGTCAATAGACGTCTGGGTCGGGCCTGGGGAGTCATGGATTCACTGGATTATGGGGTGTGGCGCTGCCGGTACCTGTGCGGGAGGACGAAAGTCCGAGTCTTCAGGTCCTTGGTACTTCCAGTCTTGCTCTATGGGTGCGAGACTTGGACTCTGACCAAGGATCTGAGATGGAGACTTAATTCCTTTGGTACCAGGTCTCTTCGGAGAATCCTTGGCTATCGCTGGTCGGATTTTGTGTCCAACGAGCGGTTGCTGAGAGAGACTCGGATGAGATTTGTTACCTGCATAGTCCGTGAGCATCAGTTGCGGCTGTATGGACATGTGGCTCGTTTTCCTGACTCTGATCCTGCTCACCAGATTCTCTCAGCGAGGGAGTCTCATGAGTGGAGGAGGCCAGTGGGTCGACCACGTGCCTCATGGTTGCAACAGGTTGACCATCATCTCAAGGAGATGGGGATGGGCCTGGCATCTGCCTGGCGGATGGCCAGACGGAGGCCCCTGGAGTACCGGCGGAAAGTGTACGCAGCGACGTGCTGTTCTGACACATGCTCCCATACCTGACCTGACCTGAATTAAGGTTCTTGAGTTCTGCTCAACCTCCTGTCAAACTAACTCCAAGATTAATGTTTCTTCTCACAAAAGATGGAAGACAAGGTTCAACTGTGAGGGATGAGTCAAAGTATATTGATAAACCATTGGATATGAAAAATGATGATAGAGTATATATTGATCTGCTGAACACTCTAAATTACAGGGTTATTCTTTCTGGTAAAAGTAGGAAGAATGAGAAGGAGAAACACATTATTCAGGCTTTAAGTATCCTTGGTTCAGGTGTTAGTTTTCTTCCAAATGACCCATCACAATTAGTTAATAGACTGTTATTGTTGTTCAGCAGTAAGAAGGCTGGAAATAACAATTGTTTTAATGAAGCATCAGCCATTTTAGACCAGTTGATGAACATGAAAATAATTAATAAATATCAATATAAAGACATTTTATCTCATATTAAATAATTTGAGAAGCACAATCCTAAGTTTCAATTTCACAACAAGCGACCACACATCTTCATTCCCATACCCACTACAACTTGACACAACAAAAGAATATGAGGCATCTTTATTGTCCTTGGAAACTTATAATACCTTATTTAATATAACCGAGAAAAATGACAAGTTTAGTTATAATCCGCGAAGTGGATACAAAACGATGTCTCACCCGGAGCATATGAGATTTCTCAAATATCTTCCGAAATTGCTCGTCTTATGAAAGAACAGGGTGATGAACCAAAAAATATTGTTATAGACATTCAAAAACATACTTCAAAATCAACGATTAAAGTTAAAAATAACTACAAGGTTGATTTCACAATTGATAATTCATTTAGAGAGTTATTGGGTTTCTCCTCAAAAAAGATTGAAACTAATGGGACGTTTTACAGTGATAATGTCATTCAAATATCCTCAGGAATAAATTCGGTGTTAATTCACTGTGATTTGATTGATGGTGCTTATAATGATGGAAAAAAAACAAATACAATATTTTCATTCAGCGCATACTCAACCCCAATTGGTTATAAATTCAATATGGAACCTAAAAATTTGGTTTATCTCCCTGTGTCAGGAAAAACCATACACAGAGTAAATTTTAGGATAACCGACCAAGATAATCGTATGATTTCTTTTAATGGAGAAGTTATATCCATCAGAATTCACCTACGTGAAGTTTTCCAATAAATAAATACGATGGTTATTGTGAGGAAACATGAGTTGGGAAAATATAAAATAATTACAGGGGATGGGATGTTCCTTTCCCCATACTACAAGGGTGAAGGTATGTATCTTGGTAGAGGATACTATAAACCTAAGAGACAAAGGGGTGTTGGACATCAATTTAGAGGAGATGGGATAATTGATACTCTCATGGGTATTGGTTCAACTATTCTAAAACATAAAGATCTAATTGGTTCAATTGCTTCTGCTGTGGGAAATGTAGCAGGTGCTGTAAAGAGCATAAAAGATGCCCAGAAGGAATCTCATAAATTACAAGCAATGAAAGAAATTAAGAAAGGCAAAACTCAGTTGTCCCCCCAAGAATGACAGAAAATAATTTGAATACTTGGATCAGGGTTTCAAAAGTTTTAACATCTTTTTTTTCCTAAATAAATACAAGTATGGAAGCAATTGATAGTATCTATGATTTGGATGATACTATTATTATCTCAAACTCCACTAAAAAACAAGATTACTTCAAGGTAAATGCAATAACTGGAACAGACTGGAATACGAATGGTACAAAAAGTTTTGAAATAAATAATCAACAAACCTATTTGAATCTCTCCGAAAGTTTCTTGTTGTGTAAATTTAAATTCACTAAAGCTGGGAATAACACAAACGCTACACTTGTAAATGATTTCTTCTGGAAAATGTTTGATAGTGTGCGTTTGTATATTGGAACACAAGAAGTTGAAGTGGTTGATTATGTCTCGCTGTATCTGAAATGATGAAATTTACACTCTATACATTCAGTGATAGAATGGGAAAGGGGTCTGTCGAAGGTTTTACTCCTGATATGTCAACGGGAACAAACACAGACCCTGGATATACTCAAAGGAAAGGAGCGTATAATGATGATACAAAGCAGAAAATAGTTTTACTGTGGCAGTTCCTCTTAAAGGTATATTTGGATTTTGTGATCATGATAAAGTTCTGTATGGTCTTAAAATTAGATTTCAACTACAAAGGAATGATAATGAAAATAGATTGCTTTTTGGTGTTGGTAATGCTTTTGGTGATCAGAATAAATTTGTAATTGAGGAAATGAGTTGGTATATCAGTGAATATACTCCTAATCTTAAAACAGAAGAGATGTTGAATAGAAGACTTAACTCAAAGAAACCACTCAGTGTATCATACCTCAAAAGAAGATGTCAACACGTTAAACTCAACCAAACTACTTACACGTGGAATTTGGGTGTTCTGGAAGGAAAGCCACGATATCTGTGGATCATTTTTAAAAAGCCAGATGGTGATACTGCGACTGATAAGAAAAATGCATCGAGTGATAATGCTAAGGTGAAACAACTTCGCGTTTCTCGAGATGGAACATTTTATCCACGAGAGAGATTGGAAATTGGGAAAAAAATGATTTTGCTGAAGCATACAAGTCTTACCAAAAGGTGTGTGAAAGTAATGGAAATAAAGAACCTATTTTGGATATGACAGCATTTAAAAGTTTGTATACAATCTATGTGTTTGACCTGAGCGCTCAAAAGGAAACTATAAAGTCTAATCGAGTGGATACTTCCCTATACATTGAAAGAGGAGAGAGTGAAGAAGTTGATACATATTGTTTGCATTTAGAAGAAACAGAATTACAGATTAATACAGATAATGGTGTGATGATTAGTCTCACATAATTTTTTGTTAAATAAATGAGTGGCAAAGTACCAACTGGGGTATATGTTAATCAAATCAATCTTCATAAACTATCATCTTGTGTTCAAAATCAAAAGCCTTGTACGATTAACGTTAATACAATTCAGAGAAAAGGAGCAGTAAGAATTGATGTTTTGCTCACAAGAGAACAGGTTAAAATCTTGAATGACACTGGCTCACTTAAAATTAAAATGACAAAACCAATGTTGAAAAAATATTCAATAAGAGAGATGAGTGGAGGATTTCTCCCATTTCTAATTCCTTTATTTGCTGGTTTAAGTGCGGTTGGAGCATTGACGGGTGGTATTTCAACAGCGGTGAAAACTGCCAACGAAAGGAAGGCTCAACTCCAGGCTCAAAAAGAATTGGAAAGACATAACAAAGAGTTGGAGAAACAAATTAGTGGAAGTGGTGTAATTGTAGATTTTGCTGAAAAACTTGAAGGTCTGCCTGATAAAGCGAAATTGTTAGTTGGGGATATGCTTTCTTCTGTAGCACAAGCAGGTGTAAAATTAACGAAAAGAGGTAATAGATTATATCTTTCTAATAAATAAATGAGCATTGATGAGTGGTTTAAAGAATTTGGAAAGAATACAACATCAAATTTACAACTTTTCAATTATTGAAAGAAATTAAAAATTCATCATGTGGTTATTTGTATGAGAGATGAATTAACAAATGTGCTGAAACATACAAAGAATATTATTATGAACTTAGAAGATAATAATGGGAACGGTTCTCATTGGGTTTGTATTTTTAATAGTCAAGACAAATATTATTTTGATAGTTTTGGTCTTCCACCACCTGTTGAAGTCATAAAATTCTTACAGAATGGTGTTTATCAAACATTTCAAGTCCAAGAATTAAATTCCAAGTGTTGTGGTCAATTATGTCTGTATGTGTTATTTCAACTCAACAAAAATAAAAAATTTTATGATATTATTTTTATCTAATATAAATGACTTATGTTGGTAAAGATGGTTCTATCTTTGGTGTATCCCAAGAACTGGATATTGATTTATCAAATTATTACACAAAGGCACAGGTTGAACGGCATAAATATAATATTACCAAAAATATTAACATGAAAAATGCTTATAAATTAAAAAATTATCCAAGCCCGACTGACTCGAATGACTTGGTGAGATTAAGCGATTTATTACAATATATATCCTTAAATAAAACGTCCGTGTATTCCAAAGATACAGAAGTGTTGATATTATCTCCAGGTCATACAGAATTCACAGTTCGAATTAAAATAAATTTTTATAAAGAAGGGCGTATCGTTTGTATGAGAATAGAACAATGGGGTATGATATGAATGATTTAGGGTATAATTGGTCATTTAAAATTAACCTCGAAGACCTGTAACAATTAAATCAGTCTCGTAAGGAAGAATATTATCCACTTGGTATCGAGAATGAGTTTTGTGGGGCCACGATTCGTAAACAACAAATAAAAGAATTTAATAAGGGTAAATATAATAATGGTTTTGCCCTTGTTTATATCATGCAAACAGAAAAAATAGGATTATATATAATAAGTAAGGAAATACAAAATGATTTAACTATGGGAAGATGGGGAGGTGTTTCGTGCCATAATATTATTCTAACATATATTTCTAATACATAAATGACAGCGAGAAGGCTTCAAGAAAATTATCATTTCTGTGTCCAAGCATACCTTCAAGAAAAGGGTATTCGGTATTTTAATAAATATGTTCTACAACATAAGAATGAGGTATTTTCAATAAAAGATTGGCATTATGCTGATGTTGATAAACCGACAACTTTAGATTTAATTAGAATGTTAAATAATGAAAAAATTATGAAGTTAAGAAAAGTGAAGGCTCTTTTAGAAATTCAAAATAAATTTTATTGGTTTCCTGTTGTAAAAAAAATTATTTTGGATACAGGAATAAGAAGAAATCCTGATGAATATATGTATGATATTCTATGGGGTGTCAGCGATTCAAGGATAATAAGGGATGAGGAAGGAGTTGAAGAAGAGAGGGAAGAGGAGGAAAAGGAGAAGAGAGAGAAGGAGGAGAGGGAGAAGAGAGAGAAGAGAGAGGGAGGAGAGAGAGAAGAGAGAGAAGAGAGAGAAGAGAGAGGGGGGAGGGAGAGAAGAGAGAGAGAAGAGAGAGAAGAGAGAGAAGAGAGAGAAGAGAGAGAAGAGAGAGAAGAGAGAGAAGAGAGAGAGAGAGAGAGAGAGAGAGAGAGAGAGAGAGAGAAGAGAGAGAAGAGAGAGAAGAGAGAGAAGAGAGAGAAGAGAGAGAAGAGAGAGAGAGAGAGAGAAGAGAGAGAAGAGAGAGAGAGAGAGAGAGAGAGAGAGAAGAGAGAGAAGAGAGAGAAGAGAGAGAAGAGAGAGAAGAGAGAGAGAGAGAGAGAGAGAGAGAGAGAGAGAGAGAGAGAGAGAGAGAGAGAGAGAGAGAGAGAGAGAGAGAGAGAGAGAGAGAGAGAGAGAGAGAGAGAGAGAGAGAGAGAGAGAGAGAGAGAGAGAGAGAGAAGAGAGAGAGAGAGAGAGAGAATGAATAAATATCAAAATATGGAAACCAGTGAGATTAAAAAAAAGATTAGGGGTATTAAAGAAAATAACTCAACCCACCGAGGAGGAAAACAAAGAATTGACAAGTCTATTTGCAATACTTTCGACAAGACGATTGACATCGACAAGATATGGGTTTTAATTCAAGTTTTTCATTTTTTTTTTTCTTAAATAAATGGAGGAGAGAGTGAAGGCATTTCTAAGGATTCTTTATGTTTTAAAAATTAAGATTCAAATGTGCATGTTGGAAACTAAAAATGTTTTTGCACTCTGCAGGAATTTTTCTCATAAATAAATGAGTTATTGTCTCAAATGTAAAAAGAAAACTAATACTAAAAATACTTCATATATTAAAAGTAAAAATAACAGGGTTATACAAAAAGGTATATGTTTGGTGTGTGGTTCAAAAAAAAATCTATTTCTCTCCAAACACAAACTAGGAGGAGATATACAAAAGTTTTTTATCAGGAAGTAAATTTACAACTACTGGAATACCAGGGGAATTACATCTACCAGGGTATTCTTTCTGTGCTGCAGGCACAAACTTGGATAAAAGATTAGATGAGGCAGACAATCCTAAATCCTGGAGTGAGCCCATCAATAGAGTTGATGAAGTGTGCATGAGACATGACATTGATTATGGGAATACCACAACTTTGGAGGAAAAGCATGAAGTCGATAGAGAAACGTTGTATAATTTGTCTCTGATACAAAATCCAACCTTGAGAGAAAAAGTTGATAGGTTCATCGTGAAGAAGATGATTAGTGCTAAATTGAAACTTGGACTTAGAAATTCAAAAACTTGAAAGCTCTAATGTTATCATTAAGATTTAAGAGCAATTAGCTGATGAATTACATAAACCAATATTCACAAAGTTTCAGAGAGGAAAGTTTATTCCAAGGAAGTAGATTATATCTGGTCTGCTGATTTGATTGAACTCAATAATGATAAGCGGTACAAGTATGCTTTAACCATTATTGATTTGAGGAGTAGATACGCATGGGTTGTACCATTAAAAAACAAAACAGGTAATACTCTTATGTTAGCCTTTCAACAGATATTTAATAAAAGTAAGAGAAAACCTAAAAAATTGTGGACTGATGAGGGTAGAGAGTTTTTTCACAAGACATTTATGAATTTTCTAAAAAATAACAGTATTACATTATACAGTACCTTTAATGAAGGGAAGGCAGTTGTTGTTGAACGTTTTAATCGTACCTTAAAAGAGAGACTAGATAAAAAATTCACACAACTCGGTTCACAACAATGGTCATCTTTTATTCAGGATATTGTGGATAAGTATAATGACACGGTTCACACGTCAACAAATATGAAACCATCAGAAACATTTACAAAATTAAAATATGAAAAAGAGATTAATGTCAGAAAACCAAGCTGTTGGTTGTTGGTGATATCACAAGAATATATAGGTGGAAATCTCATTTTGAAAAGGGTTATACTAAACGATGGACGAACGAACTTTTTAAAATTGTTGATGTAATAGATACGGTTCCTTGGACTTATAAGATATATGATTTGGAAGGGGAAGAGATTTTAGGTTCATTTTATTCACAGGAATTACAAAAGACAAAGATAAATTGAAATGTTTTGACTCCGCCCACACAAAACCCACCCACATAAACCCCACCCCACACAAGCTCCACACAAACCCCACCCCACACAAACCCCCCACAAGCTCCACACAAAAACCCCACCCCACACAAGCTCCACCCATATTCATCATATTCACATAATTAGTGATTAGTTAATTAGTTCCCCACACACAACATGTTTATTTAATTAAAAAATTATCCACCCATCTCCACCCATACACCCATACACCCATCTCTCCACCCATCCATTTATCCACACAAACCTCATCCACATAAGCCTCATCCACATTCACCCCTCCCACATAAGCCCCACCGAAGCCCCGCCCACATAAACCCTGCCCACATAAACCCTGCCCACATAAACCCCTCCCACACAAGCTCCACCCACATAAACGCTGCCCACACAAACCCCAGCGAAGCGCACCCACATAAATGCCCTCCCACAAGCCCCGGCCACACAAGCCCCACCGAAGCCCCGCCCACACAAGCCCCACCGAAGCTCCGCCCACATAAACCCCACCCACACAAGCCCCTCCCACACAAGCCCCACCCCCCCTCATCCCCCCTGTGCACCCCCACCTTTGACCCACCACCTCTCTCATCGCACCCCCACCCTTCCCCACACACACATGGGGAGGGGAGTGGTGGGGTGGGATGAGGGGGTGATGGGTCATTGGGGGAGCACACCTACCCCCCCTCCCTCCCTCTCCTTCATGTCTTGATTCTTTTTTTGAAATTCAAAATCAAGTAATTGTAAACAAAACAAATATAATTAATCAAAATTGAAAATATTAAATATTCATTTGCGAGAATGTATAATCTTTCCCAGCAATCTTCTTCAGATGTCTTGTGATTTCGAAACTCAGACACCATATTCTGTTTTGAAACAAAAAGTGGATAATAATTAGGTTTTATAAAGATAATTACATGGTAATATGAGTAAGCCTGGTGTTGGTTCTAAGTTCAAGCCTCGTTGACCACTGAATTAACACACCAGGAGGCCGACTCAGCCTGTCATCCTTCCAAGGCCAATAAAATGAATTCCAGTGTACTGGCAAAACCGCGTCCAAACTAATGATGCAACCAACATAAGGCGACATTCCAAAGAGAGAGTGATATTAATAAAAGAATAAATAAACAAATAACTAAATAATAATTCAGAAACATTTACCTCCAGAAAATCATGTGTTGTACCAGATTGCTTCAACAGCTTATGTTGTGTGATCGAGCTGAAAAAAAATAAAATAATGAGTCAAGGGTATAGATGGAAAGACATACAGAGAGAGATACAAAGAGACAGACAGGGAGAGATAGAGAGAGACAAACAGACAGGGAAAGAGACAGACGCACACACGCACGCACGCACACACACACACACGTGTCTCACCATTGGTTTAATTCATTTGAGATCAGAGGCCGTGATAAGACTTCGTACCAGTCATTATAAATGTTTTTCAATTCTCTTCTAAAATCATTGACCTCTTCAATAAGAGCATTCATTTGATGCACCTCATCGTGATATGTAAACTCCACTTCTTCCAAGAACCTGCCAGGAAAAAAATATATTTTCGCATTATCACGATTTAATTTATAATCAATTGCTTCATCGTTCAAAGAGGAAACCATACACAAACTTACCAACTTTGTAGTGAGCTGTTATCTTCATCGGAAGAGAGTGAGTCCATGTCTCAGTTTTTTTTTTACCATTGGTACAAGATGACAAAAAGATCAGAGGCCGTGATAAGACGTCGTGTCAGTCATTAAAAATGTTTTTCAATTCTCTTCTAAGATGATTGACCTCTTCAATAAGAGCATTAATTTCATGCACCTCGTCGTGATATGTAAACTGCTCTTCTTCCAAGGACCTGCCAAGAAAAAAAAAAAATCAGAATTATCACGATTTAATTTATAATCAATTGCTTCATCGTTCAAAGAGGAACCCATACACAAGCTTACCAACTTTGTGTTGAGCTGTTTTGTTCGCGGAAGAAAGATCGCTCATGTCTCAGTTGTAAAAATGAAAATCCCGTCTGGCAGAAACTTTGTCTGGTGAATCACTTATAAGGCAACGATGAGGAGATTGCTTAATCATTGGGTGTGGCCACAGGAAATGACGCTTCGGGCGAGACAGCTTGGAAAATAACTGGGCGATATATTCTCAAATTGTATGAATCATTTTTAAAACATACTTAAAATGCCCTAAAATGATTTTGATTAAACTTATGTTTAAAAGCCTGTTCGTGTTCTGAGATAAAATATAAACACGAGGCCTTGTCTCACAGAATAGTTCCTATTTTTTCACAGCATGACTGTCCAAAAACACTTCCTCATTTTCACAGCATGACCGTGTCAAAAAAACACTTTCTCATTTTCATGGCACGAACTGAAAACATTTGAAACAAAACTTTTTTTATGGTGTGGTTTATGCACAAAAATGATTTGCAACTCAGGCGGTGGCCAGATGAGATCATTAGGAGAAGTTTATCATTTCGTAATGGCACAAAAGGGGTATCTTAAAAAATATAAAGATTCAAATGTTTTGTTTTTCAATATTTTAGATGGGGATTATTGTGCAAAGAAAATTAAACTATTGAAGGAATTTGAGAATGAACAAATGTTTATAGGTTCAATGAGTGAGCTAAACAATATGCATCGGTTATTTGATAAAGAGTGTCCCGAGGCTTAGACGTTTCAGATATTTCTTTAGAATCACCTTTAACAAATCACATTACGACTTTACTATTTGAACAAATCTTTATCTTGTTGCATAGGTTATTTGAATAGAGAGCCCCTCGGTTAAAAGGGGAGACAAATAAATATACCTTGGGCTAAAAAGGGGGATTTATTTTTTAGGGAAAAAAAAAGGAAAAATTCATCGCTGAAAATCCCCCATTCATTTACATGGGGAAAAGTGAGCCAGAATCAGTATTCTTCCCCGACTTGGATGATTGTGTGCATGTGTACGGAGTGCTGTTGTTGGGGGTCTCATCAAGGGGTGTTGGGTGTTTTTTTCAACCAAGCCCATGCCCCCTCCCCTGAGGAGGAAAAAATACACTAAAACTTCAAAAACTTAAAAAAAACAAAATAAAGTAAAGGAAGAAAGAAATACACACAAATATACTATTAAAAAAAATAATAAATTTTGCATTTTATTCTTTGGATCTTGTGTTGATAAATTAGTATGGTGTTGTTGTTCATTGTATATTTCATCTCCCTGATGGTAATGAAGCAAAGAATGTCCAAGTCGACTTCGCCATGAATCTCGTCTCAATGTTCAGATTGAAGGAACAACCAAGCAACCACCTGAAACATTCCATTGCCACATGGATTCATTGCAGGCTTTATTACACCTTCGGGAATCAAAGCAAACCTGCAGTTTTTAAAAATTCTCATTTGAGGTGATCACTGATCAAAGTTCCTGCCACACTTTTAGAAGATGCAACAAATCCACGTTACTCCACCATGTCTGTGTCATCGCAATCCATTACACTGAGTACCTCAATGACACAAAAGCAGACAATACATGAAGGTAGAATGGTCGGACTACTATGGGCCTGCTGCCCAAACAAATGGGCAGAAGGGAAGGGGTGAGGCTACCTGTACTTTACCGGTGTCAGCCCACCGCCACTTTCCCCCCTCTCTCTGCATGGAGAAGTCCAGTATGTGTGTGCAATCTCCTGCATGATTCTTCATGAAATTTCAAATAATGATTCATTAGGAGTCATGCCTTCTGGTTTTCACCTTCTTCCTAATTATAATTCCACTAAACCACTATTTCACCAAAGTATAGAGTTGTTTTTTTTAATTTGAGTTTGCTGCTGCATGAGTAACTTGACTCCATCTGCCTACAATTGCTTTCCATAATAAGACTGTCACCTAGAAATGATTAATTAATGCAACTTCACAACATTCTCTTAGCTGATAGTTCTCTTATGTCCACCGATTACAAATTAGACTTCCCGCATAATTGCACAAATTACCAGAGTGGTGTCAAAGCTACCCAATGCTTGCCTGTTTATACATTTATCGTTTTTAAAAGACGAGTCTAATCATATTTTTTATAAAGCATTGCAGTGAAGTCTGATCCAAATAATTTTAAAGCAATATATGTATTTGTATATTGTAATCAGTAAAAAATAGTGTGGTAGACAAAAACATTAGAAAGGAAATAACTTGCACCAAAAACTTTAACATTTTCACGCTCACGCTGACGCTCACGCCGGGGGCATCGCTGTAGCTCTCTGTTCTTCGAACAGGCGAGCTAAAAATGGATTTCAATCAGGAAGAAGAAGACAAAGACCATCAGGTTTTTCTACTTGTTGAAACAAATCTTCAATGATGGAGCATTGCAATGGGAGTGATGCACCAACCACAACACAGTGCTGATTTTCTGATGAGGGTGAGGAAATTACATGGATAAGTTCAGGAATTGGGGAGGGAGAAGGGGGTGGGGATCCTTCACCTCACTCAAGACTTTCAGAAGGTTGTTCCAATAATCACAACATTGTTACTTTGTCAGAAGGTTTTAGGGAAGGCATCAAGTATCACAAATACAAACCATTTGAGAATGTTTTCCTAATTTTCATAATCATTTTTTCCCCAAAGATTATGGGTTAGTACTGCTGAAGCAGTTTCTTCGCAAAGGTTACACTCGGTGGTTTGTCACTGCCTTAAAAATATATCTAGTTGCAGTCTCGGGGCTCAAGCCCACGACGAGGGGGAAATCCCCAGTTTCTCTCGAACTCAACCACAGACCTGAGGTCGCCAGGAGCGAATAACTTCACCCCATGGTGGGTTGCGATGCATGCATGATGCCTTCGGCGCAAGTATGAGCGCCAATCAAACGACCACGAGTCCCAGTGTATGTCCGTCTAACACCCGTTTAACTGGGGGTCCTGTGGCCTCCCGACCAGGGAACACACCCTCAGCAAATACACTACTTTCCTTATCTGGTAATCTTGAATGTGGCCGAGCTGTACCACGGGCACACGCCAGACCTTGCAAACCGAACCGTCGGGAATCTCAACCTCCCAAGCTATTTACGTGCAGACAGTGGTGAAAAAGAGGACATGGGCAGATCGGAAATAGATTCAACAAAAACAGATTTATTTACAAAAGTGAAGATCAGCAAAAATAGGGGGGAGGGAACATAAGGATTTTAAAGGCACAGGGAGAAATGATTGTTAAACAATTTGTGCAGCAATGAGATCAGACAAAGAGAAAAGAGACAGAGCAAACTTAACAAGCACCTTACCTACCACTACCACAGGACATGGGCCCAAACATTCACAACAGCTGTTCAACACTGAGGGAGAGAAGTGGGAAGAAAGACTATGAGGTGTCTAGGGTGTGTGGAGAAGAGTGATGTGTGTGTGTGTCTGTGTATTTGAAAAATGAAACCGAGAAAGGTGCAGAAGAAAAGATTTGTGAGGGGATATCCTAAGTGTGAGATCCTACCAGATGTGTCTGTTGTGTAGCTTGGTTTCGGTACGATTAATCGGCTTGACTCTGCCCACCCCCTCGCAGCCTTGGCTCCTCGCTCGTCATGACAGTTCATGAGGTAAAAAGCAAAGGAGTGAAAGTGTTAAGAACCAGCAGCACGACCTCAGGGAATAGTGTCCAGCGCCCATTGACTTCGTGCCTCAGGGTGTCCGCAAACGACCATTGAATGAGTCGAGCAAATAAAACAAGTCGAAAGAGCCTGAAGGTGCAAACGACCATTGAAAAGATCCTCCATGACCATTGAAAAGAGCCTCCACGACCATTAAAAGAACCCAAACGACCGTTTAAAGACAGGTGTAAACGACCATTGAAAAGAGCCTCAAATGACCGTTGAAAGTCGAGTGTAAACGACTGTTGAAAGCTGCAAATGACCGTGGCAAAAGAGCCTCCATGAATGTTGAAAGAGCCCAAACGACTGATGAAGACATGTGTAAACGACCATTGAAAGACAGGTGTAAACCACCATTGAAAGAGCCGCAAACTACGATTGCAAAAGAGCCTCCACGAATGTTGAAAGAGCTCAAGCGACCACTGAAAGTGACTCAAACGACCATTGAAAAGAGCCTCAAATGACCGTTGAAAGTCGAGTGTAAACGACTGTTGAAAGCTGCAAATGACCGTGGCAAAAGAGCCTCCATGAATGTTGAAAGAGCCCAAAGGACTGATGAAGACATGTGTAAACGACCATTGAAAGACAGGTGTAAACCACCATTGAAAGAGCCGCAAACGACGATTGCAAAAGAGCCTCCACGAATGTTGAAAGAGCTCAAGCGACCACTGAAAGTGACTCAAACGACCATTGAAAGAGCCTCAAATGACCGTTTCAAGAGAGCCTCAAATGACCGTTGCAAAAGAAAGCCTCCAATGACCGTCGAAAGGAGCCACAAGCAAATTCTCCAGGTTTCATCAGGGAGATGGTGTTTTAAGGCCATCTTTTATAAGGCCGGTGTGGAAGCTTTGAGAATGTGCAAGTCATTGGGCAGGGCCTTCGCGTTGATTGGCGTTCCTCCTCCCTAACCCCGCCCATTCGAGTTTCTGCAGAGAGTCCTCTCAGTCAGAACTTCTGGCTGTTGTAACAGTCAGACCTCACTTCCCACTGCTTAAAGTGAACGAGCATTTGGCTGATTTGAGACGTGAAGTACGACAATGGGGAAACAAACGGAGACGATTTCTCTCAGGTCAATGCTGAACAAACATCGCCTGGGCATGTGATAGCCATCACGAAGGCTTACGATGGGGTTAATGGTTGAGCGTTGCAGGATGAGGAATCTCCTTTAGAGCAGGGGGGAGTTTGAGGTCACGTAACTGGACTTAATGTCTTGATTGCCTTGCGTGCGTGTGGGATGAGATAGTGTCCAACTTCAGTCTGTATTAAGTAAAAGTGCATGCACTTACGTGTGGTGTGAGAAAAGAGAAAAAGAGAGAGAGAGAGAAAGAGGGAGAAAGAGGGAGAGGCAAGTTAATGATAAAAATACACCCGTGCAGGAGTGACGGTCATCTCTGTGAGAAAATATATAGCCTCCTGAAGGGAGGGCAGTTTTTGCAAACTTTGAAGTCACATGATGCGAAAACGAAAGCGAAAATCCGTCCTGACCAAATTTAGATATTGTCCCATAGATTCATATGCCACAATCAAATTCAAGATTGCTTGAGAAATGTAGGACGAGATAGATTTTGAAAATCGTCATTTTCGCATGAAATCGTCATTTTCGCATATTTTGCCAACTTTGAAGTCACGCGACGCGAAAACGAAAGCAAATCTCGAAAATCCGGCCTGATCAAAATTTAGACATTGTCCCATAGATACATATGCCACAATCAAATTCAAGATCGCTTGAGAAATTGCGGAGGAGATAGATTTTGAAAATCATCATTTTCGCATTCTTTGCCAACTTTGAAGTCACGTGACACGAAAACGAAAGAGAATATCGAAAATCCGGCCTGACAAAATTTAGATATTGTCCCATAGATTCATATGCCACAATTAAATTCAAGATCGCTTGAGAAATGTAGGAAGAGATAGATTTTGAAAATCGTCATTTTCGCATTTTTTGGAAACTTTGAAGTCACGTGACATGAAAACGAAAGCGAATATCGAAAATCCGGCCCAATCAAAATTTAGACATTGTCCCATAGATTCATATGCCACAATCAAATTCAACATCGCTTGAGAAATTGCGGAGGAGATAGAATTTGAAAATCATCATTTTCGCAACTTCAAAGGCCTCGTGACCTTGACCTTGACCTTCGGTGACCTTGAAAGTCATACCATCGTGTACGTCTCATCGACCTCTATCAGGATCACCAATGACCAGATCTCCCGCTTCAACTTCATTGTGAACGGATGGACGGACGGATCGTCACCTCTCCTCTCAACACCAATATTATTAGGTCATGCTCGAAGAGATGACCTAAAAATGAAGGGATCAGCACACGCCAGCATTGAATAGCTGCCAGCTACTTTCCATGTGCAAAATAAAAATAGGGAGTGAATCCTCATCTACCTGTTTCAACGAAGTTTCGATCCCACTGACCCATCTAAAAGGGAAGGGACTATTCCAAACATATATTACAGAAATAACTACAATGAAGGACCTATGTGTCATGAGTGCACATTCACATTAGCAGTTTCTCAAAACCGCAACAAATATACAGTGCGTGTCAAAAAAAACTACATACATACACACACATTTATATATAACATACACACAGGATGTCTCAAAATGTTTACAGACAGGTAACAGCTGAAGGATGATGTGCAATCATCCCATCACATAGTCCACAACAGCTATAGCTTTCTCACCAGTGTAAATGCCAATGGATAGTTATTACTAACACTCAATTTTGTCCCTCTCCCTGCTATTTCATTAATTTTTTATGAAATATTAATGTCTGTACACAATTTATTGAATCGTTCATGTGTATGTATATTGTTGCGGTTCTGTAAAACCAGATGCCCCCAAGGCAATGGCACACAACATACAGCAATCCCAAGGCAGTTATTTCAATGGTTTGTGTGTTCGTTAGTCCTTTACATATGTCTAGTGGGTGAAGGGAAAATATGCATTGCATGGGACTCCTTCAGTTAGACTTCTTAGACCTTTATAATCTTCCACCCTTGCAGTAATTCCACTCCTTTCTCTCACACGAAACACACAAGCAAGTACGCCAACTACTAGGAACCAAGCAAGTGCACCGTGAGTGCCTCCCGTGCTTTTTCAGCGTGACTTCTTTCAGTTGAGTCCGCGTGACTCGGCGTGAGGTCACGAATTGCTGTTGCGAGCCGGAACTGTTCCCCGGCTATAACCTCACTCATGAGGTTACAACGACACTTACATGTACAGACTCTTACATGATATACGAAAGGATCCTTTATCTCACGCATCTTTCTTCTTCCATCCAACTCTCGTCCACTGTGGACGAAAAAGAGCAATCAACGTGGGCAAGCCCGACCAACTGTTCTTTTCAGAGCAAAACCCAAGAGCGAATTGAAGAGCGAACCAAACCGACCTGCACCTCACATTCTTCCTCTTACACGATGATGCACCCCACTGTGGTGGAAATTTTACACAGAAGAGAAAACACTTTATCGTCTCAGAGATTGTTTATGGCAATAACATGTGTGGAGAGAAAGGCTCATCTCAAGTGTATAAGCAGATCTCTGACTCCGAGCCAGGATACATGGTCTTTGATATGATTGGAAATTTGGAGGGATCAAAGCATCAAAGGGTACTGGTTAATCAATACCAGACTACAAGAAAGCTTTATTCAACAAAAGTCCTTCAAAGCAAAGAGGAAAACAATTTTATACATAATAAAACATGTGAGTAACAAGATAAAACAGTGATAAAATGTATGCTTTGTTTCAGGGTATGCGTGGACAGAAACTTTCATTTACATAGGCAAGATAAGCATTTGGACAAGGTGTATGACCTCAGCAGACCTGTGAAGCTTCCGTTTAAACAGATAACGTTTAGCTTTGCAACACAATGAGAAGTCCACAACCTCAGCAGGCCGATGAGACTCCTGTTTTACAATCTAGATAAGATAACTTTGCAATACAATGAGAAGTAATCCAGGGATACTAATCCACCCAAACCCACCTCCTTCAAATTCCCTGCTTTCCTTCCTGAAAGTCCCTGCAGTGTCCATCTTGTTTACCCTGCGTACCCTGCCCCATCCTTCTCTCTTCCACAGATCTCAAGTTTCTGTTCCCCACTGTTTTGTCATTCCCTCTCCCGCCCTTCTCGTCTCCTGCTCCCCTTGTTGTGCGTTCTGTGTTTTTGCTCTCATACGAGCCTCGACATTGTATACCAAAAAATAAAAATAAACCAGAGTTGGTGTCAAAGCCACCCAATGCTCGCCTGTTTATACATTTATCGTTTTTACAAGACTCGTCTAATAATTTTAATGAATTTTTTTATGAAGCATTGCAGAGAAGTCTGATCCAAATAATATTGTAATCAGTAACAAGAGTGCAAGTGAGCACAATATACGCCCGAACAAGAAGGTATATACAAAATTGTGCTACTACATAGAAAACAGCATCCTGGTTGCCATGGCAACCACTTTAGATGACCAACGTATGTCAAGACACACCGTCTCCACAGTCTGTACCGATGTACCAAAAATGAAACGTGAAAGTTGAAAACTTTGTGAGTTAGAGTGCGGACAGGAACGGATGGAAAACAGCATCCTGGTTGCCATGGCAATCACTTTAGATGATGAACGTATGTCACGACACACCGTCTCCACAGTCTGTACCTATGTACCAAATATGAAACGTGAAAGTTGAAAACTTTGGGAGTTAGAGTGCGGACAGGAACGGACAGACGGACGACCGGTATCACATAATACGCCCCGATATATCTATATCTATACAAATATATATATATATATATATATATATATATATATTTATATATATATATATATATATATATATATATATATATATATATATATATATATATATATATATATATATATATATATATATATATATATATCTGGTGACCAGGGTTGCGTCAGGAAGGGCATCCGGTGTAAAACATGTGCCAAATCACGATGCGGATCATACGTATGATCCGCTGTGGCGACCCCAAACGGGAGCAGCTGAAAGAAGAAGATATATATATATATATATATATATATATATATATATATATATATATATATATATATATATATATATATATATATGGCGTATAAAAAAGTGTGGTCGATAAAAACATTAGAAAGGAAAAAATAACTTGCACCAAAAACGTTAACATTTTCACGCTCACGCTGACGCTCACGCCAGGGGTATCGCTATAGCTCTCTGTTCTTCGAACAGGCGAGCTAAAAACTACTAAAGAAGAATGTTTTTATGATAATTATGTCACAGGTCATGTGGTGTGGCAACTATGTTGTAAAAAAGGAAAAACTTTGGACCTCTGCATCTCTGAAACCGCTCCATAGAAAAAGTTGAAACTTGGCACGTGTGAAGAACTCCACATGGGAAACAAGTGTGCTTTTTTGATATGTCATTGGTTGCTTTGTTATGACATCATAATTGCATATGTCAAACGCACTATCCGATCAGTTTGAAAATTTTTGAGGTTCATCTCGGGCTTAATTGTAATTGGGGAGAAAAAAGTGATGATGTCATCGATCACGTGGTTCGGCTCATGTTGTTTTTAAACTTAAACCTTCAAAAATCTTCTTTTAAACGGCTGAAGAAATTGAGGTGAAACTTTACAAGTATGATCGCTTATCCTTGAGAAACACAAAGTTCTCCACCTCTGATGTCACAGGTCACATGGTTTAGCAGCAATGATTTTTTTGAAGAATAAACATTTTAAAATCTTCTTCTCAAGAACAGCTTGACAGATCAAGGGAAAAACTTCACCCACATGTTCCCCAAGCCTTGGGGATAGCAGGGTGTTCATGAATAATTAAAGGTCACATGGTCTGGTAGCCATATTGGTTTGAACAAAAATCTTTAAAAAACCAAAAAAAACCTCTCTTGAACCGCTTCATTAATCGATGTGAAACGTCACAGTTATGATGTAGTAGTCATGTGGAATATATGTTTTAAATTTCAACCTGATGGATGCATGCTCAGGCAGCCAGTATTATTGAATATTTTGAATCTGGGTTCAGGAATTTCAATCAACCTGGGTTCAAGTATGTATAATGATGTAATAATGTGGGCAGAGGCATATCTGATGACGTCGTCATGTCGAAAAGTGCCCTTCAAGTTCTTCTCTGCCAGGAAGATGGCTTCACAAAAATGATGCTGCATTGTAATGTGCCCAAGTACGAGCACCACACGTGGGAAGTATCAGGAAAAGTTTTCAAGCGATGAGTTTGGGGAGGTGCTGTGCCTGGGTATGATGGCATAACAGCAACATTTTGCAACTCGCAAGATTGGTCATTCATACGAAACCATAAAGTCAACATTCCACAATTTGTCATGCAGGAAATATTTAAATACATATTTCATTTGGGCAACGCCGGGTACATTGTCCCAATCACCCTTGGGCCTAGACCGAGATCATCAATCATCTCGACTTAATTGAATGAGATATTTGTAATCTGCTTTGTTATAAGACAATCGGAAGTCGGAACGCACTTACAAATTTATATAACCATTTCTCGAAACAGCTATATAGGTATGCGGATCAAAATTGCTCGTTTTACACTCAATAATGTATATTTGATGAATTTAGCTGAGGTGGTAACCTTTTTACTACAAACTATGTTTTCAACCTTGAGAGTTGTGTCCTGAAATCAAATTACCTTTAAATCGATGTATAGGTTGTGTTTATACTATTTTTCTTTCCGTGATTCCGATTTGCATCCAGGAACACAATTATGTTTAAGCATTTTTGAAATTGCCACTCTTTAGTTTAAATGTTGAAAATTGTGTTTAAAAAAAAAAGTTTTATTTCTAGCTTTCTTGCCAGTAACATCAGGTTAAAAGTGCCCGGACTAGCAGAAATGAGTTGCTGAAAACACACACACACAGCACATGTGAGAAAGGCTTCACCAGCATTCATACTTGATCCATCATTTTGAAATTCCCGTGTTAACAATATCTGTTTGGTGCCTGAAACAACCTTCTTATGCTGATGCAATTTACAAACCACCAACCAGTGATTGCCAATGAAACTAAAATGGGGGATCTGGAAAGTTCATGGGACATGACCTTTCTGGATTTGTCGGTGTTGTTTGAACTACATGTCCCTCACGCTTGCCCCCACTCAATCCCAATGTCCATCTTGACTTTTACACATGAAGACAGCTGAGCTGAATCAATTAGGAACTGCCCCCCTCCCCCCCCCAAACTATTTTGAAACTGGGGATAATTTCCAGCAGGCCAAGGTTTTCAACACTTTCTGCAGATTACTGAAGACAAAGACAGGTTAATTTTGCTGGCAATTACTGTGACTGTAATCAAAATAAAGACCAATTACTGCACCGTAGTCCCAAGAAGGAAGCCAGACATAACAACACACACATAAATATAAATATACATACATACACATGTACATATGCACACAAACACAAATATATTATGTACTGGTAAATACTTACAAAAGCTATTTTATTTGAAGTTACAACCTGAACTTATAAGCAATTTACTGATTTCCCAACTACCCTGATCATCAGCTGGGAATCGCTTTTCATTAAGGTTTCGATCCTCTCAGCTCAGAACCTCTCCAAATAGAGTTTCTTTCTTATCCACATGTTAATTATGGTCATTATTGGTTCGATTACAAGATATAGTAGAATATTTAATACGAATGAAAAATTGCTTGGAAAAACAAAATGTTAAAAAAACCCGAAACTCACCCTATGATGCCAGTAGGGTTGTCAAGCGAACCCATCTATCTGTTTTGATGGTAATCCTCTGGAAGAGCTTCAGTCTCCATCGTTTATGACCTCTCCCGGGCCCACCATATTTCAAAACTAGTTTTCAAAGCCAGCCACAGACAAGGCATCTTCCCTGGTTACAAGTCTTCCCTTGAAAAATCACAAATACTCACAACCTTCAAGGCTTTTGTCTGTAACTCATTGGAGTATTGCTCTCCCTCTGGACTGGAATCAAAGTAGCATATCTGTCTTTCCTGGATTGTTTGTAACCTCAAGCTCTCAACATCATTGGCATCTCCCGTGATGAATCTCAAGCACAAGACCTGTTGCTCTCACATCAGAGACACCTCAGTGGCCTATCACCAACTCTTCTCCAATACTGCTCCCTCTGTTCAGACAGCTCTTCAAACATAAACAGCAATTCTAATATGAGTGCTTTCTTCCAGTGGCCTCCACCTGGTTAAACCTCCAAGATCCAGCTGACTCAACACTTTAACTTTTTGTTTCTCGTTTCTAACAACAAAATAAACCACCTTATTGAGGCTGTTCTGTCTTACTCTTCCCAAAAGAGCTTCATGCAAGCAGTGCACCACCATGTCATCATTTCCCACAAGCTTGAGTTTAATTCCATTGACACTTCCTAAAACAACCCTCACTCTCAGGCTGGTGTTTCGTCCTCTCCTCTCTCTCTCTCTCCTCTTTGTACTGTTCATTTATTCCTTTTCTTATTTTGCCCAACTGTTACCTCTCAGTTTATAATCCCACCCCTTCAAGAGATCCACTATTGTAAAAAAATATATATATATTTAAAATATTTATATCTATAGGTGTTTCTGGTGTTACTCAGGCCTTTCTTCTTGATCTTACTCTCTTTCTGCTATATATTAATGACTTGTCTGATAACATTTTATCCCAGCTCACCATGTATGCCGATGATTCCACACTCTACTGTGTATCCCCTAATTCAAGTCACACTTCTCAGAGTGAAGTTTGTGCCTCACTAAGCAATGGTTTCGTGAATGTGTTGAAAAGTGTTCATGATTAGCTGGTAACATTCAATGCCAAGAAGACTAAATTGCTGTCTTCGTCTCGTTCTAGAGGCAGGTGTTTTCCTCCTGTGCACATATGCATCATTTGATCTTGCTGGAAGCATCAGACCTGTGCCTTCTTCTTCTTGATATCTCCCCTAATGGGAGAAGTACATATCAGGTATTGCAAAGAGTGCTTCGATGCAAGTTGGTTGTCTCCACTGAGTCCAGAAATATCCACCTCCAGATGCTGTCCTCTATTTGTACAACTACCCATAGGGTCCAATTCTTGTTATTGCACCACAAAGCATATTTAAAGGCATGGGCAGTATTGAACCAATATATATATATATATATATATATATATATATATATATGTATATATATATGTATATATATATATATATGTATATATATATATATGTATATATATATATATGTATATATATATATATGTATATATATATATATATATATATATATATATATATATATATATATATATATATATATATATATATATATATATATATATATATATATAATGGTCAAAACTCCACTAGGAGCATAACCCGGCAGAAAGTCTTCAAAGAAAGATCCTCCCATCGAAGTGTGTTTCAGCTCCTAACTTCCCAACACTCTTGGGGTGGGGGGGGGTTGTGGGTTGAGGGGGGTGAGAACTATTTACTTTGAAAACGAGATACGTTCTAATCAAGTCAGGGAAGCTTGGTGATCAGAGTAGGTGTTTTCCTGATGACTAGTCGAGTCTTCTCTTTTAAACCAAAGCCATGCTGACCCCTCTTCAGCAGCCGATGACCGCTCCTTCAGAACTTTAGTTCTGCCTCCACTTGTCAGGCCGATATTTTTTCACAACAGTTTTGGCTGACCGATCAACCAATCCCATTACTACAATTTCCACATTAAAGAGGTCAGTAGCATATCCTTCTTTGTGCATCTTTGTCATCAGCCACTCACTTTGGCTCTTCTCACTTCGTTAGCTTTGACATCCGAGACTCATATGGTACCGTTAACTCAATGATTATGATGCTACTTCTCAACTCTGATTGAAGGACAATATCTGTTCTTTGACGTATCTCAGCGATAATCCCAGCAAATTTCTTCATGCTGAGGAGATCAGACCACACTTTCCAATCATTCGCATCACGGAACACTGTCCGATGAGGTTGATCTTTGTGGATGCTTCTATTTTCCATTGTTTTCTTTGAAAAACCCACTTTAACGAAATTGCGGTAATTCACATTTCCCTTCAATGGGATAGTTGTGTCATTGTGGGTACATTTTACTACATATATGGTTCTTGTGATACATTTGAGGACCCGATTATGCCTCCAGGTATAACTACCTTTTGCAAGAGCAAACTTACATGCAGAGAGGGTATGCTCCAACGTTACATATCTACCACAAAGCTTACATTGTCATCCTTTGCTTTTGAAAGGTATCTCATATATTATTTCCGAGTTAGTGGTTTTGTGTCGCGCTATCTTCGACTTTGTTCTGCGCTCGAGTAACGTGATATTCGGCTTACATTATCTCAAAGACCATATGAGGTGCATGGTACAAAAAAAGTAAATAAAATGGTGCTGAAACAGTGAAATCGTATTCCACTTACTGCATTAAAGTAAAATTACTACTGATACTCTGCATCAGTTCCTTTCTCAAACACACCCACCCCAACATGTCGCGCAGAGCGCGGGTTATGCTAGTTCTCATTATTTCCCCACCAGGTGTATTTAAAGGTATTCTCATTATTTCACCACCAGGTATATTTAAAGGTATTCTCATTATTTCACTAACAAGTGTTTTTAAAGGCATTCTCATTATTGCACCACCAGGCATATTTAAATGTATTCTCATTATTTTATCACCAGGCATATTTAAATGTATTCTCATTATTTTATCACCAGGTATATTTAAAGTATTCTCTTTATTTCACCACCAGGTATATTTAAAGGTATTCTCATTATTTTATCATCAGGTATATTTTTGAAGTATTCTCATTATTGCACCACCAAGTATACTTAAAGTATTCTCATTATTGCACCACCAGGTATATTTAAAGGTATTCTCATGATTTCACCACCAGGTATATTTAAAGGTATTCTCATGATTTCACCACCAGATGTACTTGAAGGTATTCTCATGATTGTACAACAAGGCACACTTCCAGGTGTTCTCATTGTTGGACCATCAGGTATAAGTGCAAAATAATGTACCATCCAGTAAGTTATAAAATAGTGGGGCAACTTACCTCGATATAGCATAACAATTGTGCATTTTGTGAGGAAAGCACCATATTTGGGACACTAGTAGCCTATCATATTATGAACAGATTTGGATATTGGGCCATCTCAAATTTTTGATAGCAGTGGAAAATGGCTGCCACAGCCATCAGCGGCTGAATTTGAGATGGCCCAATATCCAAATCTGTTCATAATATGATAGGCTACTAGTGTGCCAAATATGGTGCTTTCCTCACAAAATGCACAATTGTTATGCTAAGTTGCCCCACTAAAAGTTTAAACGTTGGATGCAACGCCGTTACCAGCCTGTATAAATAAATTACATTTTTACAAGAACAGGGATTTGCATTGTTTATACATGTCGGTTTGCTTTTTGAGGAATCTTAAATCCACCAAAAGATGGTGCTTTGTATGAAGGTTTCCTCAATTATGTGCAGATTGGAGTGAGAAAAGGAGTTGCAACTGAAACCAGACTGAGCTTGTATGTGCCAGTTTATGGAAATGATGTTGTAAGTCGTGTTAGAACAAGCAACTTGATTCGGAAAATTTCTTGCCACAATCTAACTAACCATTGATTGCAAGCACACGTTGCACCGGAAAACAAACCATCATCCGATCGTGCAACTGCTGCCTTTACTTTGGTATTTGGCAAGAGATAAAGTGTAACCTTTGTGCTCACTCTCTTCTCACTTGTTCCAAAGGTGAAACCGTGCACGAGACCTATACAACACACGAGCAGGACATTTTACCTGTGGCGTGCCTCGAGAATCAGGTTTCAACTTTGGAAGAAAGTGATGGAGAAACGCAGATGTAAGAACAGCCATGGAGCGAGCAATGAGGCCAAACCTATGAAGGGAATGAAACAAAATGATGGGAAAAAAGGAGCAAATCAAACTGTCAAGACAGCTCAAGGTGAGTCATACCTGTTATCTTTGCATGCGGGTGAATTAATTTATTTTAAAGTGTTGTTGAAAGTTTCACTTGCTCGATGGTATTGATAAAGGGGTAACCCATGGTCAACATGGATTAGGGTACAGGCGGTAACTCACCTATTCTTTGCCAAAGACACCGTGGAGTCTAACGTCCACCAACGACCAGTTCTGACAGATGGGTCCCTCCAGCTTCGGTTCGATCCGAAGGCCAGCACACAGAATGATGTCTCTCCATGCAGGGGAAACACCTTGATGACAGTTTATAGCTAGGTCGAGATTCGAACCCAGGATTGACAGCTCAGAAGTGAGTGTGCAGACCTCGAGGCTATCCTGAGAGCTCTTTCTTGCATGCAGTCAGTGGGAAGAAAAACCTAGTCTTTCAAAATGGCTCCTATCCAATTGCTTAATCGACCTCCACATGCATTTTCACATCTACGGGCACTAAACATGGTCGATTTGTCACGAAATAATGGCGTGATGTGAAAGGGACGCAGGATACCGTGCGTGGTTTCGTGCCTGAAATCGATGCACCCTGGAAGAGATGTTTTTTGGTGGATTATAGTGAAACCACAAGAGAATTGTTGGAAGCCATTGTGTTATAATTTTGACTGGACCATGAATCAAATATTGTCATTAAAAATTAATCATATTTGTGCATTTGGAGCAGTGCGCATCAGTCACTCTTGAAAAACCGAGTACGAGGCTTGTAAACAAGCCAACGGGCAAAACGTTCGTGGAGACAGCAAAGCCTGTGTAATCTGCTAAGAAGAACATGCAGAGAAAGGACATAACAACGTCAAGGCACAAGTAGCACCAGGTACAGACCACAGGGGTCGATTAAGTAATTGGAAAGTGGTCATTTTGAATGATTACATTATCTTCCAACTCAGTAACACAGCAAAGTGCTTGCAGGGTAGCATCGAGGTCTGCACACTCTCCTTTCAACTGTCTAGCTCTTGGGTTCAAATCTCGATCCAGCTATAAACTGTCATCCTTGTGTTTCACAGGAAGGTGATACATCAATGCCAGCGACGTCTATCAGGAGAATGTTAAGCTGGACGACACATCTTCCAGCGCTGGGTGTCCGTGGGCATTAAAGGTCCTCGGATGTCTTTAACAAAAAGTCGGCGAGTTATCCCTGGCATCTTGGACAACTTCGGAAATACTGCCACCTTCAGTCAAGCGGCAGGCCTGGCCAGCGAAATAGTAAAAGGCTTGGGCCAAAAACATTCCCTGATCTGTCCCTCAAGAAGGTGGGAGTAAACGGAGTTGTTAAAAAGAAATAGGAGTTGCAGCAGTCATGAAAGAACAGAGCAAACTGAATGAGATAAGGTGGGATTTGAGTAAAATCGGTGATCATGTTCCTCAAGCTCTACGACTTCAAATAGTCGAGGTAAAAACAAAAAGGTTGAAGGCAAATGTTTTTCAGTGAACCCCCGTCCCCTGTCCCCCTTGGTAGCCAAAGATGTTGGACGGGATCTGGCTATCGGTAGAAGGGTAGTCGAGCAGGAGTTGGTCTGGTGTCATTAACTACCTGTGTTGTTTATGCTGAAATAATTTCTTGAATCGACGTTATTTAATCAAAGTCCCATGTATATCAGATGCACTATCAACTAAAAGTAAACTGAACAGTTAGTCTCATTTTTAATGTTCTTAGTTTTGACTTGTTTCTGTCCTTAAGTGAGCCCTCTTTAATAACAACATTATTCGACAGATTATCGTGAAGACAAAAGAGAACTGGGCAAGCAGAAGTATTGCAAAGTCTCAAAACCATCTCGACCAGTTGATGGAGAAGTTTCAAAAACCACTGTATTTTTCAGTTTCAAAACCACAGTTTATCAAAACGACAGTTCAGAACCACAGTTTCAAAAACCACAAAAACCACCAACAAAGAGCAAACAGTGTCCTACGACAAAAATCACTGTATCACCAACAAAAAGCAAACAGTGTCCAATGACAAAAACCACTGTATCACCAACAAAGAGCAAACAGTGTCCCAAGACAAAAATCACCAGAGCTCAGAATCCTGCTGAGAGCAAAGAAACACCTGGAGCTTCACCGATTCGAGGGAAGAAGGTGACAGCTTTGATTCCTCAAATAAAATATGCTTGTAAGATGCCGGTGAACAACTTCTATCAGGCACAGAGACCCAATTTTAGAGGCGGCTTCAAGGACAATTCAAATGAGTCGTATGACCGTAAAAAGAATGTACCAAGGTCTCTACATGGGGAAGTGAAACAAAAACCTGTCTCTTTAAGTACACCCCTTTGCGCTGGGAGACAGCAACACAGTCGTCCCAAGGCTGGCCTGTCCCCCCAGTCTTCACCCGGTCAACAATGTCAGCGATTGAAAAAGAAAGGAAGCTTTTCTTTGAAAGAACGAGAAAACGAGAGCCAAAAAGAGTGCATCACCTCTGAGAAGAGACACAAGGTAACTTCGAATGTCACAACAAAAGGAAGTGATGTGGAGGCTTCCACCAATCAGCTAAAGAGTACTCAATCAGCCTCAAATGAAAATTCTGTAAAAAGTCAACTTGAACTCACCCAGGATCGACCGAATAAGGCAAACCAAACACCAAACAACCAGTCAAGAGACAACGACAAGTACAAGGAGACAGCCATGGCAAACATGTCCACAGACTCGGGTGTTCTTGATCCAAAATCTGATGGATGTATGACTGCTGGTGCCAAACGTTTACCCCATTTGGACCAGACAATTGCATCACCAATGAAGATTTTCACTCCAATGAAGTGGTGGACAAGAACTGAACAAGAATTAGTTGATGAAAAAGTAAGAGTGAAAAATGAAGAGGGAAAGAAGAAAGAGCCCAATGCTTGTTCCTCCTCTGAAGTGAAGTGTACACCTCCATTTCAAGATGGATCCCTCTCCAAGACAAGACATCTCACTGTGATTACAAAAGACAACCAAAAATTGCCGTTCGCTTCAGTGATGCCTTCGAAATGCCAGTCCCAAAGGGATGTCCCATTGAACCTACATGAGGAAGATAAGATGAAAGTAGCATTTGAAATTTCCACCAAAGATCAAAAAGACAAAACAATCAAACCAGAAGGTGAGATCTTGATGCACATTTTGCGGTGTTGGTAAAATTAAACAAAACATTGAGATAGACATCGGACATTTACATTTGTCGTGCTGTCAGTTGTTGAATACAATATGCTGGATGACTCCTTTGCTAGCCTGTGGATATTAAATACTGTATGTGTGTGTATAATGTGTGCATATGGTACGTATAATATTGTTGCGGGCCAGGGGTCAGTGGCAAGAATGACCACGAGGTGGGGGAGGTTGCATCATCTCCCAAACTCCCCCGGAATTGTAGGCCGTCACTCGGATAACTCCACGAGCCGGCGGGTCGTTTAACCAACCGTGGAACGCCAATATCTCGACCGCGTGGCGTAGGGTTATTTTGTCTCGATCCAATGTACCTAAGTAACCACGCGGTCTCGGCTACCGAGGATTAACGCCCTCAGAACGCCTGGCCGAACCTGATTCACTCTATCGGTAGCGGCAAAATTACACCAACCGACTACCACTCTGTCACCCACCTTTCCGGCTCAGATGCAGTCGAGCGGGCCTGCCCAGGATGTCCCGGCTACAATTGTCTGATTACCAGGGATAAAACCCCGCCTAAACTCAGATCCAAACCATGCTGGGCCAATTCAAGAAGGGATGGAAACGAACTGGGAACATTTCTACAATTGTTTATTTACAATAAAAAGACACAGGGAAGACTTAAAGCGGATTATGCAAGTAATATTTTCATTGATCAAAAACAAACACTTAAACAGTTTCTACTTATAAGACGGGCCCACACGCAGACACACACAAATGAAAATAAACCCAGAATTCTTTATTGAACCCTCGCAGCTGAGGAGAGAGACGAGCTGGGGGTCAGAGTTCAGCTGGGTACCTGACCGTCGGAGGAAGGAGGCGCTCCGTGGTGCCTCACCTGACAATGGTCGTTGATTTGGTCCCCAGTCGCATGTGTGCGACTCGTGTTTCGTGGCGGAGCTCGGGTGGTGAATAGCGGGGTCCACGGAGGGGGGTCAGGGTCACTCTTTCCTTTCCTTGTAGAGGGCCAGCAGGGACACGTTCGCCGCCTTCACGACCTTCTGCTCAACCCTCCGCTACAAAAGAACTGCATGCTCAACAACAACCCTCAGAGCCCTATGCAAAACCTTGTCAAAAACCCGTGGAGAACTTCCTCCAAGACCCTTCTTCCTCACTCGAGTCTCAACCACCACACCCCTGTCAAAAACCTCAGAACAACCTTCGTAACAACCCCTCGCCTCAGAGAGTCCTCTGGAATTTATGGACCTCCCTCAGCGGGGTGGGGCTCGCTCGAACAGACGTCACTCCCCACCCTGATTGGATAGGCTCCAATGGGTTCGCCCTTTCTGGGTGGGGTTTCGGCCCCTGCCAGGAAACCCCACCCACTCTTCCACACGGGTTCATACTTGTCGAGCAACAGTATCAATGTTGCAAAGGTCGTCGTGAAAGAGTTACGTTTGTGGAAGCCGAGAAACTGGAACCGCGAGATCCGCCTCGGCACGTCAGGGTGCGAGAAAGCAGCCGGTTGGCGGTGGATCGTGACGGGGGATGGGATGGTTGTTGGATGGCTTGTTAGATGTAATTACCTAACTAAAATAAAACGCAATGCACACCTTTGATTCTCCCACCAGACAAATGGAAGGGGATCTGACTACACACATACTTAACCACATAACTGACTTTTGGGACATCTGTATGTTGAATGTATATGGTTTCCAGATCCGTAACAATATGATGTGTGCATGTGCTGCATACTTATAAGCTTGTGTGTGTGTGTGTGTGTGTGTGTGTGTGTGTGTGTGTGTGTGTGTGTGTGTGTGTGTGTGTGTGTGTGTGTGTGTGTGTGTGTGTGTGTGTGTGTGTGTGTGTGTGTGTGTGTGTGTGTGTGTGTGTGTGTGTGTGTGTGTGTGTGTGTGTGTGTGTGTGTGTGTGTGTGTGTGTGTGTGTGTGTGTGTGTGTGTGTGTGTGTGTGTGTGTGTCCAGCAGTATATATATATATATATATATATATATATACACAGTAGAAACAGTGGGGAGAACAAGTATTTGATACACTGCCGATTTTACAGGTTTTCCCACTTACAAAGCACGTAGAGGTCTGTCATTTTTTATCATAGGTACAATTCAACTGTGAAAGACGGAATCTAAAACAAAAATCCTGAAAATCACATTGTATGATTTTTAAATAATTAATTTGCATTTTATTGCATGAAATAAGTATTTGATCACCTCCCAACCAGTAAGAATTCTGGCTCTCACAGACCTGTTAGTTTTGTGTTCAAGAAGCCCTCCCATTCTCCACTCATTACCTGTATTAACTGCACCTGTTTGAACTCGTTATCTGCATAAAAGACAGCTGTCCACACTCAATCAATCAGACTCCAACCTCTCTACAATGGGCAAGACCAGAGAGCTGTCTAAGGACATCAGGGACAAAATTGTAGACTTGCACAAGGCTGGGATGGGTTACAGGACAATAGGCAAGCAACTTGGTGAGAAGGCAACTGTTGGCGCAATTATTATAAAATGGAAGAAGTTCAAGATAACAGTCAATCTCCCTTGGTCTGCGGCTCCATGCAAGATCTCACCTCGTGGAGCCTCAATGATCATGAGAAAGGTGAGGGATCAGCCCAGAACTACACGGTAGGACCTGGTCAATGACCTGAAGAGAGCTGGGACCACAGTCTCAAAGAAAACCATAAGTAACACACGACGCCGTCATGGATTAAAATCTTGCAGTGCACGCAAGGTCCCTCTGAAGTTTGCCAATGACCATCTGGATGATCCAGAGGAGGAATGGGAGAAGGTCATGTGGTCTGATGAGACCAAAATAGAGCTTTGTGGTTTAAACTCCACTCGCCGTGTTTGGAGGAAGAAGAAGGATGAGTACAACCCCAAGAACACCATTCCAACCATGAAGCATGGAGGTGGAAACGTCATTCTTTGGGGATGCTTTTTTGCAAAGGGAACAGGACGACTGCACCGTATTGATGGGAGGATGGATGGGGCCATGCATCACGAGATCTTGGCCAACAACCTCCTTCCCTCAACAAGAGCTTTGAAGATGGGGCGTGGCTGGGTCTTCCAGCATGAGAACGACCCGAAAAACACAGCCAGGGCAACTAAGGAATGGCTCTGTAAGAAGCATCTCAAGGTCCTGGAGTGGCCAAGCCAGTCTCCAGACCTGAACCCAATAGAAAATCTTTGGAGGGAGCTGAAAGTCTGTGTTGCCCAGCGACAGCCCCGAAACCTGAATGATCTGGAGAAGATCTGTATGGAAGAGTGGGCCAAAATCCCTGCTGCAGTCTGTGAAAACCTGGTTAAGAACTGCAGGAAACGTCTGATCTCTGTAATTGCAAAGAAAGGTTTCTGTACCAAGTATTAAGTTCTCTTTTTCTGATGTATCAAATACTTATTTCATGCAATAAAATGCAAATTAATTATTTAAAACTCATACAATGTGATTTTCAGGATTTTTGTTTTAGATTCCGTCTTTTACAGTTGAAGTGTACCTATGATAAAAATTACAGACCTCTACGTGCTTTGTAAGTGGGAAAACCTGCAAAATCGGTAGTGTATCAAATACTTGTTCTCCCCAATATATATATATATATATATATATATATATATATATATATATATATATATATATATATATATATATATATATATATATATATATATATGTATAGCTCATTATAACCACTGACTCAGTGACTGATAATAAAGATCGGCACTTTCTGGGTGATGTCGCAAGCTGAAATTTTGCATGCCGATGGACATCGAAACCAGTACACTTGGGGGGGGCGGGGGGGTAATCACATAACCGTCAGAAAACATCTATAAATGAGAATATAAATTAATGAAAATAAATAAATAATAAATGAAAAAATTTAAGTTGTGACCCGAGAAAGTGGGGAAGCACGGCAGTTTTGTATGCCGACAGACATCAAAGCCAGTGCACCAGGAAAAAAAAAATCACAGAACTGTTGGAAAGCACCGTAAAATGAAAATATAAATAAATGAAAAAAAAATGAAAAATCAAATGCAGGTGAGCGACCCAAGACAATGGGGCAGCACGGCTCGTTATAGTTTACAATGTGTAAGCACACCCCACTGGTATGTTTATATTGCCGGATATATTTCACCCAAAGTATCTAAAAGAGAGCCGTTTGTCTGTCCATGTGTGTCCGTGTGTGTCACCATTTTTCTCAGGGATGTCTGAACGGATCTTCGTCAATCTTTCAGAGGCTCATCAGTGAGTGCGGAGAGGTTTTCGGCAAAAAAATTGAAATAAAATACGTTTTTTTTATTTTTGTTTGTTTGTTTAATCACTCCGAGTGTGCCGAAGCTATTGTAGCTATGTCAGAGATAATTTTCAACGATCCTCGACCCCATTTGTGACTGGGTGTTGGGAAGTGTTTTAGGCACCCACAAAAAAACATAGAAAAAAAACAAACAAATTGATTTCTTCAAAATGCCAACAGTACAAGAACAGCACCGCACAATGCCGGGTACTCCTGCGAGTGCACGATAAGAGAGGCATGTGTCTGTTTGTTTGTTTGTGTGTGTGTGTGTGTGTGTGTGTGTGTGTGTGTGTGTGTGTGTGTGTGTGTGTGTGTGTGTGTGTGTGTGTGTGTGTGTGTGTGTGTGTGTGTGTCGCCATTTTTCTCAGAGATGGCTGAACGGATCTTCGTGAAACTTTCAGAGGTTCATCAGTGAGTGCTTGTTGTCGGCAAAATAAAAACTAAATATATTTAATGAAAATTTTGAAAATAAAAGTTTGATCAACGTATTTTATCTAAAGGAACTTCTGCGATGGAGGAATGATATTTTTATATAGGGGTGTGTGGCATTGGGATTCTCATGTATCTGCCACTTGTGAATGTCTGCATCTGTAGAGGAACCCAGGTAGGTTTCGAAACAGCAAAGAGTTTACCTTGTGTACCTTTTATTGGTTGCTTTATGCAGCTTTCTTTTGCTTTTTTTCTTCCTCGCTTGACCCTCGTGACTACACGTCTTTCAATTCCATACTGTTTGAACATCAGTTTCACAGTGACTACTTCTATTAATTAAATACGATTGGAACGTACCTTTTAAACCTTTAGACTGCTGTGACCCCGAAGACCTTTGAGGAAGACCCGATAAGACCCTTCAGACATTTTAGACCCCTTAGACCCCACTATACATTTCGACCCCTTTGAGACCCAATAGACCCTGACAATGCCTTAAGACTCTTTAGAATCCTTCAGACACTAAGACCCTTTAGAATCAAATGGAACACCAAATACTGCATTGGAGTCATCAGAAGGAATCCAAACAAGCAAAGAGCAAAGATGGAGTCATCAGGAAGAACCTGGATAGGCTTCGGTTTCAGGTGCTACTCCACAACCCTCAAACCCATCCAGGCGCAACCAAGTGAGCCTTACAGAAAACCTTCTGCAAGAATTCACTTCTCCCTAGACAGATAGATAAAAACGAAACGAGAACGGGCACTCATAGAGTGCATACCTTCGCCGCCACTACTTTTTTTGTTCTTGGTATGAGTGTGGGGAAGTGGTTTCATATGAATGGTCTTATGACACAAACCACATATCTATAATGTCATGACCCCCCCGACTTTCGGGGGCTCCGGACTAAACAACAATCAACTCACGTCGTTTTGGGGAGTCTTCACTCGCAAGCTCGGTGAATACAACATTTCAACAAGAGAAGGTAATCTCGTTTGATGCTGGTTTCATGCAAATCGAATAAGAATTGACTGAATTGTGCCGAAAACCGCATATTTTTCAAGGGCGTGACCCCCCCCCCGACATTTTACCCCAACCGGTGACATGTGTTATGATGTCATTGTGTCACAAGATTGGGCATTAAATTCTGAACATTTTGGTGCTGGGTTCATGTAAAGCGGACAAGAATTGACCGCGTTATGACAAAAACCGCATATTTTTCAAGGTCGTGACCCCCCTGACCTTTGACCCCAAACCGGTAACAAGAGTATGGGCGTCATTGTGTCATATTGCATATCACAAGATGAGGCGTTGAATTCTGAACATTTTGGCGTTAGTTGCATGCAAATTGAATAAAAATTGACCGTGTTATCGTAAAAAGACGATTTTGACCTTTACGTGACCTTGACCTTGACCTTTGACCCGAACGATCCCAAAATCTAATATAATGCTTCCTGGCTAATAACCAATCATCCCACCAAATGTCATGCAATTCGGTTTAATACTTTTTGAGTTTTACGAATCACAAGATTACAAATAAATAAATAAATAAATACACGCCGACCAAAACACAACCTTTCGCAGAATGCGAAGGTAATAAGGAGTAAAAGAGATTAAATAAAATAAAAAGCAATAATTAGATTCAACGAAGAAAATTGTGAAAGTTAGAAAGAAGCGTGAAAGGAAAAAAAGAACAAAGATGTCAGGAAGACTCCAGACAGATAGATTTCTGCAGTTACTCCCTGGGATCAAACGAAGCAACAGGTACAAGCTATCAGAGGTCCATCAGCGAGGAAGCACAGTCCACATAGCATCAGGATATGGCACAAACCCTTTTGACGGGACTCGCTCCACGTGTTGGGCGGGTCTAAGACCGTTACTTCTATCTGAATCAAAGCTAAGTTTTCCAAACTGGATTCGTCGTGTTTTCCAGTGAATCTCTCCTTCTCCTCCATCATTTTCTCATTATCTTCATTGAAGAAAATGTTTCTTTCTTTAAGCCTGTTGTTGGCTTAACGATTAAGGTGTCTGTATTAAGATCTTAGGGTCTTGATTTTGAGCCCATCTCGTGCCATTAAGGAACACCAGGTGAGTTGACTCAGCCTGTCATCCTTCCGTGATCAGCAAAATGAGTACCAGCTTACTTGGACCAGGAGGCACTGCATTGGCACAGCTGCACTCCTAGTGACAATACAGGAACAAGCACAAGCTGCATATGAAAATAAATTTTCCTTCCTTTAAAAGCTTTTGAAAACGTATTAAAATGGTTCCATTCACATACCTCTCGAGTATCAACATGCCATGTATTATTTATTATTATTAATCACATTCTTCCTCTTCTTCTTTACAAGGCATATTTTGCAAACCTGTATCTCACCAAAGCACTTGGTCTGTCACCCATACTCCCGTTCATACAGCATGACCTTTCTCCGTGCCTTCAACAACTCATTCCACCCACACAATGATCTTTATCTCGGAATATTAAATATGAGTATCTTGAGAAGTCTAATTTTCACAGGTTGTCTGGCCTCTACAACCAAATCCACATGACGTTATTTTAGTGTAAAACCCCTCTGTGTCAGTACCCTGACACATCTCTGACAATCCCATATCCTACCAACCCCACCCCTCCCATGTGTGGCCCTCTCTTCAGTATCTCTCCACATCATGCCCCTCCTCTCTTCATCCCACCTCACCCCATCCCCTCCAAGATTCACCCTTCCCACACCCTCTACAAGCTTCTTCCCCTCACCACACCCTCTCTGAGACCCCCCTCTCGCTCCACCCTCTTCAAGCTGCCCCTCACCACTCTCCCTCAAAGCACTCCCCAAACTCACCCAACAAATGCTTCCCCTCTTGGTTTCCCCTTCCCCTCATCCTGACCCCTCCTGTCTTCCTCCTCATCATGCCCCTTCTCAGCTTCCCCCTCCCGGCTTCGTTCTCGTCCTGCCCCTTCCCCCTCGTCCTTCCCCTTCCCGCCTTCCCCCTCGTCCTGCTCCTTTGTCCTTCCCCCTCGCCCTGCCCCCTTTCAGATTCCCACTCATCCTGCCCTCTCTTCTCCCCTCACCCCTCTCCTCTCAGCTTGCCCCTCGTCCCACCCTTCCCATCTCCCCACTCGTCCCACCTCCCTCCCTTCTTCGCCCTTGTCCCACCATCCTCCCATCTTCCTCTTCATCATGTCCCCTTGCATCTTCCCCCTGCCCTGCCTCCTCCCATCTTCCCCCATGTTCTACTCACTCCCACCTTTTCCCCATCCTGCACCGTCTCCCCCTACCCCCCCGTATGACCCTATCCCATCTCCCCCCATCTTCCTTGCCGTACTGTGCCCTCACATCTTCACCTCCACCCCGCAACATCCCAGCCTCAATCCCCCCTCCCGTCCCTTGCCCTGTGAGCCTCCCACCTGTCCCGCATCCTCTCAATGCCTCCTCCCCTGTCCCTCACTGCGTGGACCTCAAACATCCGAGGCCTCTGCTCCAACCTGACATCCTTCAATCCAAGATGCTGACAGCCCGGATATCATCTGTTTAACAGTATCCTTCCTTCCACAAGACATCCCTGACTCATAAGTGTCTCTCCCTGGTTATTGTCTCCTCTGGTTTGATAGACCTGAACCCCATCCTGGTGACGGAGTTCCACTTCACATCAATAACTATTTCTCACTCCCCTTGTTCTGCTTTTCCACCTCCAAACCTCCAGGAGCACCTTTGGCTGCGACATACCCTCCCGCTCCCACCTCTTGTTCATCATTATGTTGCACTGTCCTCCAAACACTGACAACTCCATCTAAATTTCTCTCAGACAACATGAACAAAATTTTAACCACAATCCCAACTTCTCTTCCCCATAAGTGGTGAATTGTCACCATGCAACTTGGCTGGTTGTTTTTACCTTCATCACCAGCCATGGCACTTCAGCAAAAGGATTTTATTCCTCCATGGGACTGAGTCAATCTGTAAACTTTCCAACCCACATTTCTCCCAATGGCAGATCCTCCCTTCTGGAAATGGTGATGACAAACTTTCCTGCAAATGTCTCCTGCTCTTCCTCGACTCCAATTGGTTCATCTGATCATATGCTTAAGTGAACGTCAACATCTCTCTGGCTATTCTTAGAGAGCCACCTGAGTACCAGTGAGTCTGACAGTTCATTCAGGCTGACGGGCAGGGACTGCAAGCTACCCTCTCACTTCAGGATGGATCTCTTATCTTTGCCACCCCTGATGCAAATGCGGCCTCGGAGTGCTTTCACAAACACCTTCTCAATATTATGCATAGATTCATCCCATCTTATCTTGTTATCCTACCCTTCTTCCTGCCTGTAGTACACTGAATCCTGTGGTGAAGCAGTTGCTCTGAAACAACTTGTCTTGTCTTCCTGGAAGTCAAATCTGACCGAAGGCAATCTCATTGTATTCCAAGAAGCCTGCAATAAGTATGTGTCCATTCGCAGGACAACCAGAAAAACAACATCTGTCCAACCTCAAGAATAAACTGTCAAACTTGTCTCCCCCCCTCCCACCTCTCTAAAACCTGGTGGTACCTTGTTATGTCTGTCTCTGGTGTATGCTCCCCTTCTATCCCTTTTCCAACCTCAAATGGCACCACAGCCAACTCCACACGAGAGAAGTCTTGTCCACAACCCCTCACACTCTGTACCCACCCTTCCCAGTCTGACTGAACTGCTCTTGGACTCTGCATATTTTGCACCTGAGGCTGTGGACAGGTTTCTCTAAACCCTCGACTTGGACTCTGCTACTGGACTGGATGGCATCAGCTCATGTGCCCTAAAAACCTGCTCTGCTACTCTTGCACATCCTTTCTCTGCCCTTTTGACCCTGCCATTTGCGCTAGGTCATCTTCAACCTGCTTGGAAAGCCACCAACATCACTGCACAACATAAAAAGCTCCAAAAACCGATCCCCTTAACTGCAGACGAATTATCTTGCTTCCAATCATCAGCAACATCATGGAATCCATCATTGCAGTTGATATGAATTCCCTCCTTTTCTCCAACAACCTCATCTCACATCATCAATTCGGATTCAGACCAGGTCACACCACCTTAAGATCATGGTCATCTCTCTTGTGATTTTTATACATATTTCATGCTTTTGACAGTCTGGCATCCCACCTTGCTCTCTAAACTCTTTGTCTATGGCATTCAAAGCCAACTCCACACATGGCTTCCTGACTTAGTCTACTCTTGTAGCCAATGTGTGGCTCTCAATGGAATCCTTGAATCTCCTCTCCCAGTCAAGCCTGCAGTGTCCCAAGTTCTGGGTGCAGTCAAATTCCTGATCTTCAAAAATGATCTCTCTCACTCTGGAAAATCCCCTTTATCTATTTTCTGATGACTCAACCCTCTGTCGTGATATTTCTCATCCTTCAGACAGACAGACAGCATCCTCACCCAAAACTCTTCAAACCTTGAAAAAATCTCCTCAAGCCTTTAAAAAAAAAACTCGGAAGCTGGTCAAAAACTTGGAATACGTCTTTCAATCCTGACAAATCTCACACTGTCATGATCTCTCTCCAAAAGGACCATCTGGCAAAACCATCAAATATACTTTTTAAACAATCCTCCTGAGGAAGTTCAGTAACTCAAACTTCTGGGTCTCACTATCAGCCATGATCTTTCTTGGGGAAACATATTTCAAACTTGGCCTCCAAAGCCAGTCACCGTCTGGGTATCCTCCATCGTACAAAGTGCTTCCTTGGCACACCTGAACTCCTATCCACCTACAAGGCCTTTATCCACAGTTTGAGGGAGTACTGCTCTCCCCTTTTGGCTGGCTCCCCTGCCTCACACCATGCTCAGCTTGATGCAGTAGAAACCAAAGCCTTCAATATCATTGGAATCTCCTGCACTGAGGCTGAGTCCATGGGCCTATCACTTTCCCATTGCAGACAGGTCTGTGGTCTGTCTGCTCCCACCTCCTCTCTGTTCTTGCACCCTTTGATCTTTCCTGGCTTTGCCCCCCCCCCCAGGTTTCTGCTGGGTGCATACAGACCACCTTCAAACCACTTCTGGTGAAAATACTTAAATCGAGGATCATGGCTCACTTCCACTCACGAGTTCCTCCTATTTTTTTTTTCCTGCTTGTAGAACAAACTTCCTCGTTCTCATAAAATCTCATTCTTTCCTCCAGGTCTTCAAGATAGCTGTTCTCCACTGCCTGAGGTCATCCCCAATCCAAAGCCATGATCTTTTCTCCCCTCGCTAAACCCCATACCACACCCCACCCCAAGACTCGAAGACCCCTGAGATGCTTAATGCTCTTAAGACCCCTTACGCCTCCAAAACCCTATAGACCCTGTTTGGCCCCATGGAACCCTAAGACCCATTTGGCCCTTTAGAATCCTAAGACACTATAGACCCCATTCGACCCTGTCAACCCTTTAGACTCTACAGACCTGTTTCAACCTTTAGAAGCCTGACACCCCTCAGACCCTTCAGACCCCTTATAGACTCCATTTAACTTTAAGATCCTTTCGACATTTGACCCCTTCACACTTTCAACCGTTTATACACTTTCATCCTCTTTAGACCCCTTGAACCTTCAGACCCAACAAACATTTTCGACCTTGACACCCCTTAAGTCCCTCGACTCCCTTTCGACCCCTTACGGCTTATACTCTTCAGACGATTTAGACATGTCTGACAGCCTTAGACCCCTTTAGACTGCTTCGACCCTTGACCATTTAGACCACTTCAACCTTTTTCGACACTTTAGATCCCTTGAGACGCCTTTAGACCACTTTAACTCCAATGACTATTGGAATGTATCCTTTAGACCCTTTAGACCATCTGGAACCTTTTAGCACATCACACAAACATCTCTGGTCTTCTTGCAAAATGCAGTCTAATTCTTTCAGCAAGTAATGTGCAAACTCTCCCCACCCAGAGGGTGGGTACTCTGCGAGCCGATACCATAAAAACAGCCATGCATGCATGTGTCCATCTGTGTTCCACTCATTGGTTGGACAGTTTTTCTCACTCGATGCACAATTTCTATACTACGACTGCCAAGTTGGTGCTGACTATGATGTGAAGTCAAAGACGCACTGTATTTGAAGCTGTCAAGATCACAATCTCCATGCCCTCCATATAAGTTTTCCCTTCAGTGTAAAATGACCAAAGCGACAGTGAAAAGGACGTTGAACCGAGAGGTGTTACAGGTCTTCAAGGGCGTAGCCAGGCTGAGGCAGACGAGGCAGTTGCCTCGTCGCTCATTTCCTGAAATACGATCTGGCCTGAGCCCTCTGGCCATCTGAGCTCCCTTGGGAGTAAACTATAAAAGCTACCCGGCAGTGCTCTGAATACTCTGATCTCCACTCCTATCACAATACCTAAATAGGAGAATACCCCCCCCTCCCACTTGTCTTCTGGGGGCCTTGAGCGGCCCCCAGACCCCTCGCGTAATGGCTTCGCGCCGTTGGAGCTCGCAACGCTGCGTTACGCGCACAGTCACATCAACCAAGTTCACCTCTTTTCTCATCACTTTTGGACCTCTGGCTACACCCTTGGTCTTGCGAAAATAGGATTCAGCAATCGAGGCAGCGTTCTGGTGTTTATACATCGCCCAAATAATTATGTGGCATTCTCTCAGGCAGGGCTTTTACTGTGGAGTTCACGCAGGGCCTTGCTATTGTTTCTGACTATTTTTGCTTAAAATTATAAGTTGGACAGGTGACCATAGCGGGTTTCTGTGACGTCAGTGAGAGCATGGTCGGGGAGTGGAAAGCATGAGATATTCCACTGTTTTTATGTGGGAATTTGCCTGTTTGCTTTTATTGTGTGTGAGAATGTGAGGAGGGAAAAGGGTGGGGTGGAATAAAGATGGGACAGATTTTGGAGTGGGAAGTTGAGGCATTGGGGGGGAGGAATTTTCGGTGGGGTAAGGGGTTGATGTGTTGTCAGAATTGCATGTGTCAGTTTACGAAGTAAAAATCTAATTGGCCACAGGTTTGGGTGTTTGTATTTTTTATTAAAGGCTCTTCCGGCTAAACAGTTGAGTGATGCAATCACCCTCCGGGTAATGTTCTTGTATATAATAAAACCTGATTTGAATGCAAGTTAGCTAACAAGCTCGAATATATTTATTTAATATTTTCATCACAAAACACCCTAGGCAAAGCCAAGGACACCGAGGAGTTTTTCAAGATCATGGACAGTGAGGCAGAGATAGAAGAGGTTGGCAGTGTTGATGATTGTGTGATCTGCCAGAGCTGCACTCCAAATGCTGTTATCTACACCTGTGGTCACTTATGCCTGTGCTTAGACTGTGCCAATAAGGTGAAATCAACTGCTGACGCCAGGTGTCCTTTGTGCCGCACTACTGTTTTGGACATCATTCGTGTCTTCAGATCTTAGGTGCTGTGGTGCTGACAAATGCTGATTTAATATTCTTTCGAGTGCGAATCATTAAAAATATTGTGAGTAAGAAATGTCTTTTTGATAGTGAATGCATTTTATAAAAGTGTCTTCGATTCATATTGAGAGCAATAATGTGCAAATTTTCATCGTAAATGTGCATCGTTTTCCTCTCTCTATTAAGTGCAAAACAAGTCCAGAGCTTGCCGTGTATAATATAGCAAGTATAACAATGGTTACAATCAACAAGACCTTGATTGAGGTATGCTAACTGTCGTGGGAAGCAAGGGGCAGCTGATGTTTCGGTTGCTCACCGTTTGTCAGAGCAAAATGAAAATGAAAAATCACTCACAGAGCAATACTTAGTAAAACAGAACAAAGTAGAACGGCACTCGGGAGAGTGCATACCTTCACCAGGCTGAACAGTTTACATTTTGTATCACACTGATGGGCTGGATCTGAAACAAAATCAATTTGGCTTATTTTTGTCACCGAAACAACTCATGCACGTTTTGAGATACCATGAATATATGTAAAAAAAAAAAATATATATATATATATATATCTTTTGGATATGTAGATATAGTTTTTGGCCCTAGCTCTCAATTTTAGAAATTAGACCGATGTTGACATTTTGACCTATAAATAATTATTGGTGGTTGAATTCAGTGAGCTGATATAAAAATCCTGTTCAAATTTCAAATCAATCGGATGAAAATTGCCAATTTCAGAAATTTTGGTCCATGTTGACCTTTTTGCCAAAGTTGACTTCAAAAATAGTTGGTGGTTGAATTCATTGGCCTCGTATGCGAATAGTCTTCAAATTTCAAATCATTTGGAGCAAAATTGAGGATTTTTAGAAATTGCACCTAAATTGTTGACCTTTGGCTGATATTGACGTCAAACATAATTGGTGGTTGAATTAAGTGGCCTCATATGCAAATCCTGTTCAAATTTCAAGTCAATCGGATGAAAATTGGCAATTTTAGAAATTCGGCAGATGTTGACCTCACGAAACGTCGTCACGTGACCATCGCAGCGACGGCACCTACAGTCTGCAAAAGTTTCTGAATGATCAGCTGAGCTATTTGGGCTGTAAGAAAGCGGACAGACAAACAAACGAATGGAACAGATCAACATACTTGGCAAAAAAAGGTCACCCTATTACTTGGCAAATAATTATCCCCCGCCAACCAACGAAGTTGGCGGGGGATATAGAAATGGGTTCCGTCCGTTCCTCTGTCACATTTCGTTTCCGGAGCTAAACTACAAATCCCCTCAAGATATATTAACGAAATTTGGTACATATATCAAGCAAGTGGTAAACTGGTGCCTTTTGATATGTCACATGGTTTGGCAGCCATGTTGGATTCAAGAAAAACATTAAATAATGTTTTCTCTGGAATCACAAAACCTTACGAAGCGAAAATTTGCAACTATCTTCCATCATGTCTGCATACAGAGTAAAAATGGCATCACAAGTCACGTGGTTTGGTGGCCATCTTGGATAGAAAAACAACCTCATCCGATGAACACGAAACTTCACACACGTATTCCACTGGAGGATTGGAGGCAGAATGTAAATTATGATGTCATAGGTCACATGGTTCATCAGCAATATTCGATTGAAAATTTATAAATTTTAAAAATCTTCTCCAGAACGGCTGGACAGATCAAGGCGAAACTTCACATACATATTGCACACGCTAAGGGAATATAAGTTTGTAAATCCTCATTTACTATGGCGGGGGATATTGAAGACTTTGTCTTCAACGGATGCTAGTTTTTTTTTTTTGCCAAGTAACAAGGAACTTATTTTGGTCTGACAAAGACTGAATGCCCACAACGTCATCTTTCCCTTGCTTCCCATAGCGGTTCGCATACCTCAAACAATGTCCTGTGAATTTCATCAAAAGTTCTACCTCTCCGTCGAAGTAGATTGACTCGAGCCTTCACCAACAAGACAAGTTAACCGTGCAAGAGGATGGGGGAGATTACATTTGGGTCCGCTTGTCTGTCTGCTTGTCTGTCTGCACATAATGTGCCAACACAGAACACAATTTTACACGTTATCTCTCTTCAACCGAGTACCTCCACGAAGTATGTACAAGTTAGAATGCGAGTACGTCAATAAAGTATGCATGGTGGAATGACAGTGCGAGTATGTCCATAAAACCACACAAAAAAGTCTGGGTAAGGGTCTGCAATCTCGAATTGCTCTTTCTACTTCATTGTGATCTGATGAGTAACTTTAAGAAACAAATGCAAAATAACAAGAATGCATTATCAGCAGGTTAGATACACAGAAAAGTAAGTACACGGAGATCTGAAATGACAGTGAAACTCCAACAAAGCCATCATTCGTGGCTGATGTTTCGTTGAGCTGTTTGAATAATAAAAACCAGGATGTTATTAGTCCTTTTTGTGTACATCACTCTCCAGGAGGCAGCAGAGATACAAAGCTGAGAAAACCAAATTTAAATCCATCATTGCCGGCTGCCAATCAGAGTTACCCGTGTCATCTGCACTACATGAGGGAAGGAGCATGTGATGGATATATTTTGAAATGAACACTGGATCTTAGATCATGGCCTCATTGAACGAAGCACAACGATCACCGAGCAATCTTGTGTCAACCAAATTAAAATGTTTTGGCTCAGATGATCACATGATCACAATTCACACCAAAGAGCAATCATTATGCCTGTGCTTACCTGGCTTTTCCGACCCAGAAAACAGATATGCGCGTGTACGCACGTACGCACGTGTAATCTGCAGACTCCTTCAAAAACACATGATATCACACTCTCCACCATTCAATGTCAATTTCAAAACTGGCAATTTCCTCCTCTGCCTGGTGTTGGTTTAATGGTTAGGGTGGTGGGCTTGGGATCCGAGGATCCTGAGTTCAAATCCCCCTCTGCTGTTGAATTAATACCAGGTGGGTTTGACTCTGCCTGTTATCCTTCCGAGGTTGGCAAAATGAGTGCCAGCTTGCTGGTATCCTGTGTTAGAGTGGCAATCCGTCCAGGATTGTGCCCAATAGCCAAGGAGACTGCTTAGGCAGCACCAACGCTCTGCACAGAGTCTGGTCCCATTGGATGGATGGAATTGCCTCCTGGCTTCCACTTTGAAAGTTGATACAGACCAATATTATGAGATGAGATCGAGCAATTGGAGGAAGGTTTCAAACATTTAATCTTGCTTTGTTGACCTTGCAGACCCAAACACCAATTAATCAGATTTGTTGGAAACTCTCTCACTTTGGATTTGAAACGTGGATGTAGAGAATCCTGAAGTCCTGGAGGCAGAGATCAGATGGTAATCCCCAAGTTAACTGCCCGGGTTTGAAGATAAAAGAGAATTTAACTGCATAACCTTGTTGGTAAATCTGAAAACCACAGCACAATGCTTCATCCATTCTGGCTCGTGGTATGTGCATTCAAATGTCATCACAGGAATACTTTGGGGATTAAATTGATGAAATTGTTAGTTTTTGAATGTAAACACACAAATCAAAGATTTGGATGAACTGGTATGTGTTCTCGTTGATTGCTGTAAAGGGGCTTTAATCGCTCATTGAAGGAGAGACGGATGGAATTGAACCAGATTGGTCTGACCTAGTCAGAGGGCAGTGTCCTTCCTGCCCGCTCAAGATCTTTCAACCAACTGTTATTACACGAACACTCGGTCTACGTGCCACTTTTACCATGGATAAAAACCTTCACCTTTTTCACCAGGTCTGTAAAAATACGGGACTTTTAAAATGACGGATTCATGATAATGAGGCCTTTCACACACGCGCTGTTTGTGCGTTTTCATTGACTCATTTCTGCTCGCCAGACACTTTTAACCTGCCGTAACTAGCATGAAATCTGAAATTCAAATAATCTTTTTAAACATAATTTTCAGCATTTAAACAAAAGAGTGGCAATTTGGAAGTGGTTAACCATAATTGTTGTGTTCCTGGATGCAAATCGGACTCAAGGAAATATCGAAAATACAATAAATATCCGTGGATGAGAGGTGTCAAGTTCCGGTCATCTCCTCTTGATACAAGTGAGCCGTGGCAGATACGTGCGCATGTGCACACGCACGCATACACACACACACACACACACACACACACACACACACACACACACACACACACACACACACACACACACACACACACACACACAGCTGATTTTAAACTTAGCTTATGCATTGACAAGCCCCAGATACAACCTGCCCATCGGTATTGAGAAACACCTAAACCAGATAAGGTGTCTTTCCTTCCAACTCTTCCGTTGTTGAGAGACACACTCAAGCATTCTCTCAGGTACTTTTCCTTGTATTTTCGAAGCTTTGCGAGTCATTTTATGGAAGAAACTTTTTTTTTTTTGTATACCTTGTCGAGGCTCGTATGAGAGCTAACACACAACTCACAGCAAGGGGGCATGAGACAAGAGGGGCGGGAGTGGAAGGGACAAAACAGTGGGGAACAGACACATAAGGTGAACTGTAGAAGGGAGATGGATGGGGATGGGACGGGGAACATGGCGAAGAGAAGATGGACATTACAGGGACTTTCAGGAAGGAAAGCAGGGGAATTGAAGGAAGTGGGCTTGGGTGGATTATCGGGGGTAGAAAAGATCGAGGATTTGGATGGGGGAAGATAAGAGGTGGTGGTGAACAGCTGTTTTGAAAGCCTGGAGGGAAGAATGGGAAAGAATAGAGTGAGGAAGTTTATTCCAAAGGTGGGAAAAGAGAGAAATGAAAGAGTGAAGGTGAGCAATGATTCGTGATTTTGGGAGTTTTACCAGAAGGGGGTTGTTGGCGGACCTTGAGCGCCCTGTGGAAATGTGGTGGGGACAAATCGCAGAGAGAGCAGGGGGGGCAAGGCTGGAGAGGAGTCGGTAGAAGACAGAAAGACCACCGACCAACCTGCGGTGATTGAGTGAGAGGCCGAAAGACTCAGCTTCATTGCGGGAGATGCCGATGATCCTAACTGCCCTGGTTTCGACAGCGTGAAGCCGAGAAAGGTGGGAGGCAGGAGCACCAGCCCAGAGGGGAGAGCAGTACTCCATCAGGCAACGGACAAAAGCTTTGTAAGTGGTCAGGAGCTCAAGAGGGCCGAGGAAGGACTTTGCACGACGGAGGATTCCCAGTCGGCGACTGGCTTTTGAGGTGAGGTTGGAAATGTGACTTTCCCAGGAAAGGTCATGGCAGATAGTGAGACCCAGAAGCTTGAAAGAAAAGACTTCTTCCAGAGGATTGTTGAGAAAGTGGATGGGGGGGGGGGTTTTCTAAATGGTCCTTTCAAAGAGACATAGTGAAAGTGTGAGATTTGTTTGGATTGAAAGACATGTTCCACGTGTTGGACCAGTTTGTGATTTTATCCAGATCTGAAGTGAGCGAATAAGCTGCTGCTTGCCGGTCTGAGGGATGACAGATGGTACGGCAGAGGGTGGAGTCGTCGGTAAAGAGAAATAGAGGATTTTCCAGAGAGTCGGAGAGATCATTGATGAAAAGCAGAAAAAGAACAGGGCCCAGAACACCACCTTGAGGAATTCCAGCCTGCACAGGAAGAGGGGATGAAAGAACTCCATTTAGGGCCGCACGTTGACTGCGACAGGAGAGGAAGTCTGCGAGGCATGAGTGGAGATGGCCTTGAATACCATGGGAAGAGAGTTTGGTGATTAGTGCAGGGTGCCAGACTGTGTCAAAAGCACGTGATATGTCCAGGGATACGGCTCGGATTTCCTGTCTGGCATTGAGGACCTCCATCCATTGATGGGAGAGCAGAAGCAGCATATCCAGGGTAGAGTGACCTGGTCTGAAACCAAATTGATGATCGGAAATCAAGCCATTGGAGAAGAGGAAGGATTTCATGTCTGAAGCGAAGATGGATTCCATAACCTTGCTGATGATTGGGAGAAGGCTGATTGGTCTGTAGTTTCAGGGATCTGTTTTTGTACCTTTTTATGCAGGGCAGTGATGTTAAGAGATTTCCAAGCAGATGGCAGATGACCTTGGGCAAATGAGAGGGTGAATAGAACAGAGAGAGGGTGAGCAAGAGCAGAAGAGCAGGCTTTGAGGACACGTGGGCTGATGCCGTCTGGACCGGTTGCAGAATCTGACTCGAGGTTTGAAAGCAAGCTCTCCACCTTGTCAGGAGAAAAGGACACAGAGTCCAGCAACAGTTGGGTGTGAGTGGGTAAAGTGGGTGGAGAAAGTGATAGGTTTAGGACACAATATTTAGCTGCAAACACCGAGTTTAGACATTCAGCTTTATCACGTGCGGTATCAGCAGTGCGGCCATTTGAGGTAATGGAGGGGATGGAGGGGGAACATACACCAGAAACAGATTTTATTAAACGCCACCAGGATTTTGAGGAGGGAGAGAGGTTTGAGAGTTCAGACTTGAGATGAGAAAGATGTTGTTTTCTGGCTCTCCTGAGGGTAGATACACACTTGTTCTGAGCTTTGTGGAAGGAACTGAGATTGCCCTCAGTTGGGTTTGCTTTCCATGAGGCAAAGGCAAGTTGTTTCAGGACAACTGCCTCACCACAAGCTTCAGTAAACCAAGGGCGGGAGGAAGGGTAGGACAACTGAACACGAGTGGGTATAAATCTGTGCATGAGGGAGAGCAAGTTTCTTTGAAAGAATTCCCAGGATGAGTTGATGTTTGAGAAAGTAGTGATAGGAGACCAGTCTGTAAGATTGATGGCTGCTCGGAGACCCTGCCAGTCGGCTTGAGTGAAATGCCAGACTCGACGGCGGTGAGGTGGTTCTCTGATAACAGCCAGAGAGATGTCCACTTTGACAAGGACGTGGTCAGAAGAACCGATTGGAGCAGAGGAAGAGCAGCAGATAGTCAGGGAAATTTGTCAAAATCAGATCCAGAAGAGATTGAGTACCATTGGTTGAGATCCGGGTCAGGAAGTTGACCGATTGAGTCAGTCCTAATGAGTCGCAGAAAGCTTTTGCTGAGGTGCCATGGCAGGTGAGAGACGTACCCACACTGAGCCAACTGGCGTGATGACAATTGAAGTCACCACATAAGAGGAAGAGAGAGAGTTTGGATGAGAAGATAGAAGATGGTCCATGTTTTCGGATAGTGAGGTGTAGATGGAGTCATCACTGTTAGTTGGACGGTACAGTACACATATAAACATGAGGTGGGAGTGGAGGGGAAGCCGAAGCCAGAGGTATTCCTGGGGGTGTGGGGGAGTGAGAGCAGTGCATGGAGAGTGATGAATAGAGTCTTTGATGAAGAGAGCAACTCCTCCACCAGGACGAGGCTCAGGTCTGTCATACTGGAGGAGGGAGTAACCGGAGAGAGATACTTGGGAGTCAGACACGTCTTGGGAGAGGAAAGTTTCTGTTAGGCAGATAATGGCGGGTTTGTCAGTGGAAACCTGTATGGAAAGAACTGAAAGGTTTGCGCGAAGGTCCCGGATATTTGAGGTCCATAGTGTTAATGAAGAGGGAGGGGAGGAGGCTTTAGGTGCAGGGGGAGGAGGGGCAGGGGGAGGGTAGGACAAGGGACGAGAGGGGAGGTAATGGGGGTTGTTGAAAGAGTGTGGGGTATTGCAGAATAGCTAGGGGAGGGGGCCGAATGAGGAGGAGAAAAGGCTCTGTGGTGCTGGGGGAGAGGGGGGGGACAAGAGACAAGGAAGAAGGCAGTTGAGGATTTGAGGAGGTGGAGTGAAGAGATGGAGGTGAGAGGGCAGTGGAGGGAGGCAGCTTGGTGGATGAGAGGGGGGGCAACTTTGAGAAGGATGAGTGAGTGGGATGAAAGGTGGGAGAAAGGTGAGTGGGGAATTTTTGAGAGAGGTGAGAGGGAGGCTTGGAGGGAGAAGAGTGGGATGGTTGCTTTGAGAGTGAGAGTGAGGGGTGAGAGGGGTGAGTTGGCACTGAAGTTGGAAAAAAAGAATGGTTGATGGAAAGCGAACATCCATAGCAAACTGTGGTTTTTAAAAGTTTTAGGTCAGAGATGCGATTTAACACAATTCTTGATGGATGCAATAAAGGCGAATTCAGTGAATGGAGAGAAGAAGCGCTGTAATAGTTGGATTTTTTTTAGGCAAGGAATGAAGGAAAGCTCGAAATGAGAGCAGTCTCTTAAAATAGCAGAAGAGTAGTGCATTATGAAACAGTAAAGAGTACCACATGTGTGAGAGAGGAAGATGAAGCATTAAAAGATCGTTTTTGTTGTTAATATTAATGTTTGAGAGAGTTCAACAGATTAGGTCATGGAAGTGTAGAAAAAAACTCGAGGAAGAAGAGGAGGAAGATAAGAGGACGAAGAAGAAGAAGCAGAATCAGGAGAAGGTTAGCGTGTTGTTGTTGTTGTTGGGTAGTTTTTATTTTTATTTTTTTTGAGATAAGAAAGAGATGAGTTGGGAGAATGGGGGATGTTAGGAAAGTGGAGAGGATGAAAATTGAAGGTAATGGGGATAGAAATTGAAGGTAATGGGGAGAAAAAACAAAAAAACAAACAAAAAAAAAACGATCGAACACCGAGTGTAACTGATAGGCCTCAAGCCGAGGCCTCAAACACCCGGTAAGAACGTCGACAAAAATACTCACAAAATAGCACGATTTTTGAAACAAAACCGAACTTGGAACACACAGTAACATGTAGGTGAGAAAATTAAACAGTTAAAACGGGACAAATAACGACCGGAAACTTAACTTTGAGAACGTCAGCAGAGAGCCCCGAAGGAGACCTCTCGTCGCTCCCTGAGATTGCCCTCAGTTGCTTTCCACGCACACATAACAGAAGTTCACGTCCCAAACACTGCTGTCTTTTGAAGCTTCTGTGCACGCACGCCGAGCATTCTGGGATGGATTAAATCATTTCAAAAGTCCAATATTGCTTTGGAATCTTTATTTTTCACAATTTGGTGTCCTGAATTCCTGCACCAATTTATCCTTCTTCCACTTTTTCACTCCATTACGCATTCTCTTACGTAACCAATGAACTCCGGTGCAAGGTCACCTTGCTGAGTGACCAAACGTTGCCTTAGAATATGAGGGATAGCATCTGTTCATTGTCACAGAGAAGTCACTCCCATCACATCATCTGCTCCATATCTTTCTGAACAGGAGCTGCCACCTGCATTTGGTTGTCCATTCTGTTTGACCATTTCAAGGTTTTTATTCCCATCGACAATTGTCCGACTCCATCAATTCTCTCTGGATGGTTCACCTCCAAACTAAATCAAACGTAAGACCAAATACTGCAATGGAGTCATCAGAAGGAAAATGCATCTCCTGGTCAGGGAAAGCAGTGATCAACATCTAAAGAACCAGACTTTCCTGTGCCTTGGCAGGAAGATGAAGGTATATGATTCTTCCTGCCTGCTCAATGTCACCTGCTAAATCAGGTGTCATATTTTGTTTAATCTATCTGATTGCAGCTGAATTAGTTAACTTACATTCTCCATACCATGATAACAGATTGTGTTGCCGTATAATCTCCTCTTAACAGATTCAGCACTTCTCATGCAGGTTTACACATTGTCACCACCAGATTACCTGCATCTTCATCCTCTAACTCACTGTTTACAGAGCTTACGTGTTGAAATTGAAGAAAAAGGGCTTCCAAGCTCCCAGAACACATCAAATTAACAAAATATAACTGGTTTCTCAGAGGCAGAATGCATTTGCGACAACATTTCTACCTCCGAGGTGTCTTCAAAGCCCACCAGAAGTTATCCTGTCCCCTTAATGCACTTGTTTACTCAAACTCGTGAACACATACACAGCTCTACAAGAGTCAAGGTAGTTTAGACAAGAGATACTTTTCTTCTTAAATGATTCACTGCCTCCTGCAACTCAGTTAGTATCCCTCTTGGAGTTCTTCAATTCCTCCCTCTATCCCTCCTGTGTTTCAGTCACCACTGTCTGCTGTATCTCTTGTTACCCCGCATACATGAAGCGAAAAGTGGGGTTAAGCAATTGGTGCATGTCCGTCCATACATCTGTCCATCTGTCCATAAACATCGGTTTATGATCGAGCACCAACTTGTTTAAATCGAATGTTATATTTTGAACACAAATCAGAAGATAAGCCTGAAGATCAACAGTTACTTTGGCTCTGAATTAGTCCTGATCGTGCATGAGCAGAGAGGAGTGAGATTTTTTTTTTTTTTTACTCTGCCTACCTGGCTGTTTAACAAAATTGAAAATCATTCCAAACAGGAAACTTATTGTTTTTAAGGATGTCATAATGGACAAAAACAGGCACAAATAACTAATGTAATGCGTTAGGAAAGGTGGTCGAATCAACGCTGCATGAACGGGGTAAATTCCAGAATTAATATTTTATACGACCGTTAAAATCTTTATTTTATTTAAATTGAATTATATACTTGAACAAAATAGAACACAAATCACCTGATTATTCCTTCCAAAACCCTTCCGTTTCACAGTACTTTGACATTTAAAATAAGGCGGTGGAAAAGGGTGATGTGAAAGAATGCTTTGAAAGCACTAAACTTCCGGATTTTATTTTTAACTATCTGTAACCTTCATCCTGTTCTTTTTGGAGTGTTTTTATACCCCAAGCACATATATTGTTGAATATTTCATAAATGGCCATTTTTTTTTGATTACGTGTCTTTATGACTGTTTGCTTGCAAGTTTCACCCACGTAGCTAAATTTGATTTGAGAGAGGTATCATCAATCGACTTATTACCATAATTCTTCTGGGGTGCATTCACACTGAGGTCATAGGCAGCACTGACCAAAGGTAGATTGATTGACTTTTCACAACTACCTGTTCATTTTATACCCATTTGTTCAACAAAGGTAGAGATAGACATTTTTTTTTAGTGGGGTGCAAGTACACCCCAAGTAAACCTGTGTAGTTTTCATAATTACGCATGGTTAGAGGGAGTTGTCCAAACTGAATTTGTGTTGGTTATACATGTTTTCATCGAGATGCATAAATTAAGGAAATGTTAGAGTTGCATATAAATAGAAGCTTGATTTTGAAAAAAACGAAACAGGCATTTTTTTTTTGCCATTTTAATTTTTTTTGAGTTTGATATCCATAGGAACCATAACAAACTCAAATGAGCTAAGATCCTCGTCCTCTTAATGATGACGTCATAAAAACGAATATGACGTCATTGTGATGTATCAGGTTTGCGATAAATGATCTGTGCTAATGCCCGGCTTGATTCCCACAAATAAAATTCAAACAGCTTGCCTAGTTTCGGAGATGATGGTATCGGCGATTTCCATTAGCGATGATATTATGACGTCAACTTTTTTTCTCGGAAGAATTTCCAAAATCGGAGATGGTTGCTGCCTGCTCGTGGGCTTTCTGCAGATACATGGCAAGTTTCACGAAGATCCGATGAAAACTCTGGGTTGTGAAACAAAAAAAAAATGTCAAAAAATAGGAATGACGTCATAAAAATGGATATGCCGTCATAGTGATGTATCATATGTGCGGTAATTAATCTCTGCTAATGCCCTGTTTGATTCCCACAAACAGAATTCAAAAAGCTTGCCTAGTTTCGGAGATAATTTTTTAGGCGATTTCCATTAACGGAGATATTTTGACGTCATAACTTTTTTTTTCTCGGAATAATTTTCAAAACCGGAGATGGTTACTGTCTGCGCAGGGTATTTTTACATATATATGCCAAGTTTCAGGAAGTTTCGATGAAAACTGAAGGCTGTGAAACAAAAAAGTCCACAAGAACAAGATGAAGAACAACAACGTGAGTAACACTTAGAGATCCTCCACGAGGATCTAAAAACACAGCCGCGTGTTGTGAAGCTGACCTGGATCAGGAGCAACAGTCACTCAAACCCCCGCAGACCCCCTTTGACCCTGATTTTTTAAATGCTGTGAACAAAGTTTGATACATCACTGGTGATGAAGGTGGTGCTAAAGTTTTATTGAAAATGTGTGTGTAGTTTCAGAGAAGAGAGCAAACACCTATTTTGGGGAGGGGAGGTTCAAAAAAAAACCCCTGTAAACCCCCTCAATGGGCACAGATTTGGATGTGGTCAATAAAACTTCGTTCGGCATCAGATATGGAGCTTGTGGCCAAGTTTCATCAAAATTGTTTGTTTGGTTCAAGCGATAATGACTGGTGTTTCCGGACTCACTGACTGACTCACTCACTCATTCACCTACAGACACTGCTCGATCACATAAGCTCATCAGACTAAAGTCCAGGTGAGTTAAAAATGGCAACCCAGCACAGAAAGTGTACGATTTACTCAAAAAGGCATCACAAATAATAAATATATCAATTATTTTTTTGAAATAGTCCATGTGTCGTGTGTTATTCCTTACTTTGAATCCATGAGGGTGTCAATGGTTTATTTCCCCTTGGATGAGGATGAGGGTTAAATCATTATTTTATTTAAATCGAAGTATAGACCTGAGCATTGTGTCGGGTAACATGTTCTGTGAATTATCTTGTGTTCTCACTGTTTCACACATTTTCAAACTTTTCACACACTAGTGCATTAACCCCACAACTCTCATTCAACCATTGTTACCTTTTTCAGTGTCGGTCATTTCATTAGCCCAGCCATCCATGTTCTGTGCCATCACTTGAACAACTGGAACTTCTTAGTTATCTTCGAAATTGTTAGTAAAAGTAACCATTACCTTATAAGGACCCATCG
>NC_140961.1:6632856-7062856 GCF_056783735.1 Eptatretus burgeri | reverse complement strand
CATGGCAGATAGTGAGACCCAGAAGCTTGAAAGAAAGGACTTCTTCCAGAGGATTGTTGAGAAAGTGGATGGGGGGGTTTTCAAAACAGTCCTTTCGAAGAGACAAAGTGAGAGTGTGAGATTTGTCCAGATTGAAAGACATGTTCCACATGTTGGACCAGTTTGTGATTTTATCCAGATCTGCAGTAAGTGAAGAAGCTGCTGCTTGCCGGTCTGAGGGATGACCAATGGTACGGCAGAGGGTGGCGTCATCAGCAAAGAGATATAGAGGATTTTCCAGAGAATCAGAGAGATCATTGATGAAAACCAGAAAAGAACAGGGCCCAGAACGCGACCTTGAGGAACTCCAGCCTGGACAGGAAGAAGGGATGAAAGAACACCATTTGGGGCCACACGGTGACTGCGACATGAGAGGAAGTCTGCGAAACATGAGTGGAGATGGCCTTGGATACCATAGGAAGAGAGTTTGGTGAGCAGGGCAGGGTGTCAGACCGTGTCAAAAGCACGTGATATGTCCAGGGATACGGCTCGGATTTCCTGTCTGGCATTGAGGACCTCCATCCATTGTTGGGAGAGCAGAAACAGCATATCCAGTGCAGAGTGACCTGATCTGAAACCAAATTGATGATCGGAAATCAGGCCATTGGAGAAGAGGAGGATTTAATGTCTGAAGCGAAGATGGATTCCATAACCTTGCTGATGATCGAGAGAAGGCTGATTGGTCTGAAGTTGCAGGGATCTGTTTTTGCACCTTTTTTATGCAGGGCAGTGATGTTTGCTGATTTCGAAGCAGATGGCCGATGACCTTGAGCAAATGAGAGGGTGAATAGAACAGAGAGAGGGTGATCAAGAGCAGAAGAGCAGGCTTTGAGGACACGTGGGCTGATGCCGTCTGGACCGGTTGCAGAGTCTGAGTCGAGATTTCACAGCAAGCTCTCCACCTTGTCAGGAGAAAAGGACAAAGAGTCAAGGGACAGTTGGGTGTGACTGGGTAAGGTGGGTAGAGAAAGTGACGGGTTTTGGACACAAGATTTAGCTGCAAACACCGAGTTCAGGCATTCAGCTTTTTCACGTGCGGTATCTGCAGTGCCGCCATTTGAGGTAAGGGAGGGGATGGAGGGGGAACATACACCAGAAACAGATTTGATAAGATGCCACCAGGATTTTGAGGAGGGAGATAGGTTTGAGAGTTCAGACTTGAGAATAATAAGATGTTGTTTTCTGGCTCTCCTGAGGGTAGATACACACTTGTTCCGAGTTTTATGGAAGGAACTGAGATTGCCCTCAGTTGGGTTTGCTTTCCATGAGGCAAAGGCAAGTTATTTCAGGACAACTGCCTCACCACAAGCTTCAGTGAACCAAGGGTGGGAGGAAGGGGAGGACAACTGAAGACGAGAGGGGATAAATCTGTGCATGAGGGAGAGCAAGTTTCTTTGAAATAATTCCCAGGATGAGTTGATGTTGGAGAAAGTAGCGATAGGAGACCAGTCTATAAGTTTCATGGCTGCTTGGAGACCCTGCCAGTCGGCTTGAGTAAAATGCCAGACTCGACGGCGGTGAGGTGGTTCTCTGACAATAGCCAGAGAGATGTCCACTTTGACATGGACGTGGTCAGAATAACCGATTGGAGCGGAGGGAAGAGCAGCAGATATTGTCAGGGAAATTTGTCAAAATCAGATCCAGAAGAGATTGAGTACCATTTGTTGAGATCTGGGTCGGGAAGTTGTCCGATTGAGTCAGTCCCAATGAGTCGCAGAAAGCTTTTGCTGAGGTGCCATGACAGGTGAGAGAGGTACCCACACCTCGCCAACTGGCATGATGACAATTGAAGTCACCACATATGAGGAAGAGAGAGTTTGGATGAGAAGATAGAAGTTGGTCCATGTTTCCGGATAGCGAGGTGTAGATGGAGTCATCACTGTTTGGTGGACGGTACATTACACATATAAACATGAGGTGGGAGTGGAGGGAAGCCGTAGCCAGAGGTATTCCTGGGGGTGTGGGGGAGTGAGGGCAGTGCATGGAGAGTGAGGAATAGAGTCTTTGATGAAGAGAGCAACACCTCCACCAGGACGAGGCTCAGGTCTGTCATACCGTAAGAGGGAGTAACCAGGGAGAGATACTTGGGAGTCAGACACGTCTTGGGAGAGGAAAGTTTCTGTTAGGCAGATAATGTCTGGTTTGTCAGTGGCAACCTGCATGGAAAGATCTGAAAGGTTTGAGCGAAGGCCCCGGATATTTGAGGTCCACACTTTTAATGAAGAGGTAGGGGAGGAGGAGGTAGGACAAGGGACGAGGGGGGGGGAGGTAAGGAGGGTTGATGAAAGAGTGTGGGGGATTGCAGAATAGCTAGGGGAGGGGGCTGAATGAGAAGGAGAAAAGGCTCTGTGGTGCTGGGGGAGAATGGGGACAAGAGACAAGGAAGAAGGCAGTTGAGGATTTGAGGAGGTGGAGTGTAGAGATGGAGGTGAGAGGGCAGTGGAAGGAGGCAGATTTGTGGATGGGAAGGGGGGGGGAACTTTGAGAAGGATGAGTGAGGGGATGAATGGTGGGAGAAAGGTGAGGGGGGAGTTTTTGAGAGAGGTGAGAGGGAAGCTTGGAGGGAGAAGAGTGGGGGGAGTTTTTGAGAGAGGTGAGAGGGAAGCTTGGAGGGAGAAGAGTGGGATGGTTGCTTTGAGAGTGAGGGGTGAGAGGGGTGAGTTGGCACTGAAGTTGGAAAAAAAGAATGGTTAATGGAAAGCGAACATTCATACCAAACTGGGGTTTTAAAAAGTTTTAGGTCAGAGATGCGACTTAACACATTTCTTGATGGATGCAATAAAGGCGAATTCAGAGAATGGAGAGAAGAAATGCTGTCACAGTTGGATTTTTTAGGCAAGGTATGAAGGAGAGGACGAATTGAGAGCAGTCTGTTTAAATAGTAGAATAGTGCATTATGATACAGTAAACAGTACCAAACGAGTGAAAGAGGAAGATGAAGCATTATTAGAGATCGTTTTTGTTATTACTATTAATGTTTGAGAGAGATTTCAACAGATTAGGTAATGGAAGTGTTGTCGAATGCCCTCACCATGTTGTGCTTGGATTACTCAAACTCACTGCAGGTAGTGTTACCTGCTTCTTCTATCAAGACCCTGCAAAGCTACTCAAAATATGGCAGCCGTTAATTGGTTGAAACCAACAGAATTTTGATTTTGGTGCACGAACCACTGTGGGAAGAGAGACAGAGACAGAGACAGAGAGAGAGAGAGAGAGAGAGAGAGAGAGAGAGAGAGAGAGAGAGAGAGAGAGAGAGAGAGAGAGAGAGAGAGAGGAGGGAGAGGGGAGAGGGGGAGAGAGATGGGAGGGAGAGGGAGGGAGGGGGAGAGGGGGAGAGAGGGGAGGGAGAGGGAGGGAGAGAGAGGGAGGGAGAGGGAGGGAGAGAGAGGGGAGGGAGAGGGAGGGAGAGAGAGGGAGGGAGAGGGAGGGAGAGGGAGGGAGAGAGAGGGGAGGGAGAGGGAGGGGGAGGGGAGAGGGAGGGAGAGGGAGGGAGAGGGAGGGAGAGGGAGGGAGAGGGAGGGAGAGAGGAGGGGAGAGAGAGGGAGGGAGAGAGGGGGATAGAGGGGGAGGGAGGGGAGGGAGAGGGAGGGTGAGGGAGAGGGAGGGAGAGGGAGAGGGAGGGAGAGGGAGAGGGAGGGAGAGGGAGAGGGAGAGGGAGGGGAGGGAGACAGAGACAGAGATTGGGGAAGGAGAGGGAGGGAGGGAGGGGGAGGGAGAGGGAGAGAGAGGGAGGGAGAGGGAGGGAGGGAGGGAGGCGGAGAGGGATGGAGGGAGAGGGAGGGAGAGGGAGGGAGACAGAGAGAGAGGGAGAGAGAGAGAGAGAGAGAGAGAGAGAAAGAAAGAGAGAGAGAGAGAGAGAGGGGGAGAGAGAGAGAGAGAGAGAGAGAGAGAGAGAGAGAGAGAGAGAGAGAGAGAGAGAGAGAGAGAGAGAGAGAGAGAGAGAGAGAGAGAGAGAGAGAGAGAGAGAAAGAGAAAGAGAAAGAGAAAGAGAAAGAGAAAGAGAAAGAGAAAGAGAGGAGATGATTGGTGGGAGGGAGGGTTAATGTAGGCTCGGAATGAGTCAGAAGTGGGTGGGTCAGAGTGGATCATATGGGGATGAGAATGGGTGACTTTGACAGATAGGTTCAGGGTTCAGGGGTCAAAAGGGAAGGTGTCTGGGACTAAGAGAAAAGTGAAAATAATCAGAAAAAGGAACAAAAATTAGATATCGGTCAATATACGATTGCAACTCTCAATAGTGATTAAAAGAAAATATGGATATAAAAATGATAATTGTTTCACAAAATAGTAAAAATATTGAAATTGAAACGACCAAAATCCAGGATCACTGCTCACCAACACTCATTACCTTTGCCACCAAAGGTGGAGGTTATGTTTTCACTCAACTCTGTCTGTCTGTTTGTGTGCAGGATATCTCAAAAAGTTGTGGACCGATTCGGATAAAACTTGGTGGACATGTTGGGTGTTGGACAAAGACAAATTGATTCGATTTTGGTGAAGGTCTAAATGCGGATACAGATACAAGAATTATTTAATTTTAAAGTGAATCTTCATCATTGAGTGATCATGCCAAAAACAATATATAGAATGATATTTCAAAAATGTATTCGGTCCGATATGTTCTCGTGGATCAGGCATGACGTGGCAGAGGGACGCACTCTCCTGAGTGCCCTTCTCGTTTGTTCCTGTTTTTTCCCCACCCCAACTTCCACAGTCTCTTCAATCTCATTTTTCCTTGCAGGTCTTCAAGACAGCTGCTCACCACCACCACAAATCGTCCTCTATCCAAAACAATGATCTTTTCTACCCTCATTAACCCTCCTCCCACCTCAATCCCTCCTTCCAAAATTTCCACTTTTCCCTCCTAAGAGTTTCCTTCTGCATCGATCCTGCCCACCCCATGCATCCTCTTCTGCCCCCAATTCCTTTCTACACCCATTGTTTGTCCCCCGCCCCTCTGTCTTAGCTTTCGGTTCTGCTGTTGGCATACCCCCTCCCCTCCCCCAGCTCTCTCTCTGTTGTTCCTTTTGTTCTGCTGTATCTTGATCCGCTCAGTGTACTTGTACTAGCTCCTCCATAATCCTCGACCATGTATACCAATACAAAGAAGAAACACCTTTTTTTGGCCAAAATGCTGTCTCGGGGTGGGGGAAAGGGTGGGGGCAGTCTGTGCCTCTTTCCTCCCACCGTTGTATACTCCAGAGGTGATGAGGCAGGGTATTAATATGACATAGCACCATGTCCTTAATGAGACAGTACACCTTGGGTGGAAGGCAAACGTTCAAGGCATGCATTGTTGATGGACAGATGTCCATGCAATGTTACTACAGGTGTTATGAGGAAGTCATGACAGGTGACTCATCTCATGAGAGTTGTCCCTTGAGCATTATAATAATGAAAAAAACAATGATGAAAGGAATGGAAACACGTTCGATTTGAATGGTCACTCCGCTTTCTGAATGTTCTATCAACCGTTATGCGTTGTATTAGCCTCACCCTTAAAGGGAATGTGAGACGATAAACGATTGCTGTGTGTGTGTGTGTGTGTGTGTGTGTGTGTGTGTGTGTGTGTGTGTGTGTGTGTGTGTGTGTGTGTGTGTGTGTGTGTGTGTGTGTGTGTGTGTGTGTGTGCCCCCATATGTACATATTCGCTTTAAAAATGGTTTTCTCTGCAACCGCTTCTCCGATCGATGCAAAACTTTAAACATAGGAGGGACTCCCCATGGAGAAAATTTTATTACTTACTCTGACAACATTGGTCACATGGTATGGCAGCCATATTGGATTAAAGAAAAAAGAATTGGACATCATTTTCTCCGAAACCGCTCAACGAAAAAAAATTAAACTTGGCATATGTGATCAACTCCCCATGGGGTATATAGGGTGATAACGATGATGTCATCAGTGATGCCAGACATAATTGGTTGAATTAAAATCCTTATCTGAAAATTCTGAAACTTCATATATCTGATCTATGACCCGATGTAAGCGAAGAATTAAATTTATGAGGGTCATAGGTCACATTGTATGGCAGCCATATTGGATTAAAAGCAAAAATTTGCATATCATTTCCATTGAAACTGCTCTAAATTTGGGGAGGGTTGATGGTCCCCATCGTGTGCTGCCTTTTTGGCTGCTGGTTGCATCGTTGGCTCGGGGCGCAGCTATGCCGCTGATGCAGTGCCCATATTACCAGTATACTGGAGCTCATTTTGCCGACCTCGGAAGGATGACAGGCTGAGTCATCCCTCTGGTGTTAATTCAGTGGCCAATGGGGCTCAAACTCAGGACCCAAGGATCCCAAGCCACCACCCTTACCACGAAGCCAACACCAGGCTACAGGTTGATGGTGATAGCAAAGATCATGGTTTTGGATTGGGGACGATCTGAGATGGTGGAGAACAGTTGTCGTAAATACCTGGAGGGACGAATGAGATTGAAGAGACTGTGGAAGTTGGTTTCACAGGTGGGAACGAGAACGGCACTCGGTGGAGCGCATTCCTCCACCAGGCTGAACAGTTTACATTTTGTATCCGCCGATAGGCCAGATCTGGATCCGGACCCGAAAAAAAAAAACCAATCGCCTCGTTCTTATCACCGACCCAACACATCCACCGAGTTTTGTCATAACTCGTCCACAACTTTTTGAGATATCCTGCTCCCAGACAGACAAACAGGCAGGGGTGAAACAATCACCTTCGTCCACTTTCGGTGGCAAAGGTAACTCAGAGGAACTAATGAGTGAAGGTTGGTGTTGGTTCTGGATTTTGGAAGTTTCACGAGAAGGGGTTTGATGGTGGACCGCATGCGCCCTGCTGAAACCCTTGGGGGAGTGTGGTGGAAGGGCAGGGGGGAGAGGATGGAGGGCAAAGCACAGAAACACCAGAGAATGAAACACCAGAAAAGAGGTGGTGGAAGACCAAGCGACAACGAACCTGTTTGTTTGCAACGGTAAATACGTTGTTATCTCGGCCACCGTAGGTGGATGGAAGTTATGTTTTCACCCCCGTCTGTCTGTTTGTTTTTTTATTGACAAAATATCTCAAAAAGCTGTGGATGAATTAGGACAAAACTTGGTGGATGAGTTCATTGTGTGACGAGAACAAGCCGATTAAACTTCAGTTCAGATCCGAATCCAGATCCGGCCTATCAGTGGGATACAAAATGTAAACCAACCAACCTAGCGCGGGTATGCGCTCTCTCGAGTGCCATTCTAGATTCCCTTTGTATTTGAACGGAATCTCTTATTTGGGAGAATCAAACTACAAATTATTTGAGAGTGTCATCTGATGGTTTTCTTTGAACCTCTCTCCCACAAAATGCAGCTTTGCTCATGAGTAGACAACGCACCCCAACACAGCTGCTGATAACACACATTTGCATCAACTGGCTTTTTCATCAATTTCCCTCTGCGGTGCAACGTAGGAGGATGGCCTGCTCTTTTCTCGAGGCATTGTGGGATGCGTTAATGGCCACAATCACTTTCATTATCCAGTGTTATGTGGGAGGATGGCCTGCTCTCGACTTCCGAAGGTAACATGGGATCCTTTAATGTCCACAATCACTTTCCCTACACCTGTCAGTTATTTTCTATGCTTAGACTTGCTTATGGATATTGAAGAATCCCACGATGCCTGAGGAACACAGAAGGCCATTTTATGGCGGTACCTTATCCAACTCTCTTCCCGTGGCATCTCCCGGTGAGGCAATGGCAACCCACCCAACATGTTCCTTGCCCAGCAAGCTAGTTTGGCAGCATCTGTTTTCCTTGCTGAGAATATAACTTATTTGATTGACCACGATGTGCATTCCCATCAATGTCCCACTATTGCTTTAGGCTTCCGCAGAGAGAACGAGGGTGCCACAGACCACGGTACATCAGACGGCAGACAGTATGTTGAGTTGGTTCAAATTCGAGCAGAAATCAGAACCAAGAGCAGACAACCCAAAGACGAGCCAACTACCCATAGCAATCCATCATTCAACAGAGAACTACATGATGCAATGCACTCCCCTTTGAACATCAGGATGACAGGTTGTGTGTGTTGGTTGCATCGAGATCCAAGTGGAACTATCCCCCCAAACTAAACAAATTGTTGCTCAACTATTTTGAACCACTCAGTCAGATTTTGATCCGGTGATTGGACCATCAAAATTTTTCATCGACATACTAGAGCTAAAGGGTAACTCCCCCCTCCCTACCCAACCCCACACCCGTACAAAGACAACCGATGAGATTATGACATCATCAGATTTCTCGCAGATCCCATCATCGCAGATGTGAAATTGTCGGAGATTTTCTCAGTGCACTTTTAATAAGTATTGTGTTACCAGCAAGGTTATTGAGAGAAGCAGGAGAGCTGGCAGGGCTGAGAATGGGGCAGGCAGATCAGGGGCATGAGAATCGACGGGGTGGGGTGAGGGGGGAAACCTTGTAGGGGCCAGGAGAGCCAGAACACCAGTGGATAAAGGGGTCTTAAGGGAACAATATTGGGTAAATGGGTCTTATGGGAATTCCAGTAGATAAAGGGGTCTTAAGGGTCTTCAAGGTTCTTGGGGTCTTAAGTGTCTTTGAGGTCTTAAGGGTCTTTACAGGTCATTTGGGTATTAAGGGTCTTTGAGGTCTTAAAGGTCTTACAGGTCATTTGGGTGTTAAGGGTCTTTGAGGTCTTAAAGGGTCTTTGGGGTCTTTCAGTTCATAAGGGTCTTTGAAGTCTTCAGGGTCTTTGGGATCTTTATGGTCTTCAATGTCTAAAAGTGTCTTGAGGATCAAAAGTATCTTAAGGATCTTAGGGGTCTTAAAGTGTCTTTAGGAATTTTAATGGACTTTGGGGTTTTCGAGATTTTAAAGGGTTTTAATGGTGTTTGGAGAATTCAATGGTCTTGAGGGTCTTATGGGTCTTTGGGGCCTTCGGGATGTTAAGGGGTTTTACAGTCCTGGCCAAAAATATTGACACCCTTGCACTTTTTTCAAATAACTTACAATTTTCTCTAAAAACAAGTTAAAATTGACAAAAGTATTTTGTCTGCACAATTCTCTATTTCACTGTTAATATTACAGAACCTTGGTTTTTGATTCAGAACTAAATATGTCCTTTTAAATCAGAAAATAAAAATAAATGGCATTGATAAAAATATTCACAACCTCGACTTAATATTTGGTAGCAGAGTCTTTGGCTAAAATAACTGCAGTAAAGCACTTCCTGTAGCCATGAATGAGCATCCTACCCCTCTCTCCTGACAGTTTGTCCCACGATTCTTGTACAAACTACTCCAGTTCACCCAGATTTGAAGGGTTCCTTCTCCCAACTGCTGTTTTCAGATCTCTCCACAGGTGTTCAATGGGATTTAGATCTGGACTCATTGCTGGCCACTTCAGAACAGTCCACCGTTTTGTTTGGGTTTGGGTTATGGTGTTTTGGGTCATTGTGCTGCTGCAAGACGCATGATCTTCGAATGAGACCGAGCTTTCTGACACTGGGTTGAACATTGCACTCCAAAACTCCTTGGTAATCTCCTGATTTCATGATGACATGCACACATTCAAGGTACCCAGTGCCAGAGGCAGCACAGCAACCCCAAAACATCACTGAACCTCCTCCATATTTGACTGTCTGGAAGGTTTTATTTTCTTTGAAGGCTTCATTTTGTTGTCTGTAAACATCGAGATGATGGGCTTTACCAAAAAGGTCTAATTTGATCTCATCTGTCCGCAGGACATTCTCCCAGAATGATTTTGGCTTGTTTTTTTTTTTTTGTATACCTTGGTCGAGGCTCGTATGAGAGCTAACACACAACTCACAGCAAGGAGGCATGAGACAAGAGGGGCGGGAGTGGAAGGGACAAAACATTGGGGAACAGACATAGGTGAACTGTGGAAGGATGGGGAAGGATGGGGATGGGACGGGGAACATGGCGAGGGGAAGATGGACATTAAAGGGACTTTCAGGAAGGAAAGCAGGAGAATTGAAGGAAGTGGGCTTGGGTGGATTATCGGGGGTAGAAAAGATCGAGGATTTGGATGGGGGAAGATAAGAGGTGGTGGTGAACAGCTGTTTTGAAAGCCTGGAGGGAAGAATGGGAAAGAATAGAGTGAGGAAGTTTATTCCAAAGGCGGGAAAAAAGAGGAATGAAAGAGTGAAGATGAGCAGTGATTCGTGATTTTGGTAGTTTTACCAGAAGGGGGTTGTTGGCGGACCTTGAGCGACCTCTGGAAATGTGGTTGGGACAAATCACAGAGAGAGCAGGGGGGGCAAGGCTGGAGAGGAGTCGGTAGAAGACAGAAAGACCACCGACCAACCTGCGGTGATTGAGTGAGAGGCCCAAAGACTCAGCTTCATTGCGGGAGATGCCAATGATCTTAAAAGCCCTGGTTTCGACAGCGTGAAGTCGAGAAAGGTGGGAGGCAGGAGCACCAGCCCAGAGGGGAGAGCAGTACTCCATCAGGCTACGGACAAAAGCTTTGTAAGTGGTCAGGAGCTCAAGAGGGCCGAGGAAGGACTTTGCACGACGGAGGATTCCCAGTCGGCGACTGGCTTTTGAGGCAAGGTTGGAAATGTGACTTTCCCAGGAAAGGTCATGGCAGATAGTGAGACCCAGAAGCTTGAAAGAAAAGACTTCTTCCAGAGGATTGTTGAGAAAGTGGATGGGGGGTTTTGTAAACGGTCCTTTCGAAGAGACATAGTGAGAGTGTGAGATTTGTCTGGATTGAAAGACATGTTCCACGTGTTGGACCAGTTTGTGATTTTATCCAGATCTGCAGTGAGCGAAGAAGCTGCTGCTTGCCGGTCTGAGGGATGACAGATGGTACGGCAGAGGGTGGAGTCATCGGCAAAGAGAAATAGAGGATTTTCCAGAGAGTCCGAGAGATCATTGATGAAAACCAGAAAAAGAACAGGGCCCAGAACGCTACCTTGAGGAACTCCAGCCTGCACAGGAAGAGGGGATGAAAGAACTCCATTTAGGGCCACACGTTGACTGCGACAGGAGAGGAAGTCTGCGAGCCATGAGTGGAGATGGCCTTGAATACCATGGGAAGAGAGTTTGGTGAGTAGGGCAGGGTGCCAGACTGTGTCAAAAGCACGTGATATGTCCAGGGATACGGCTCGGATTTCCTGTCTGGCATTGAGGACCTCCATCCATTGATGGGAGAGCAGTAGCAGCATATCTAGGGTAGAGTGACCTGGTCTGAAACCAAATTGATGATTGGAAATCAAGCCATTGGAGAAGAGGAAGGATTTCATGTCTGAAGCGATGATGGATTCCATAACCTTGCTGATGATTGGGAGAAGGCTGATTGGTCTATAGTTACAGGGATCTGTTTTTGCACCTTTTTATGCAGGGCAGTGATGTTAGCAGATTTCCAAGCAGATGGCAAATGACCTTGGGAAAATGAGAGGGTGAATAGAACAGAGAGAGGGTGAGCAAGAGCAGAAGAGCAGGCTTTGAGGACACGTGGGCTGATGCCGTCTGGACCGGTTGCAGAATCTGACTCGAGGTTTGAAAGCAAGCTCTCCACCTTGTCAGGAGAAAAGGATACAGAGTCCAGGGACAGTTGGGTGCGACTGGGTAAAGTGGGTAGAGATAGTGATGGGTTTGGGACACAAGATTTAGCTGCAAACACCGAGTTTAGACATTCAGCTTTATCACGTGTGGAATCAGCAGTGCGGCCATTTGAGGTAAGGGAGGGGATGGAGGGGGAACATACACCAGAAACAGATTTGATTAAACGCCACCAGGATTTTGAGGAGGGAGAGAGGTTTGAGAGTTCAGACTTGAGATGAGAAAGATGTTGTTTTCTGGCTCTCCTGAGGGTAGCTACACACTTGTTCCGAGCTTTGTGGAAAGAACTGAGATTGCCCTCAGTTGGGTTTGCTTTCCATGAGGCAAAGGCAAGTTGTTTCAGGACAACTGCCTCGCCACAAGCTTCAGTAAACCAAGGGCGGGAGGAAGGGTAAGACAACTGAACACGAGAGGGGATAAATCTGTGCATGAGGGAGAGCAAGTTTCTTTGAAAGAATTCCCAGGATGAGTTGATGTTTGAGAAAGTAGTAATAGGAGACCAGTCTGTAAGTTTGATGGCTGCTCGGAGACCCTGCCAGTCGGCTTGAGTGAAATGCCAGACTCGACGGCGGTGAGGTGGTTCTCTGATAACAGCCAGAGAGATGTCCACTTTAACAAGGACGTGGTCAGAAGAACCAATTGGAGCGAAGGAAGAGCAGCAGATATTGTCAGGGAAAATTGTTCAGGTGTGTTTTGATAATGTTCAGGTGTGTTTTGGCAAACTCCAGTGATGTTTTGTTTTCTTTTCTTTCTTTCTTTCTTTCTTTCTTTCTTTCTTTCTTTCTTTCTTTCTTTCTTTCTCTCTCTCTCTCTCTCTCTCTCTCTCTCTCTCTCTCTCTCTCTCTCTCTCTCTCTCTCTCTCTCTCTCTCTCTCTCTCTCTCTCTCTCTCAGCAGTGGGGTCCTCCTGGGTCTCCTATCATAGAACCCCCTTTCATTGAGTTGGTGACGGATGGTGCAAGTTGAAACTGTTGTACCTTGTGTCTGAAGGTCAGCTTGAATCTGTTTGGCAGTTGCTCGAGGTGCTTTCTCCACCATTTGAACACTCCTTCGCTGCAATCTTCCATCACGATTTCTCTTGTGGCCACGTCCAGGAAGGTGGTCTACAGTGCCATGGGGCTTAAACTTCCTGATTACATTGCGTACGTTGGACACAGGAACGTCAAGGTCTCTGGAGATGGACTAGTAACTTTGAGATTGTCCATGATTGGCTACAATCTTGTGTCTGACCTACTCCGACAATTCCCTGGTTTCCTTTCTTTTTTCCGTGCTCGTTGCGGTACACACAGTGTCACAAAACAGCAGAATGACTCCTTTTCTCCATTAAAACTGGTTGAATGAATGATTTTTATATTGCAGGTACCTGCAACTCACTACAGGTGAGTTCAATTCCAAAGTAAAGGAGAATCACCTGCTTGAAATCTAATTATTTCTCACAACTTCTAAAAGGTGACAATAATATTGTCAGGGCCGTTTTAGGATTTCTGTGTGGAACAAGCGAAAATGAAGTTATCTTTTCAGATTTTTTTTCCCCCTTTCTTCCACTGCAAAACAAAGAAATACATTTGTGGATGATTTTACATGAAAAGATTTTGAATTTCAACAATTTTCTGGAAGAAATGGTGAATTCTTTGAAAAAAAGAGAAACAATAATTTTGGCCACGACTGTATCTCCCAATCATGTGAAAAATCTTCTCTCAAGCATGTGATATAATCTCTGAAGCATGGTGAAAGCATTTATGGGGGGGGGGATCCTTGGGGTCTTCGAGGGTCTTTAAAGGCTGAGGATGTGGATGAAAATACCCTTAGGACAATCCCCAGGTCGGACTTGGTCTGGTCAGACACCGTATTATGAAAAACTCTATGTCGGACATCCTACCTACCTCCACACACCACGCACCCTCCCAACCACCTCCTGCCACAGTTTTCCATTGCACTCATTATACACTATGCAGTATCCTCACTCGCAAACTGTTCTACCATCCGCCCGTGCAGGGAAACCCCATCGCCCCTCCCACCTGCGCACAGGTGCAACGATGCATGACCAGGTACGCTGCTTTGCGGTGCTAAATTTGTTCTCTCCTTGAACTCATATTCCGTGCTCACCCGATCGTGTCTTGCAGTGCAGTGCTCGCCGTCCGTTTGTGTTGCACCGAGTGTGCCCAGCACGGACGTGCGCACGCGCGCAGCACGGCCGATGCTCCCGAGCTCCCGACATCCGCATGACGTACGAGGGTCGAAGGGGGTAATAGTAACGGGACCCACAGGATCTTTGGTTGGGGGTTCTCCACCCTCCACTCTCGCACCACGAGCTCGGGACACGTGTGTCCCCTGTTTTGTTTTTTTTCCCGCCAACAGAGTTCCACCAAGGTGCCGGAGATCACCTGCAGCTTGATCTTCAAGTCACAAGGTTGACTGTTCCGGACATCTTTTCGCACCGTCTCATCCCGCGTCCTGCATGTGGACCTCCTTGTAGTGACTCCACAGATAAGGTAATGATCGGTGTAGGGATCGTAATAATAGCTCAATATTCCACCGTGTTTTGTTTCATCATCACATGATCCTCGGATGGATCATCGACTCATCGTCGAGAATGGGGTTGCCATTGAGAAGGGGGTCGCCAATAGACGCATAACGCAGAATCTTTGAGAATAGGAAGACAATGAGAGAAAACAATTGGGCACAATGATGTATCTAATGATGACATCATACTTTGATAAAGGATTATTATGTGTTTCTATGGAATGCGACCACGAAGCCAACCTTTAGGGCACGCAAGCCGCGTCCCCTGTGGGATTTGCGCGTCTCACACTACAGAAACCGAACCGATTCTCAATTTCATTTGCAGACAAACAACATGTCCGCCTTAAATCATGCCTGGAGAAAGGTGGCTCACGGGTTTGGTTTGAATTGCAAAACATTTGCACGGAAGACGAAGCACGGCGGAATTTGGCACTGGTCAAGGCACGCTTGAGCTAGTGGACACACGCCGAACCAGCCCCACAAATCGCTGTAATCCGTACAAAGGAAACGCAATCACTGCTTCATTGTGCTACAGGGGTGTAATTTGGACACACCGTACTCATGAAACTGCTCGTTCGGCTGTCCTCTCCTCACACCTGGTAATTGTAAATGAGCCGCCATAAACAGAGGTTTACAAATAAACATTTGCAAGCATTATCATCGGATTTACAACACCGTGCTTGCGATGCAAATTTGGAACAACACTGACAATGAACAAAATATCGGTTGTGCAGTCCAAGCCATGGTGTCTGATTTCACTTTTCACTGTCGTTGTCTGTGCCGAGCTGTACGAGTGCCCTCTTGGTGGGTGGATACTGGAATTGAACTGCGACCAATGATAAAGTACCTTGGTCTTTAACCACCTGAACGAACAGGTAATTTTACGGTCACATTCAGTTCGACCCGCAATTAAAGTGAACTCGAACCTTCAGGCATGACCCAAAGGTGTTCTGAGTACACTTCTTTGATTCAGTGAATCTGAAAAGTATCCACATTTGTTGAACTAGTACACCCATTTCCTGCAGAAGCGGCAGGAACGGTCATGTTATTGTCCTCTGTGGGGTATGGAGATTACAGTAGGTCTTGGCTCGGGTCTGTTTGTATGTGGCGGACGTGATAAACAGAGAATGCATCAAGAACGTCGGGATTCCTTCAGATTTATGTCAGTTCAGTGTAAAACGGCAGTAGTAGATCAAAATGGCAGACTTCGTAAATTCCTTCAAAAATCTTTTCCAGACCCACCAATCAGAATGCTACCAAATTTGGGTTTCAACATGAGGACAGGGCCCAGAAAAGCTACAGGTCCAGTGGTCATATTTTTTTGTATTAATATTGTTTTGTAATAACATTAATATTATGATATTATGATTCTTGTTATTACCTTTGTTATTAGAAGTGCCTTGGAAAAATGCCATGATTAGCTATCTTAACATGGATATACACCTTAACACAGATTTCACCCATGACAGAAAACCCCCATGGGGAAGGGGCAAATGAAGTCGCTACAACCTCCATCATGTGATCCTTATTCCTCCTGTCAAGTTTGGTTGAGATTGGATAAGTCACGACCGGATGTATCACAGTCAAAAATACAGCCAGAAAGACAGACGGACATCAAATTGCGTATTTTAGTAAGAAGATTATCTCTGCGGTACCATTTCCCAAGGTGACATCATGGCATCAACATGCTGGGGCTTTCGTCCAGCAGTGGGCTGAAAATCGGTGATGATGATGATGATGATGATGATGATGATGATGATGATGATGATGATGATGATGATTTCCCATTGTTACGATGTGGATTAAAAACGGAGATTTGTTCAGATCAAGAAATCCTTTCAAAGTGATGCTTTTCGCACAAACAAGGCGCTGCAGACTCTATTTGAGCTACATTGAACAATCGATTTTGCTTCCTGCTTACATCAACACTGAGATGCAGCCAAGCTGCACAAGTTGAAGAAAACCAGGAAGTAACACAGCAATGGAGGTGCTGGATGAGAGATGAGAGCAAGTTCACAGACAGGGAGAGGATTTCAGGGAACATGGAGGCAAACAGGAAAGCAGCAGAAGGAAGGGGTCAGAGATAATAGAAGAGAGCACAGGTGAAAGACAGCACATGTGAGAGAGAGAGAGAGAGAGAGAGAGAGAGAGAGAGAGAGAGAGAGAGAGAGAGAGAGAGAGAGAGAGAGAGAGAGAGAGAGAGAGAGAGAGAGAGAGAGAGAGAGATGTGGGCAGGTATGGTGTTGAGATGGGACAAAGAGAGAGCAGGGAAAGGTGTACGAGAAGACATAAGGTGACGATGGGCAGCACTTTTGAAGGACCGGAGAGAGGAAGCATTAGACAAGGTATACTAGTCTAAAGGTATGCTCTTTTTGAAAGACACATTATAATTGATAATTATCACAACAAGTGACAACAGACCAGACAGCAAAATTCATGTCCTTGACAGACTGACAACAATCTGTGCAATCCAATGTCCTCTGTTGGCACCGTGGCAGATGACCGTTTAAGTTGGAATAGATACACCCTCCTGCAGATCAACCTGAGAACCAGATTCCAAAACACAGTAATTTATAAATAAACAAAATCAGTTCAAATTTTTTGCTTAAGAATAAACAAGAGAGTTCACAGAACACGACACTCCGCACAGTGTTTAGTATATACCGCAATTTTAATATGGTAATGATTTTAAAGATCGGTTAAAAAAATCCAGAAGTTTAGCGCTACTGAAGCAGTTTTATCCATCACCCTTATACACGTTTCGGAGATGGAGGCTTCGTTGATGCAGCATCAACCACGTCAATCGGCATCATACCCAGCCATATTGGCGGCGTCCTCTTCACCCTGAAACTGCACCCTCTCACATGCCATGCCCACTCACGTGAAATAATCGGTACATAGAATGGTTCTTGGAAGTATTTCAAAGACAATTTGTGTTTTCCAGTCTTCAGGTTTATAATTCAATTCAAATAAAGGTTTAAAGGTGTATAAATAAATTAATTCCAGGTTTCACCGCCATTTCCCCACTGACTATTACAACACCCCATCGAACATGTCAAATTATTTTTCCATGTGTGTTGTTTGTGTCCTTTATAACGTCCTTAATAACATTAGGTTTCCAGTTTGGAATGATTTTAAATTTTGTTTGACTGCCAAGCAGACAGACAGAGTAAAAGTTATACCTTTACTCTTCTCTGCACATGTGCGGTCAGGATGAATTCAAATTGTGGTGGAAAATAACTCAATTTCCACAAGTTGGATCAGCATACCAAAGGAGAATCTTAAATTTCGTATATACGGAGGAAGAACATTGAATGATTCACTGAAACATAAGCCTGAAGCAATTCTTCTTATACACAATTTGACATTCCAAAGATTGGGAGAGTGAGACATTTGTCAATTCAACTTCAGGATTAGCTGATAAGCATAAGGCAAAATAACTCAAAACTGCAATACGTGTCCACTTTGGGTGTAAGGGAGAGAATGACACAATCATGGCAAAAGTTTGCAGTGTTATCAACCAGGTCACCCTGTTTCAAAGTAAGACATTCTTTTTAGAAATATGTAGGTCAAAAGACTCTTGGGTAAAGGGAAACATAACTGACAGCCAATTCGACTTGTAGCATAAAAAATTAAATATATAAAGTACCAGCAACAATTATAATTGAGTGTGCATGAATATAATTATTTTTCTTCCACATCAGCCAGCATATTGTCGCCAAAAACGGCAAACTTGTCTACCTGTTCATGTTTGGACTTGTGTTCAAAATATAACATTCAATTTAAATGAGCTATTCCTCGATCATAAACTGAATTAGACAGACAGACGGACGGACATGAACAAATTGCCTAACCCCGCTTTTCGCTTTGTGTGCACGAGGTAATAATACAAACGGGAATGATGCCGGACCTTACGACTCGGATCTTGGTATCCTATCCCAGAGGGCGATTCAACAGAAGATGATAACAGACGAGTACGAGATTTACAGTTTGTTCCAAAAAGACCTGGACGACTTTGGTTGTAAATATATTTAGTACCTCAAATGATACAATGATACCCTTTGTTTAATATGATACAGAAACTCATAAAGTTTTCTGTATTTTCAGGTTTGGTGGTTTAATATAAAAGAAAATGGCGACTCCACAGAAGAAAGCTCATTCCATCGAATGGTTCATTGAAACGAGATCCGACACGCAAGTTGAGCGTAATTTCTGTACAAGGTATGGAAGGAATCTGCCATCGCAGATTATCATTGGAGAGTGGTACAAGAGGTTTAAGGAGACTGGAAGTTGTCAAAAACAGAAAAGTACCGGTCGACCAAACACAAGTACACAGCTGACGTTGAACGAGTGTGTGAATCATTTCAACAAAGTCCCAGTAAATCAAATTGACGTGCATCCAGAGAACTGGGACCACCAACCACCAGTGTACACAGGATTTTACATAAAAGACTGAAGCTTTGTGCCTATAAGGTGCAGATTCTGCAGGAAGTCAAAGCAATGATGGACACAAATGCAAGGCGTTTGCCTTGGAAATGCTCAGTCACATTGAGGATGACGAGGGTTTCCTGAAAAAGGTCATGTTCACAGACAAGCTTGCTTTCATGTATCGGGGAAGGTCAACCACACAATGTGAGGATCTGGGGCTCTGAAAACCCCCCACGTGGTCTTTGAGCACATATGTGACAGTCCAAAGGTTAATGTGTGGTGTGGCCTTCTCCACGACTGCTTGGTTAGTCCGTTTTTCTTTGCAGAGGATACAGTGATCTTAACAGTTTACATGAACATGTTAGAAGGACTTGCCGTCACAAATATTGAAGACCTGCAACCCGATATCATTTTTCTGTCGGGGTTTGTCAAAGATGTTGGCAACAACACCAAGGTGGCAAACCTTCAGAATCTTCGTTCTCTGATCATAGCCGCATGCGCACTGGTGGACGTAAATATGTTGTGCGGAACATGGCAAGAACTCGTGTACTGCCTTGATGACCTGTGCACAACAAACTGAGCTCACATTGAAGTGTATCGATGTGGTGCAAAAAACTTTATGAGTTTCTGTATCGCATAAAGCACAGGGTGTCGTATCTTTTGTGGTTCTAAATATATTGTTGCAGGCCGGGGGTCCGGCGGAGAGAACGACCACAAGGTGGGAAACTACGTTGACTCCCACCAGACACCCCAAATTGTAGGCCGTCGCTCACGGATAATTCTGTGACGCGGCGGGTCGCTGAACCGACCATAGATGCCAATACCTCAACCGTGTGGCGTTGGGTCCTCCTGTCTAGAAACAAGTTACCTAATTAACCACGCGGTTTCGACTACCGGGGAACCACACCCTCGGTACGCCTTGTCCGAACCGGATCACTCTACCAACTACCGACTACCTTTCCGGTCGCGGTTGGTTTTTGAAAGGGAAAAGTCGGAGTTGGTGGATGCGAAGGACCTCGACCAAGCCTCTAATCTGGTCCTGCCTTCTACTCATCTCTCGCCTCTTTGAACTCCACCAGACACGATTACCACACGTGCGGCTGTGGACTGAACTGCACAGCTTTTGTCCGGTGCCGCACCACGGAGCATCCCTTTCCCCAGAATGCTCAGGTACCCTAAACGGTGTCCTCAACTCCCTCCCACCCTGGCTGCAGAAGACCTTTTTCTTTTCATTGGGTTTATTTTGTTCGAGTGTGTGTCAGAGTGTGTTGGCACCTGTCCGCTCGGTAAATCTGTTTAAGATTTTTTTTATTGTTGTGATTGTTGCTTTATTAGTCTCGCGTTCAGTCTGCACTGTGTCCTCTTTTGTAAGTTGCTTGTGAATTGCCGCATCACACCTCTCTCATCCTCTCCTGCGTAACATACCGAATAAACCTTGTTCCTGTACCACATGCTTTTCCTCGCTTTATTGAAAATAAATAATTGTAGAAATGTTCCCAGCTCGTCTTTGTCTTTTCCTCCATTGGTCCAGCATGGTTCGGATCTAAGTTTAGCAAGGTCTTTATTCCCGATAATCCGTTCCTTCTAGCCGGTACGTCCTGGGCAGTGTCGCTCGGCTGCATCCGATCCGGTAAAGTGATCTGGTCCGGTAGAGTGATCTGGTTCGGACAAGGCGTACCGAGGTCATGTTCCCTGGTAATTAAACCACGTGATTAATTAGGTAACTCGATTAACCCATAGACGCGAGGACCCTAGGTCACGCGGTGGAGTTATTGGCGTCCAAGGTCAGTTAAGCGACCCGCCGCATCATGGAATTATCCGTGTGCGACTGCCTACAATTCCGGGGAGCCTGTTGGGAACCGACATAGCTTTCCCCAACTAGTGGTCTTCTCACCCGACCCCCTGGCCCACAACAATATATATATATATATATATATATATATATATATATATATATATATATATATATATATATATATATATATATATAATGAAAGACCATAATACATCACAAGGAACCATTCATTCTTCATGTCATTTCACACATTAAAACTATTTTTATAATTACAATTATTAGTCAACGACAGTGTGTCATATGTCACATTTCAAATCCTGATTTTGTTTTCTTTTTGCAACTATGAAGGAGCTAATATTCAAGGTCTCCCACCTTTTGGGGGTGTTGTCACACGTCACATACACATTACACAGCCTATTTAACAAGGGACAAGGCAAGAAGAGCCTCACAAATATTGCACCCAAGCCCAATTACCGAAACGGTTGCCATGGCAACAGATTTCAGCCAATCACACCCGTGATCTAATCAGGTTGAGATGATGTCATGAGGAACAGTGATCTGCGATATGAAAGCCAAATGTTCAACGGTTTTTCAAATATCACGTTCACAAAAGTACATGGACGGATGATCGGTCGGAGATCATTTCAATGTCCCCCTCCCGTCTTCGACGTTGTCAGAGCTGGGTTGGGGACAATTCGTCCAACAGGATATCTGAGAGGGAGCACAAATCACTTTGTGCTGTCACGTCTGGGTTTGGTTGTACATGGACGGATGATCGGTCGGAGATAATTTCAATGTCCCCCTCCCGTCTTCGACTTTGTCAGAGCTGGGTTGGGGACAATTCGTCCAACAGGATATCTGAGAGGGAGCACAAATCACTTTGTGCTGTCACGTCTGGGTTTGGTTGCCAACCTGACTGTAAACTGCCGGACTAGTGATTCACATGCAGACGTTACATCACAAAACACACCACCATACCTAAGATGCACATAAAGCTGGCTGGCCCATCTGCTAGCATAAAGCCGGTCAACGACATATATCCCACTTATGTATTTTCGCCTGTTTGAAGGTTTGGGAGAGACCACTGTAATCACTTTGTGCCAACGTACATGTAGATCTACTTTAATAGGTGTCGTTCAAGTGGCACAGATATCGTTGGTAATGCCCCGTCCAATGAGGTCAACAAACAGGTAAATATTATTTCCTCGAATGATTAACATGGTAAACTAAGGCTTCCAAGTTACAAACCAATATCATTCAAGAGTCTCCAGAAAATACTTAACTTTGTGTCCTCGGCAAGTGCACGGGGCTGCTCTCCAAACCCTCTCCGGGATGTTTTCCTTGCTTCCTTCCATCCATGTTCTGTTTTGATCAACAATCATCATCGTCATCATCATCATGTAGGATGTAAATAGGATTTTAAACATCGTTCATCACTGGGGGAAGGTTTACATCATGACCAGGGGAATGTCATCGAGGAAAATGGAGTTAGGGGTCAGGTTGAGCAGGACAAATCTGGACTGGTTTTTGGAAAGACCACGAAGTGATGGCGAGCAGCAGTCCTGAAGGAACGGAGTAAAGAGTAGGAGTTGCAAAGATGTAAAAGAAGTGAATTGAAAGATCGATGAGCGTCGGGCTCGGACTTCATCAGGATAATGAGGTTTGTGAGAATTTGGAAGCACATCATGGAAGACCTGCGGTGGGCTGTAGGTGAGCAGAAAGAAGAGTACGCGTGTTGAGCAAGACCTGATGAGAGGTCTTTTGAAAACTGAAAGGCCACCGACCTGCTCACAATGGACTCTGTGACTTGACCTTATGCCAAGAGATACCAATAATTGGAAGAGCCTTGGATTTAACTCTCACCAGAGATTAATTTGCTCTTCAGGATGACACTTTGGTGGAAATATTTACAAGTTGTATGTAATTTTGATATAATTCACGTGGGGTTACCTATCCTGGCCATTGGTCCATGGTGTGAGACGTGGGCCCAGAGGCCTGACTCAGGGATCGGACTTTATTGAGATAGGGCAGAAATTTGGAAAAGGTCACACCAGTGATAAGTCACCTACTCTTTGTCAAAAGACACCATTGGATCTCCATTGTCCACTCAGTACCACGAGCAAACAGATCCCAGTCCCTCCGAGGGACGGAATGCTCGTTGATGCTACGCCCTGTCCGCGAAGCACCAGTCGGACAGGTTGAGACTCAAACCCAGACTCGGCAGCCAAAAGGTGAGTGCACCACCTCAGGTCCCATCGTGTCCGACTCTGGAATAATTCTTACGTACAGTTAATTTGACAAGCTTTTCCTCGCTTCAGGGTAAACCCTTTGAACCGAGGATATTGAAATCAGGAAGAATGAAAAGGTCTTTTAATTAATGAAATTATCTACTCAAGAGTAACAGGAGATTCAACTACATCAAAAGTAAAAATATATATTAACAGAAGATAGCTGTGAATTATAGAATTCCCACATTTTCTTTTTCACATCCCCTGGAGAAACGAATATCATTATCCAATCATTTATCTTCATTTTCTAATAAGAGAGTAGTTAACCATCCATACGTCAACTATTCTGCATTGAGGTTCCTTGTTGTTTCAAATTCAGCCTGTGGCGGCTGTGCCGCTGATACGGTGCCCCTGTTACCAGTAAGATGGTACTCATTTTGGTGATCTCAGAAGGATGACAAGCTGAGTCAACCCACTTGGTGTTATTTCAACGGTAGGACAGGGGGCTCCAACTCAAGACCTGAAGATCTTTAGCCAACCACCTGAACCGTGAAGCCAACACCAGGCTTTTGAGGTTCCTTGTAAAGTCTTCACCACTCTGATGACAATTTTATTTCTGGGAAGAAGCCTTTACTGGTACGATTTTCATTTTACCCCTTTGAACCATAGTGGCCGGTTTACCATCTGCAATTCAAACCTCCATACACCCGAGCGACGAGTTTATTGACGGCTATTCAAACCTCCATATATCTGAGCGACGAGTTTACTGACCGCTATTCAAACCTCCATATACCTGAGCGGCAAGTTTACCAGCCACTATTCAAACCTCCCTCTAACCGAGCGGCTAGTTTACTGAGCACTATTCAAACCTCCCTCTATCTGAGCGGCAAGTTTACTAGCCACTATTCAAACCTCCATATATCTAAGCGGCTGGATTACCCGCCGTTATTCGAACCTCCAGATACTGAGCGGCTAGTTCACTGACCGCAATTCAAACCTCCATATATCTAAGCAGCCGGATTACCAGCCATTATTCAAACCTCCATATATCTAAGCAGCCAGGTTACCAGCCGCTATTCAAACCTCCAGATACCGAGCGGCGTTTACTGACAGCTATTCAAACCTCCATATACCCGAGCGGCTAGTTTACTGGCCACTATTCAAACCTCCATATATCAAAGCAGCCGGATTACCAGCCGCTATTCAAACCTCCAGATACCAAGCGGCGTTTACCGGCCGCTATTCATACCTCCATATATTGAAGCGGCTAGTTTACTGACCGCTAGTCAAACCTCCTGACACCGAGTGGCTAGTTTACTGACCGCCATTCAAACCTCCATATATCTAAGCAGCCGGTTTACCAGCTGCTATTCAAACCTCCCTCCACCCGAGCGGTGAGTTTACTGACCACTATTCAAACCTCCATATACCCAAGCGGATAGTTTACTGACCGCTATTCAAACCTCCCTCTACCCGAGCTGCTAGTTTACTGACCACTTTTCAAACATCCACATACCCGAGCAGCCGGTTTACCAGCCACTATTCAAACCTCCATATACCTGAGTGGCCGGTTCACTGACCGCTATTCAAACCTACACATGCCCAAGCGGCCGGATTTTTCTCCAGCGAGCCCAGGTTGGGGGAGCCGAAAGCTCAAGTAGCTTAGGGTTCAAAGGGGTTATGACCCCAAATGATCTGACTTTGTTCTGGGATTGTGAAGACGGAAGTTTGGCCGAAGAATTTCACCAACAGACTAAGCAGGCATCACGTTCGACTTGACCCGATTTTAACATCAATTTGTTCAGGCGTTTATTCCTCAATTACAATGATCTGATTATTTGTTCTCATGGTGTTTCTGCATGCCATTTAAAATTGTACTTATACCAGGAATAATAGATGTAGCACATTTCAAGGAACTTAAACACAGGAGGAAGACATTTGGCCAAACAAGGCCGACAACACTATTGCCAACCTCTGGTTGTTTGACCGTGCTCTATCCAATTTCAATTATGATTGCCATCAAGAAAGCAGCACGTACCATTTTAAAAGTCTTTGGTGTTCGAACCGCGGCCGAGTCACCACCGAGCAGTTGCTCCAACCATTACACACCGAGGCTGTACATGGACAACGTTTTACACATTCGTGATTGCCTTCTCGCTATTGATTGAACGTGGAAATTCAAGTCAATAGTAACACGTCATTGTCTGTTCTGGAACATTCTTAGCAATAACATTATTTCTCTGTGATCGTCCCAAAGGTTAGTTCGGTTGGCGAGGGTTAAACCGGTCGGTTTATCTTCGCCTTCACAGCAATAATTATTGTGTCTGATTATAATCGGATTATAATCGGATTATAATCGGACACTACCTCATTTCGTCAGGAAAGGAATTTTGAATTTGTTTGGTGGTGCTGGCAATAACTCATTCACTCTCAGGAAAAAAAAAACAAGAGACACCATCAGAGCTTGAATTGGCATTCACCAACTAATACGAGCAGATGGGACATCCGGTTCAACGGCCATCTTTGCGACGCACCGCCCCGCCTGCAACGCACCAATCAAGCCGTTTACCACGAGGTTGAAAATTGAACCCACACTAAACAGCACCAAGGTACGTGCGCTACCTCTGAACCATCCTATCAGAATTAGCAACTACCACACAAAAACATGAACCATCGGCCTTGAGGCCATAATTTTTTTTCGAAGATGGACGGAGGTTATGTTCTCACTCCTGTTTGTTTGTTTGTTTGTTTGTGACCAGGATATCTCAAAAAGCGATGGACGGATTCGCACGAAACTCGGTGGACCGGTTGGGTGTGTGACAACAACGCGGCGATTCGATTTTCTTTCACGTCTGGATCGATCCAGATCCATATATCCAGAATAGCAGTATCCAGCAGTGGATACGAAACGTCCACTGTTCAACCTGGTGGAGGTACGTGCTCTATCGAGTACCGTTCTACTTCAAGATGTATCTTCCACATTTATCTTGCGCAGGAAGAGACATCCTCACTCATCCCCCTTATGATGGTTTGTTTTGATGAGGACCACCACCCCCCCCCCCCCAGCCAATCACCATATTAACATACTCCTCTCCTTCATCATCTAAGCCTGGTGTTGGCTTAGTGGTTAGGATGGTGGCTTGGGATCCCAGGGTCCTGAGTTCAATCCCTGTTGGCTACTGAATTAACACCAGGGGGTTGACTCAGCCTGTCATCCATCTGAGGTCGGCGAAATGAGTACCAGTGTACTGGTCCCGGTGTATGCCCCGGTTAGAATAGGTGTACCATATCCCTGTGTGTCGTAAGAGGCGACCAGCGTTGGCGTCAGGAAGGGCATCCGGCCATAAAACATTGCCTCAAGAAAAAGCCAAACCCCTGCACAGCAGGGAAAAATGGCTGTAAAAACGGTCATTTTTTTTTCTCCTTCATCATCTGTAACACACCTCAGGGGAAACCCCTCGTTTGTCTCTGAATATTTGCCTGGATGATATGAATCGAATCAAATATGATGATATCGAACCGAATATCTTCCCGATGAAAATTCTTTGAGGCTTCCAGGACAAAATGGAACCCCGGGACAGGACAATAAGGTTCTATTTTGAGCATGATTTTATCATAAATAAGCATGTGTTGCATTCCTGGTTTTGAAAGAGGAAACTTCCTGCCAACTGTCCCAATTTAAGGTAACAGGTATTTCTCTTTGAAGGTATATGCGGGGTTTGTCTTCACCTTGATGTGTCTGCTTTGCAGAGAGTGTCAACTTCGCGAGCTGTCAACTCTCTGAAATATGATCTACATTTATGATTCTATACATCCAGGCAATGATTGCTTTTAGCATATTTAACGTTTCCTGCAATTTCCACTGACTTTTGCGATGTTTTGTCACCATTTTCCCATCAGGCATTACACCCCTGAAAGCTGACTGCCTCGTTCGATGGGTGCCTAATTTTCGCTGTCCTGCAACTTTAACGTCTTGTTTACATCGTAAGCCATTCTTTCAGCATCTTGCACAAAATCAATCCCATGATGATGATGATTATGATGTACTCGCATCACATTCCTGTTGTTTAAAGATGCAACAGTTGGCACACAATGGTACATAGATAAAGTGCAATGAAAGTGTGTAATGTTTGCAGCACTCCAACACGATTGCATGCTCAACATACGGATGTAAAGTCACCGAAGTCCACAGGACGGTCAGCGTTTGAACGAGGTAGTGCATTCTACATGAACATCACTGCTTCGATCTCTGCAAAGCAGACACATCAAGGTGAAGACAAACCCCGCATATACCTTCAAAGAGAAATACCTGTTACCTTAAATTGGGACAGTTGGCAGGAAGTTTCCTCTTTCAAAACCAGGAATGCAACACATGCTTGTTTATGATAAAATCATGCTCAAAATAGAACCTTATTGTCCTGTCCCGGGGTTCCATTTTGTCCTGGAAGCCTCAAAGAATTTTCATCGGGAAGATATTCGGTTCGATATCATCATATTTGATTCGATTCATATCATCCAGGCAAATATTCAGAGACAAACGAGGGGTTTCCCCTGAGGTGTGTTACAGATGATGAAGGAGAAAAAAAAATGACCGTTTTTACAGCCATTTTTCCCTGCTGTGCAGGGGTTTGGCTTTTTCTTGAGGCAATGTTTTATGGCCGGATGCCCTTCCTGACGCCAACCCTGGTCGCCTCTTACGACACACAGGGATATGGTACACCTATTCTAACCGGGGCATACACCGGGACCAGTACACTGGTACTCATTTCGCCGACCTCAGAAGGATGACAGGCTGAGTCAACCCCCTGGTGTTAATTCAGTAGCCAACAGGGATTGAACTCAGGACCCTGGGATCCCAAGCCACCATCCTAACCACTAAGCCAACACCAGGCTTAGATGATGAAGGAGAGGAGTATGTTAATATGGTGATTGGCTGGGGGGGGGGTGGTGGTCCTCATCAAAACAAACCATCATAAGGGGGATGAGTGAGGGCGTCTCTTCCTGCGCAAGATAAATGTGGAAGATACATCTTGAAGTAGAACGGTACTCGATAGAGCACGTACCTCCACCAGGTTGAACAGTGGACGTTTCGTATCCACTGCTGGATACTGCTATTCTGGATATATGGATCTGGATCGATCCAGACGTGAAAGAAAATCGAATCGCCGCGTTGTTGTCACACACCCAACCGGTCCACCGAGTTTCGTGCGAATCCGTCCATCGCTTTTTGAGATATCCTGGTCACAAACAAACAAACAAACAAACAGGAGTGAGAACATAACCTCCGTCCATCTTCGAAAAAAAATTATGGCCTCAAGGCCGATGGTTCATGTTTTTGTGTGGTAGTTGCTAATTCTGATAGGATGGTTCAGAGGTAGCGCACGTACCTTGGTGCTGTTTAGTGTGGGTTCAATTTTCAACCTCGTGGTAAACGGCTTGATTGGTGCGTTGCAGGCGGGGCGGTGCGTCGCAAAGATGGCCGTTGAACCGGATGTCCCATCTGCTCGTATTAGTTGGTGAATGCCAATTCAAGCTCTGATGGTGTCTCTTGTTTTTTTTTCCTGAGAGTGAATGAGTTATTGCCAGCACCACCAAACAAATTCAAAATTCCTTTCCTGACGAAATGAGGTAGTGTCCGATTATAATCCGATTATAATCCGATTATAATCAGACACAATAATTATTGCTGTGAAGGCGAAGATAAACCGACCGGTTTAACCCTCGCCAACCGAACTAACCTTTGGGACGATCACAGAGAAATAATGTTATTGCTAAGAATGTTCCAGAACAGACAATGACGTGTTACTATTGACTTGAATTTCCACGTTCAATCAATAGCGAGAAGGCAATCACGAATGTGTAAAACGTTGTCCATGTACAGCCTCGGTGTGTAATGGTTGGAGCAACTGCTCGGTGGTGACTCGGCCGCGGTTCGAACACCAAAGACTTTTAAAATGGTACGTGCTGCTTTCTTGATGGCAATCATAATTGAAATTGGATAGAGCACGGTCAAACAACCAGAGGTTGGCAATAGTGTTGTCGGCCTTGTTTGGCCAAATGTCTTCCTCCTGTGTTTAAGTTCCTTGAAATGTGCTACATCTATTATTCCTGGTATAAGTACAATTTTAAATGGCATGCAGAAACACCATGAGAACAAATAATCAGATCATTGTAATTGAGGAATAAACGCCTGAACAAATTGATGTTAAAATCGGGTCAAGTCGAACGTGATGCCTGCTTAGTCTGTTGGTGAAATTCTTCGGCCAAACTCCCGTCTTCACAATCCCAGAACAAAGTCAGATCATTTGGGGTCATAACCCCTTTGAACCCTAAGCTACTTGAGCTTTCGGCTCCCCCAACCTGGGCTCGCTGGAGAAAAATCCGGCCGCTTGGGCATGTGTAGGTTTGAATAGCGGTCAGTGAACCGGCCACTCAGGTATATGGAGGTTTGAATAGCGGCTGGTAAACCGGCTGCTCGGGTATGTGGATGTTTGAAAAGCGGTCAGTAAACTAGCCGCTCGGGTAGAGGGAGGTTTGAATAGCGGTCAGTAAACTATCCGCTTGGGTGTATGGAGGTTTGAATAGTGGTCAGTAAACTCACCGCTCGGGTGGAGGGAGGTTTGAATAGCAGCTGGTAAACCGGCCGCTTAGATATATGGAGGTTTGAATGGCGGTCAGTAAACTAGCCAATCGGTGTCAGGAGGTTTGACTAGCGGTCAGTAAACTAGCCGCTTCAATATATGGAGGTTTGAATAGTGGCCAGTAAACTAGCCGCTCGGGTATATGGAGGTTTGAATAGCTGTCAGTAAACGCCGCTCGGTATCTGGAGGTTTGAATAGCGGCTGGTAACCTGGCTGCTTAGATATATGGAGGTTTGAATAATGGCTGGTAATCCGGCTGCTTAGATATATGGAGGTTTGAATTGCGGTCAGTGAACTAGCCGCTCAGTATCTGGAGGTTCGAATAACGGCGGGTAATCCAGCCGCTTAGATTATATGGAGGTTTGAATAGTGGCTAGTAAACTTGCCGCTCAGATAGAGGGAGGTTTGAATAGTGCTCAGTAAACTAGCCGCTCGGTTAGAGGGAGGTTTGAATAGTGGCTGGTAAACTTGCCGCTCAGGTATATGGAGGTTTGAATAGCGGTCAGTAAACTCGTCGCTCAGATATATGGAGGTTTGAATAGCCGTCAATAAACTCGTCGCTCGGGTGTATGGAGGTTTGAATTGCAGATGGTAAACCGGCCACTATGGTTCAAAGGGGTAAAATGAAAATCGTACCAGTAAAGGCTTCTTCCCAGAAATAAAATTGTCATCAGAGTGGTGAAGACTTTACAAGGAACCTCAAAAGCCTGTTGTTGGCTTCACAGTTCAGGTGGTTAGCTAAAGATCTTCAGGTCTTGAGTTGGAGCCCCCTGTCCTACCGTTGAAATAACACCAAGTGGGTTGACTCAGCTTGTCATCCTTCTGAGATCACCCAAATGAGTACCATCTTACTGGTAACAGGGGCACCGTATCAGCGGCACAGCCGCCACAGGCTGAATTTGAAACAACAAGGAACCTCAATGCAGAATAGTTGACGTATGGATGGTTAACTACTCTCTTATTAGAAAATGAAGATAAATGATTGGATAATGATATTCGTTTCTCCAGGGGATGTGAAAAAGAAAATGTGGGAATTCTATAATTCACAGCTATCTTCTGTTAATATATATTTTTACTTTTGATGTAGTTGAATCTCCTGTTACTCTTGAGTAGATAATTTCATTAATTAAAAGACCTTTTCATTCTTCCTGATTTCAATATCCTCGGTTCAAAGGGTTTACCCTGAAGCGAGGAAAAGCTTGTCAAATTAACTGTACGTAAGAATTATTCCAGAGTCGGACACGATGGGACCTGAGGTGGTGCACTCACCTTTTGGCTGCCGAGTCTGGGTTTGAGTCTCAACCTGTCCGACTGGTGCTTCGCGGACAGGGCGTAGCATCAACGAGCATTCCGTCCCTCGGAGGGACTGGGATCTGTTTGCTCGTGGTACTGAGTGGACAATGGAGATCCAATGGTGTCTTTTGACAAAGAGTAGGTGACTTATCACTGGTGTGACCTTTTCCAAATTTCTGCCCTATCTCAACAAAGTCCGATCCCTGAGTCAGGGCTCTGGGCCCACGTCTCACACCATGGACCAATGGCCAGGATAGGTAACCCCACGTGAATTATATCAAAATTATATACAACTTGTAAATATTTCCACCAAAGTGTCATCCTGAAGAGCAAATTAATCCCTGGTGAGAGTTAAATCCAAGGCTCTTCCAATTATTGGTATCTCTTGGCATAAGGTCAAATCACAGAGTCCATTGTGAGCAGGTCGGTGGCCTTTCAGTTTTCAAAAGACCTCTCATCAGGTCTTGCTCAACACGCGTACTCTTCTTTCTGCTCACCTACAGCCCACCGCAGGTCTTCCATGATGTGCTTCCAAATTCTCACAAACCTCATTATCCTGATGAAGTCCGAGCCCGACGCTCATCGATCTTTCAATTCACTTCTTTTACATCTTTGCAACTCCTACTCTTTACTCCGTTCCTTCAGGACTGCTGCTCGCCATCACTTCGTGGTCTTTCCAAAAACCAGTCCAGATTTGTCCTGCTCAACCTGACCCCTAACTCCATTTTCCTCGATGACATTCCCCTGGTCATGATGTAAACCTTCCCCCAGTGATGAACGATGTTTAAAATCCTATTTACATCCTACATGATGATGATGACGATGATGATTGTTGATCAAAACAGAACATGGATGGAAGGAAGCAAGGAAAACATCCCGGAGAGGGTTTGGAGAGCGGCCCCGTGCACTTGCCGAGGACACAAAGTTAAGTATTTTCTGGAGACTCTTGAATGATATTGGTTTGTAACTTGGAAGCCTTAGTTTACCATGTTAATCATTCGAGGAAATAATATTTACCTGTTTGTTGACCTCATTGGACGGGGCATTACCAACGATATCTGTGCCACTTGAACGACACCTATTAAAGTAGATCTACATGTACGTTGGCACAAAGTGATTACAGTGGTCTCTCCCAAACCTTCAAACAGGCGAAAATACATAAGTGGGATATATGTCGTTGACCGGCTTTATGCTAGCAGATGGGCCAGCCAGCTTTATGTGCATCTTAGGTATGGTGGTGTGTTTTGTGATGTAACGTCTGCATGTGAATCACTAGTCCGGCAGTTTACAGTCAGGTTGGCAACCAAACCCAGACGTGACAGCACAAAGTGATTTGTGCTCCCTCTCAGATATCCTGTTGGACGAATTGTCCCCAACCCAGCTCTGACAAAGTCGAAGACGGGAGGGGACATTGAAATTATGTCCGACCGATCATCCGTCCATGTACAACCAAACCCATACGTGACAGCACAAAGTCATTTGTGCTCCCTCTCAGATATCCTGTTGTACGAATTGTCCCCAACCCAGCTCTGACAACCTCGAAGACGGGAGGGGACATTGAAATGATCTCCGACCGATCATCCGTCCATGTACTTTTGTGAACGTGATATTTGAAAAACCGTTGAACATTTGGCTTTCATATCGCAGATCACTGTTCCTCATGACATCATCTCAACCTGATTAGATCACGGGTGTGATTGGCTGAAATCTGTTGCCATGGCAACCGTTTCGGTAATTGGGCTTGGGTGCAATATTTGTGAGGCTCTTCTTGCCTTGTCCCTTGTTAAATAGGCTGTGTAATGTGTATGTGACGTGTGACAACACCCCCAAAAGGTGGGAGACCTTGAATATTAGCTCCTTCATAGTTGCAAAAAGAAAACAAAATCAGGATTTGAAATGTGACATATGACACACTGTCGTTGACTAATAATTGTAATTATAAAAATAGTTTTAATGTGTGAAATGACATGAAGAATGAATGGTTCCTTGTGATGTATTATGGTCTTTCATTATATATATATATATATATATATATATATATATATATATATATATATATATATATATATATATATATATATATATTGTTGTGGGCCAGGGGGTCGGGTGAGAAGACCACTAGTTGGGGAAAGCTATGTCGGTTCCCAACAGGCTCCCCGGAATTGTAGGCAGTCGCACACGGATAATTCCATGATGCGGCGGGTCGCTTAACTGACCTTGGACGCCAATAACTCCACCGCGTGACCTAGGGTCCTCGCGTCTATGGGTTAATCGAGTTACCTAATTAATCACGTGGTTTAATTACCAGGGAACATGACCTCGGTACGCCTTGTCCGAACCAGATCACTCTACCGGACCAGATCACTTTACCGGATCGGATGCAGCCGAGCGACACTGCCCAGGACGTACCGGCTAGAAGGAACGGATTATCGGGAATAAAGACCTTGCTAAACTTAGATCCGAACCATGCTGGACCAATGGAGGAAAAGACAAAGACGAGCTGGGAACATTTCTACAATTATTTATTTTCAATAAAGCGAGGAAAAGCATGTGGTACAGGAACAAGGTTTATTCGGTATGTTACGCAGGAGAGGATGAGAGAGGTGTGATGCGGCAATTCACAAGCAACTTACAAAAGAGGACACAGTGCAGACTGAACGCGAGACTAATAAAGCAACAATCACAACAATAAAAAAAATCTTAAACAGATTTACCGAGCGGACAGGTGCCAACACACTCTGACACACACTCGAACAAAATAAACCCAATGAAAAGAAAAAGGTCTTCTGCAGCCAGGGTGGGAGGGAGTTGAGGACACCGTTTAGGGTACCTGAGCATTCTGGGGAAAGGGATGCTCCGTGGTGCGGCACCGGACAAAAGCTGTGCAGTTCAGTCCACAGCCGCACGTGTGGTAATCGTGTCTGGTGGAGTTCAAAGAGGCGAGAGATGAGTAGAAGGCAGGACCAGATTAGAGGCTTGGTCGAGGTCCTTCGCATCCACCAACTCCGACTTTTCCCTTTCAAAAACCAACCGCGACCGGAAAGGTAGTCGGTAGTTGGTAGAGTGATCCGGTTCGGACAAGGCGTACCGAGGGTGTGGTTCCCCGGTAGTCGAAACCGCGTGGTTAATTAGGTAACTTGTTTCTAGACAGGAGGACCCAACGCCACACGGTTGAGGTATTGGCATCTACGGTCGGTTCAGCGACCCGCCGCGTCACAGAATTATCCGTGAGCGACGGCCTACAATTTGGGGTGTCTGGTGGGAGTCAACGTAGTTTCCCACCTTGTGGTCGTTCTCTCCGCCGGACCCCCGGCCTGCAACAATATATTTAGAACCACAAAAGATACGACACCCTGTGCTTTATGCGATACAGAAACTCATAAAGTTTTTTGCACCACATCGATACACTTCAATGTGAGCTCAGTTTGTTGTGCACAGGTCATCAAGGCAGTACACGAGTTCTTGCCATGTTCCGCACAACATATTTACGTCCACCAGTGCGCATGCGGCTATGATCAGAGAACGAAGATTCTGAAGGTTTGCCACCTTGGTGTTGTTGCCAACATCTTTGACAAACCCCGACAGAAAAATGATATCGGGTTGCAGGTCTTCAATATTTGTGACGGCAAGTCCTTCTAACATGTTCATGTAAACTATTAAGATCACTGTATCCTCTGCAAAGAAAAACGGACTGACCAAGCAGTCGTGGAGAAGGCCACACCACACATTAACCTTTGGACTGTCACATATGTGCTCAAAGACCACGTGGGGGGTTTTCAGAGCCCCAGATCCTCACATTGTGTGGTTGACCTTCCCCGATACATGAAAGCAAGCTTGTCTGTGAACATGACCTTTTTCAGGAAACCCTCGTCATCCTCAATGTGACTGAGCATTTCCAAGGCAAACGCCTTGCATTTGTGTCCATCATTGCTTTGACTTCCTGCAGAATCTGCACCTTATAGGCACAAAGCTTCAGTCTTTTATGTAAAATCCTGTGTACACTGGTGGTTGGTGGTCCCAGTTCTCTGGATGCACGTCAATTTGATTTACTGGGACTTTGTTGAAATGATTCACACACTCGTTCAACGTCAGCTGTGTACTTGTGTTTGGTCGACCGGTACTTTTCTGTTTTTGACAACTTCCAGTCTCCTTAAACCTCTTGTACCACTCTCCAATGATAATCTGCGATGGCGGATTCCTTCCATACCTTGTACAGAAATTACGCTCAACTTGCGTGTCGGATCTCGTTTCAATGAACCATTCGATGGAATGAGCTTTCTTCTGTGGAGTCGCCATTTTCTTTTATATTAAACCACCAAACCTGAAAATACAGAAAACTTTATGAGTTTCTGTATCATATTAAACAAAGGGTATCATTGTATCATTTGAGGTACTAAATATATTTACAACCAAAGTCGTCCAGGTCTTTTTGGAACAAACTGTAGATCTCGTACTCGTCTGTTATCATCTTCTGTTGACTCGCCCTCTGGGATAGGATACCAAGATCCGAGTCGTAAGGTCCGGCATCATTCCCGTTTGTATTATTACCTCGTGCACACAAAGCGAAAAGCGGGGTTAGGCAATTTGTTCATGTCCGTCCGTCTGTCTGTCTAATTCAGTTTATGATCGAGGAATAGCTCATTTAAATTGAATGTTATATTTTGAACACAAGTCCAAACATGAACAGGTAGACAAGTTTGCCGTTTTTGGCGACAATATGCTGGCTGATGTGGAAGAAAAATAATTATATTCATGCACACTCAATTATAATTGTTGCTGGTACTTTATATATTTAATTTTTTATGCTACAAGTCGAATTGGCTGTCAGTTATGTTTCCCTTTACCCAAGAGTCTTTTGACCTACATATTTCTAAAAAGAATGTCTTACTTTGAAACAGGGTGACCTGGTTGATAACACTGCAAACTTTTGCCATGATTGTGTCATTCTCTCCCTTACACCCAAAGTGGACACGTATTGCAGTTTTGAGTTATTTTGCCTTATGCTTATCAGCTAATCCTGAAGTTGAATTGACAAATGTCTCACTCTCCCAATCTTTGGAATGTCAAATTGTGTATAAGAAGAATTGCTTCAGGCTTATGTTTCAGTGAATCATTCAATGTTCTTCCTCCGTATATACGAAATTTAAGATTCTCCTTTGGTATGCTGATCCAACTTGTGGAAATTGAGTTATTTTACACCACAATTTGAATTCATCCTGACCGCACATGTGCAGAGAAGAGTAAAGGTATAACTTTTACTCTGTCTGTCTGCTTGGCAGTCAAACAAAATTTAAAATCATTCCAAACTGGAAACCTAATGTTATTAAGTACGTTATAAAGGACACAAACAACACGCATGGAAAAATAATTTGACATGTTCGATGGGGTGTTGTAATAGTCAGTGGGGAAATGGCGGTGAAACCTGGAATTAATTTATTTATACACCTTTAAACCTTTATTTGGATTGAATTATAAACCTGAAGACTGGAAAACACAAATTGTCTTTGAAATACTTCCAAGAACCATTCTATGTACCGATTATTTCACGTGAGTGGGCATGGCATGTGAGAGGGTGCAGTTTCAGGGTGAAGAGGACGCCGCCAATATGGCTGGGTATGATGCCGATTGACGTGGTTGATGCTGCATCAACGAAGCCTCCATCTCCGAAACGTGTATAAGGGTGATGGATAAAACTGCTTCAGTAGCGCTAAACTTCTGGATTTTTTTAACCGATCTTTAAAATCATTACCATATTAAAATTGCGGTATATACTAAACACTGTGCGGAGTGTCGTGTTCTGTGAACTCTCTTGTTTATTCTTAAGCAAAAAATTTGAACTGATTTTGTTTATTTATAAATTACTGTGTTTTGGAATCTGGTTCTCAGGTTGATCTGCAGGAGGGTGTATCTATTCCAACTTAAACGGTCATCTGCCACGGTGCCAACAGAGGACATTGGATTGCACAGATTGTTGTCAGTCTGTCAAGGACATGAATTTTGCTGTCTGGTCTGTTGTCACTTGTTGTGATAATTATCAATTATAATGTGTCTTTCAAAAAGAGCATACCTTTAGACTAGTATACCTTGTCTAATGCTTCCTCTCTCCGGTCCTTCAAAAGTGCTGCCCATCGTCACCTTATGTCTTCTCGTACACCTTTCCCTGCTCTCTCTTTGTCCCATCTCAACACCATACCTGCCCACATTCTCTCTCTCTCTCTCTCTCTCTCTCTCTCTCTCTCTCTCTCTCTCTCTCTCTCTGTGTCTCTCTCTCTCTCTCTCTCTCTCTCTCTCTCTCTCTCTCTCTCTCTCTCTCTCTCACATGTGCTGTCTTTCACCTGTGCTCTCTTCTATTATCTCTGACCCCTTCCTTCTGCTGCTTTCCTGTTTGCCTCCATGTTCCCTGAAATCCTCTCCCTGTCTGTGAACTTGCTCTCATCTCTCATCCAGCACCTCCATTGCTGTGTTACTTCCTGGTTTTCTTCAACTTGTGCAGCTTGGCTGCATCTCAGTGTTGATGTAAGCAGGAAGCAAAATCGATTGTTCAATGTAGCTCAAATAGAGTCTGCAGCGCCTTGTTTGTGCGAAAAGCATCACTTTGAAAGGATTTCTTGATCTGAACAAATCTCCGTTTTTAATCCACATCGTAACAATGGGAAATCATCATCATCATCATCATCATCATCATCATCATCATCATCATCATCATCATCATCATCATCATCATCATCACCGATTTTCAGCCCACTGCTGGACGAAAGCCCCAGCATGTTGATGCCATGATGTCACCTTGGGAAATGGTACCGCAGAGATAATCTTCTTACTAAAATACGCAATTTGATGTCCGTCTGTCTTTCTGGCTGTATTTTTGACTGTGATACATCCGGTCGTGACTTATCCAATCTCAACCAAACTTGACAGGAGGAATAAGGATCACATGATGGAGGTTGTAGCGACTTCATTTGCCCCTTCCCCATGGGGGTTTTCCGTCATGGGTGAAATCTGTGTTAAGGTGTATATCCATGTTAAGATAGCTAATCATGGCATTTTTCCAAGGCACTTCTAATAACAAAGGTAATAACAAGAATCATAATATCATAATATTAATGTTATTACAAAACAATATTAATACAAAAAAATATGACCACTGGACCTGTAGCTTTTCTGGGCCCTGTCCTCATGTTGAAACCCAAATTTGGTAGCATTCTGATTGGTGGGTCTGGAAAAGATTTTTGAAGGAATTTACTAAGTCCGCCATTTTGATCTACTACTGCCGTTTAACACTGAACTGACATAAATCTGAAGGAATCCCGATGTTCTTGATGCATTCTCTGCTTATCACATACGCCACATACAAAGGGACCCGAGCCAAGACCTACTGTAATCTCCATACCCCACAGAGGACAATAACATGACCGTTCCTGCCGCTTCTGCAGGAAATGGGTGTACTAGTTCAACAAATGTGGATACTTTTCAGATTCACTGAATCAAAGAAGTGTACTCAGAACACCTTTGGGTCATGCCTGAAGGTTCGAGTTCACTTTAATTGCGGGTCGAACTGAATGTGACCGTAAAATTACCTGTTCGTTCAGGTGGTTAAAGACCAAGGTACTTTATCATTGGTCGCAGTTCAATTCCAGTATCCACCCACCAAGAGGGCACTCGTACAGCTCGGCACAGACAACGACAGTGAAAAGTGAAATCAGACACCATGGCTTGGACTGCACAACCGATATTTTGTTCATTGTCAGTGTTGTTCCAAATTTGCATCGCAAGCACGGTGTTGTAAATCCGATGATAATGCTTGCAAATGTTTATTTGTAAACCTCTGTTTATGGCGGCTCATTTACAATTACCAGGTGTGAGGAGAGGACAGCCGAACGAGCAGTTTCATGAGTACGGTGTGTCCAAATTACACCCCTGTAGCACAATGAAGCAGTGATTGCGTTTCCTTTGTACGGATTACAGCGATTTGTGGGGCTGGTTCGGCGTGTGTCCACTAGCTCAAGCGTGCCTTGACCAGTGCCAAATTCCGCCGTGCTTCGTCTTCCGTGCAAATGTTTTGCAATTCAAACCAAACCCGTGAGCCACCTTTCTCCAGGCATGATTTAAGGCGGACATGTTGTTTGTCTGCAAATGAAATTGAGAATCGGTTCGGTTTCTGTAGTGTGAGACGCGCAAACCCCACAGGGGACGCGGCTTGCGTGCCCTAAAGGTTGGCTTCGTGGTCGCATTCCATAGAAACACATAATAATCCTTTATCAAAGTATGATGTCATCATTAGATACATCATTGTGCCCAATTGTTTTCTCTCATTGTCTTCCTATTCTCAAAGATTCTGCGTTATGCGTCTATTGGCGACCCCCTTCTCAATGGCAACCCCATTCTCGACGATGAGTCGATGATCCATCCGAGGATCATGTGATGATGAAACAAAACACGGTGGAATATTGAGCTATTATTACGATCCCTACACCGATCATTACCTTATCTGTGGAGTCACTACAAGGAGGTCCACATGCAGGACGCGGGATGAGATGGTGCGAAAAGATGTCCGGAACAGTCAACCTTGTGACTTGAAGATCAAGCTGCAGGTGATCTCCGGCACCTTGGTGGAACTCTGTTGGCGGGAAAAAAACAAAACAGGGGACACACGTGTCCCGAGCTCGTGGTGCGAGAGTGGAGGGTGGAGAACCCCCAACCAAAGATCCTGTGGGTCCCGTTACTATTACCCCCTTCGACCCTCGTACGTCATGCGGATGTCGGGAGCTCGGGAGCATCGGCCGTGCTGCGCGCGTGCGCACGTCCGTGCTGGGCACACTCGGTGCAACACAAACGGACGGCGAGCACTGCACTGCAAGACACGATCGGGTGAGCACGGAATATGAGTTCAAGGAGAGAACAAATTTAGCACCGCAAAGCAGCGTACCTGGTCATGCATCGTTGCACCTGTGCGCAGGTGGGAGGGGCGATGGGGTTTCCCTGCACGGGCGGATGGTAGATCAGTTTGCGAGTGAGGATACTGCATAGTGTATAATGAGTGCAATGGAAAACTGTGGCAGGAGGTGGTTGGGAGGGTGCGTGGTGTGTGGAGGTAGGTAGGATGTCCGACATAGAGTTTTTCATAATACGGTGTCTGACCAGACCAAGTCCGACCTGGGGATTGTCCTAAGGGTATTTTCATCCACATCCTCAGCCTTTAAAGACCCTCGAAGACCCCAAGGATCCCCCCCATAAATGCTTTCACCATGCTTCAGAGATTATATCACATGCTTGAGAGAAGATTTTTCACATGATTGGGAGATACAGTCGTGGCCAAAATTATTGTTTCTCTTTTTTTCAAAGAATTCACCATTTCTTCCAGAAAATTGTTGAAATTCAAAATCTTTTCATGTAAAATCATCCACAAATGTATTTCTTTGTTTTGCAGTGGAAGAAAGGGGGAAAAAAAATCTGAAAAGATAACTTCATTTTCGCTTATTCCACACAGAAATCCTAAAACGGCCCTGACAATATTATTGTCACCTTTTAGAAGTTGTGAGAAATAATTAGATTTCAAGCAGGTGATTCTCCTTTACTTTGGAATTGAACTCACCTGTAGTGAGTTGCAGGTACCTGCAATATAAAAATCATTCATTCAACCAGTTTTAATGGAGAAAAGGAGTCATTCTGCTGTTTTGTGTCACTGTGTGTACCGCAACGAGCACGGAAAAAAGAAAGGAAACCAGGGAATTGTCGGAGTAGGTCAGACACAAGATTGTAGCCAATCATGGACAATCTCAAAGTTACTAGTCCATCTCCAGAGACCTTGACGTTCCTGTGTCCAACGTACGCAATGTAATCAGGAAGTTTAAGCCCCATGGCACTGTAGCCCACCTTCCTGGACGTGGCCACAAGAGAAATCGTGATGGAAGATTGCAGCGAAGGAGTGTTCAAATGGTGGAGAAAGCACCTCGAGCAACTGCCAAACAGATTCAAGCTGACCTTCAGACACAAGGTACAACAGTTTCAACTTGCACCATCCGTCACCAACTCAATGAAAGGGGGTTCTATGATAGGAGACCCAGGAGGACCCCACTGCTGAGAGAGAGAGAGAGAGAGAGAGAGAGAGAGAGAGAGAGAGAGAGAGAGAGAGAGAGAGAGAGAGAGAGAGAGAGAGAGAGAGAGAGAGAGAGAGAAAAGAAAAGAAAAGAAAAGAAAAGAAAAGAAAACATCACTGGAGTTTGCCAAAACACACCTGAACAAGCCAAAATCATCTGGGAGAATATCCTGCGGACAGATGAAATCAAATTAGACCTTTTTGGTAAAGCCCATCATCTCGATGTTTACAGACAACAAAATGAAGCCTTCAAAGAAAATAAAACCTTCCAGACAGTCAAATATGGAGGAGGTTCAGTGATGTTTTGGGGTTGCTGTGCTGCCTCTGGCACTGGGTACCTTGAATGTGTGCATGTCATCATGAAATCAGGAGATTACCAAGGAGTTTTGGAGTGCAATGTTCAACCCAGTGTCAGAAAGCTCGGTCTCATTCGAAGATCATGCGTCTTGCAGCAGCACAATGACCCAAAACACCATAACCCAAACCCAAACAAAACGGTGGACTGTTCTGAAGTGGCCAGCAATGAGTCCAGATCTAAATCCCATTGAACACCTGTGGAGAGATCTGAAAACAGCAGTTGGGAGAAGGAACCCTTCAAATCTGGGAGAACTGGAGTAGTTTGTACAAGAATCGTGGGACAAACTGTCAGGAGAGAGGGGTAGGATGCTCATTCATGGCTACAGGAAGTGCTTTACTGCAGTTATTTTAGCCAAAGACTCTGCTTCCAAATATTAAGTCGAGGTTGTGAATATTTTTATCAATGCCATTTATTTTTATTTTCTGATTTAAAAGGACATATTTAGTTCTGAATCAAAAACCAAGGTTCTGTAATATTAACAGTGAAATAGAGAATTGTGCAGACAAAATACTTTTGTCAATTTTAACTTGTTTTTAGAGAAAATTGTAAGTTATTTGAAAAAAGTGCAAGGGTGTCAATATTTTTGGCCAGGACTGTAAAACCCCTTAACATCCCGAAGGCCCCAAAGACCCATAAGACCCTCAAGACCATTGAATTCTCCAAACACCATTAAAACCCTTTAAAATCTCGAAAACCCCAAAGACCATTAAAATTCCTAAAGACACTTTAAGACCCCTAAGATCCTTAAGATACTTTTGATCCTCAAGACACTTTTAGACATTGAAGACCATAAAGATCCCAAAGACCCTGAAGACTTCAAAGACCCTTATGAACTGAAAGACCCCAAAGACCCTTTAAGACCTCAAAGACCCTTAACACCCAAATGACCTGTAAGACCTTTAAGACCTCAAAGACCCTTAATACCCAAATGACCTGTAAAGACCCTTAAGACCTCAAAGACACTTAAGACCCCAAGAACCTTGAAGACCCTTAAGACCCCTTTATCTACTGGAATTCCCATAAGACCCATTTACCCAATATTGTTCCCTTAAGACCCCTTTATCCACTGGTGTTCTGGCTCTCCTGGCCCCTACAAGGTTTCCCCCTCACCCCACCCCGTCGATTCTCATGCCCCTGATCTGCCTGCCCCATTCTCAGCCCTGCCAGCTCTCCTGCTTCTCTCAATAACCTTGCTGGTAACACAATACTTATTAAAAGTGCACTGAGAAAATCTCCGACAATTTCACATCTGCGATGATGGGATCTGCGAGAAATCTGATGATGTCATAATCTCATCGGTTGTCTTTGTACGGGTGTGGGGTTGGGTAGGGAGGGGGGAGTTACCCTTTAGCTCTAGTATGTCGATGAAAAATTTTGATGGTCCAATCACCGGATCAAAATCTGACTGAGTGGTTCAAAATAGTTGAGCAACAATTTGTTTAGTTTGGGGGGATAGTTCCACTTGGATCTCGATGCAACCAACACACACAACCTGTCATCCTGATGTTCAAAGGGGAGTGCATTGCATCATGTAGTTCTCTGTTGAATGATGGATTGCTATGGGTAGTTGGCTCGTCTTTGGGTTGTCTGCTCTTGGTTCTGATTTCTGCTCGAATTTGAACCAACTCAACATACTGTCTGCCGTCTGATGTACCGTGGTCTGTGGCACCCTCGTTCTCTCTGCGGAAGCCTAAAGCAATAGTGGGACATTGATGGGAATGCACATCGTGGTCAATCAAATAAGTTATATTCTCAGCAAGGAAAACAGATGCTGCCAAACTAGCTTGCTGGGCAAGGAACATGTTGGGTGGGTTGCCATTGCCTCACCGGGAGATGCCACGGGAAGAGAGTTGGATAAGGTACCGCCATAAAATGGCCTTCTGTGTTCCTCAGGCATCGTGGGATTCTTCAATATCCATAAGCAAGTCTAAGCATAGAAAATAACTGACAGGTGTAGGGAAAGTGATTGTGGACATTAAAGGATCCCATGTTACCTTCGGAAGTCGAGAGCAGGCCATCCTCCCACATAACACTGGATAATGAAAGTGATTGTGGCCATTAACGCATCCCACAATGCCTCGAGAAAAGAGCAGGCCATCCTCCTACGTTGCACCGCAGAGGGAAATTGATGAAAAAGCCAGTTGATGCAAATGTGTGTTATCAGCAGCTGTGTTGGGGTGCGTTGTCTACTCATGAGCAAAGCTGCATTTTGTGGGAGAGAGGTTCAAAGAAAACCATCAGATGACACTCTCAAATAATTTGTAGTTTGATTCTCCCAAATAAGAGATTCCGTTCAAATACAAAGGGAATCTAGAATGGCACTCGAGAGAGCGCATACCCGCGCTAGGTTGGTTGGTTTACATTTTGTATCCCACTGATAGGCCGGATCTGGATTCGGATCTGAACTGAAGTTTAATCGGCTTGTTCTCGTCACACAATGAACTCATCCACCAAGTTTTGTCCTAATTCATCCACAGCTTTTTGAGATATTTTGTCAATAAAAAAACAAACAGACAGACGGGGGTGAAAACATAACTTCCATCCACCTACGGTGGCCGAGATAACAACGTATTTACCGTTGCAAACAAACAGGTTCGTTGTCGCTTGGTCTTCCACCACCTATTTTCTGGTGTTTCATTCTCTGGTGTTTCTGTGCTTTGCCCTCCATCCTCTCCCCCCTGCCCTTCCACCACACTCCCCCAAGGGTTTCAGCAGGGCGCATGCGGTCCACCATCAAACCCCTTCTCGTGAAACTTCCAAAATCCAGAACCAACACTAACCTTCACTCATTAGTTCCTCTGAGTTACCTTTGCCACCGAAAGTGGACGAAGGTGATTGTTTCACCCCTGCCTGTTTGTCTGTCTGGGAGCAGGATATCTCAAAAAGTTGTGGACGAGTTATGACAAAACTCGGTGGATGTGTTGGGTCGGTGATAAGAACGAGGCGATTGGTTTTTTTTTTTCGGGTCCGGATCCAGATCTGGCCTATCGGCGGATACAAAATGTAAACTGTTCAGCCTGGTGGAGGAATGCGCTCCACCGAGTGCCGTTCTCGTTCCCACCTGTGAAACCAACTTCCACAGTCTCTTCAATCTCATTCGTCCCTCCAGGTATTTACGACAACTGTTCTCCACCATCTCAGATCGTCCCCAATCCAAAACCATGATCTTTGCTATCACCATCAACCTGTAGCCTGGTGTTGGCTTCGTGGTAAGGGTGGTGGCTTGGGATCCTTGGGTCCTGAGTTTGAGCCCCATTGGCCACTGAATTAACACCAGAGGGATGACTCAGCCTGTCATCCTTCCGAGGTCGGCAAAATGAGCTCCAGTATACTGGTAATATGGGCACTGCATCAGCGGCATAGCTGCGCCCCGAGCCAACGATGCAACCAGCAGCCAAAAAGGCAGCACACGATGGGGACCATCAACCCTCCCCAAATTTAGAGCAGTTTCAATGGAAATGATATGCAAATTTTTGCTTTTAATCCAATATGGCTGCCATACAATGTGACCTATGACCCTCATAAATTTAATTCTTCGCTTACATCGGGTCATAGATCAGATATATGAAGTTTCAGAATTTTCAGATAAGGATTTTAATTCAACCAATTATGTCTGGCATCACTGATGACATCATCGTTATCACCCTATATACCCCATGGGGAGTTGATCACATATGCCAAGTTTAATTTTTTTTCGTTGAGCGGTTTCGGAGAAAATGATGTCCAATTCTTTTTTCTTTAATCCAATATGGCTGCCATACCATGTGACCAATGTTGTCAGAGTAAGTAATAAAATTTTCTCCATGGGGAGTCCCTCCTATGTTTAAAGTTTTGCATCGATCGGAGAAGCGGTTGCAGAGAAAACCATTTTTAAAGCGAATATGTACATATGGGGGCACACACACACACACACACACACACACACACACACACACACACACACACACACACACACACACACACACACACACACACACACACACACACAGCAATCGTTTATCGTCTCACATTCCCTTTAAGGGTGAGGCTAATACAACGCATAACGGTTGATAGAACATTCAGAAAGCGGAGTGACCATTCAAATCGAACGTGTTTCCATTCCTTTCATCATTGTTTTTTTCATTATTATAATGCTCAAGGGACAACTCTCATGAGATGAGTCACCTGTCATGACTTCCTCATAACACCTGTAGTAACATTGCATGGACATCTGTCCATCAACAATGCATGCCTTGAACGTTTGCCTTCCACCCAAGGTGTACTGTCTCATTAAGGACATGGTGCTATGTCATATTAATACCCTGCCTCATCACCTCTGGAGTATACAACGGTGGGAGGAAAGAGGCACAGACTGCCCCCACCCTTTCCCCCACCCCGAGACAGCATTTTGGCCAAAAAAAGGTGTTTCTTCTTTGTATTGGTATACATGGTCGAGGATTATGGAGGAGCTAGTACAAGTACACTGAGCGGATCAAGATACAGCAGAACAAAAGGAACAACAGAGAGAGAGCTGGGGGAGGGGAGGGGGTATGCCAACAGCAGAACCGAAAGCTAAGACAGAGGGGCGGGGGACAAACAATGGGTGTAGAAAGGAATTGGGGGCAGGAGAGGATGCATGGGGTGGGCAGGATCGATGCAGAAGGAAACTCTTAGGAGGGAAAAGTGGAAATTTTGGAAGGAGGGATTGAGGTGGGAGGAGGGTTAATGAGGGTAGAAAAGATCATTGTTTTGGATAGAGGACGATTTGTGGTGGTGGTGAGCAGCTGTCTTGAAGACCTGCAAGGAAAAATGAGATTGAAGAGACTGTGGAAGTTGGGGTGGGGAAAAAACAGGAACAAACGAGAAGGGCACTCAGGAGAGCGCGTCCCTCTGCCACGTCATGCCTGATCCACGAGAACATATCGGACCGAATACATTTTTGAAATATCATTCTATATATTGTTTTTGGCATGATCTCTCAATGATGAAGATTCACTTTAAAATTAAATAATTCTTGTATCTGGATCCGCATTTAGACCTTCACCAAAATCGAATCAATTTGTCTTTGTCCAACACCCAACATGTCCACCAAGTTTTATCCGAATCGGTCCACAACTTTTTGAGATATCCTGCACACAAACAGACAGACAGAGTTGAGTGAAAACATAACCTCCACCTTTGGTGGCAAAGGTAATGAGTGTTGGTGAGCAGTGATCCTGGATTTTGGTCGTTTCAATTTCAATATTTTTACTATTTTGTGAAACAATTATCATTTTTATATCCATATTTTCTTTTAATCACTATTGAGAGTTGCAATCGTATATTGACCGATATCTAATTTTTGTTCCTTTTTCTGATTATTTTCACTTTTCTCTTAGTCCCAGACACCTTCCCTTTTGACCCCTGAACCCTGAACCTATCTGTCAAAGTCACCCATTCTCATCCCCATATGATCCACTCTGACCCACCCACTTCTGACTCATTCCGAGCCAACATTAACCCTCCCTCCCACCAATCATCTCCTCTCTTTCTCTTTCTCTTTCTCTTTCTCTTTCTCTTTCTCTTTCTCTCTTTCTCTTTCTCTCCCCTCTCTCTCTCTCTCTCCCTCTCCCTCTCCCTCTCTCTCTCTCTCTCTCTCTCTCTCTCTCTCTCTCTCTCTCTCTCTCTCTCTCTCTCTCTCTCTCTCTGTCTCCTCTCCCTCCCTCTCCCTCCCTCTCCCTCCCTCTCTCTCCGCCTCCCTCCCTCCCCTCCCTCTCCCTCCCTCTCTCTCCCTCTCCCTCCCCCTCCCTCCCTCCCTCTCCTTCCCCTATCTCTGTCTCTGTCTCCCTCCCCTCCCTCTCCCTCTCCCTCCCTCTCCCTCTCCCTCCCTCTCCCTCACCCTCCCTCTCCCTCCCCTCCCTCCCCCTCTATCCCCCCTCTCTCCCTCCCTCTCTCTCCCTCCTCTCTCCCTCCCTCTCCCTCCCTCTCCCTCCCTCTCCCTCCCTCTCCCCCTCCCTCCCTCCCTCTCCCCCTCCCTCCCTCCCTCTCCCCTCCCTCCCTCCCTCTCCCTCCCCTCTCTCTCCCTCCCTCTCCCTCCCTCTCCCTCCCCTCTCTCTCCCTCCCTCTCCCTCCCTCTCTCTCCCTCCCCTCTCTCCCCCTCTCCCCCTCCCTCCCTCTCCCTCCCATCTCTCTCCCCCTCTCCCCTCTCCCTCCTCTCTCTCTCTCTGTCTCTGTCTCTGTCTCTGTCTCTCTTCCCACAGTGGTTCGTGCACCAAAATCAAAATTCTGTTGGTTTCAACCAATTAACGGCTGCCATATTTTGAGTAGCTTTGCAGGGTCTTGATGGAAGAAGCAGGTAACACTACCTGCAGTGAGTTTGAGTAATCCAAGCACAACATGGTGAGGGCATGAAGCAGATTTTCATCGGTTCTCCAATTTAAGCACAAGCATATTTGTGCAATTTTTTTTTTTTTTAGATAGAAGGGACAAAGCAAACCATTGCGTTCATGGTGACACACACATTAAAAACCTTCACACTTCCGGTTCCGGGTATGGCGTGTCTGCACGTCTCCTTCACGGCTCCCTTCTGATGATCTCAGTTAAGTTTATGGTCGTTATCTGTTCCGTTTTAACTGTTTATTTTCTCACCTACATATTACTGTGTTCCTAGTTCGGTTTTGTTTAAAAAAATCGTGCTATTTTGTGAGATTTCGTCGAACTTGTCTTTCCCGGTGCTTGAGGCCTATCTTTGAGGCTTGAGGCCTACCCGTTCCCCTTGGTGTGCGATCGTGTTTATCTGTTTTTTCTCCCCATTATCTTCAATCTTTATCTTCCCCACTTGCTGAAAGTCCCCCATCCCTCCCAATTAATCTCTCTATTTCTTATCTTAAATCCAAAAAAAAACAAACAAAAAAAAAACGCTACCTTTCTCTGATTCTTCCTCTTCCTCCTCCTCCTCCTCCTCCTCCTCCTCCTCTTATTCTTCTTCTTCCTCGATTTTTTTCGACAACACTTCCATTACCTAATCTGTTGAAATCTCTCTCAAACATTAATAGTAATAACAAAAACGATCTCTAATAATGCTTCATCTTCCTCTTTCACTCGTTTGGTACTGTTTACTGTATCATAATGCACTATTCTACTATTTAAACAGACTGCTCTCAATTCGTCCTCTCCTTCATACCTTGCCTAAAAAATCCAACTGTGACAGCATTTCTTCTCTCCATTCTCTGAATTCGCCTTTATTGCATCCATCAAGAAATGTGTTAAATCGCATCTCTGACCTAAAACTTTTTAAAACCCCAGTTTGGTATGAATGTTCGCTTTCCATTAACCATTCTTTTTTTCCAACTTCAGTGCCAACTCACCCCTCTCACCCCTCACTCTCAAAGCAACCATCCCACTCTTCTCCCTCCAAGCTTCCCTCTCACCTCTCTCAAAAACTCCCCCACTCTTCTCCCTCCAAGCTTCCCTCTCACCTCTCTCAAAAACTCCCCCTCACCTTTCTCCCACCATTCATCCCCTCACTCATCCTTCTCAAAGTTCCCCCTTCCCATCCACAAATCTGCCTCCTTCCACTGCCCTCTCACCTCCATCTCTGCACTCCACCTCCTCAAATCCTCAACTGCCTTCTTCCTTGTCTCTTGTCCCCATTCTCCCCCAGCACCACAGAGCCTTTTCTCCTTCTCATTCAGCCCCCTCCCCTAGCTATTCTGCAATCCCCCACCCTCTTTCATTCACCCTCCTTACCTCCCCCCTCGTCCCTTGTCCTACCTCCTCCTCCCCTACCTCTTCATTAAAAGTGTGGACCTCAAATATCCGGGGCCTTCGCTCAAACCTTTCAGATCTTTCCATGCAGGTTGCCACTGACAAACCAGACATTATCTGCCTAACAGAAACTTTCCTCTCCCAAGACGTGTCTGACTCCCAAGTATCTCTCCCTGGTTACTCCCTCTTACGGTATGACAGACCTGAGCCTCGTCCTGGTGGAGGTGTTGCTCTCTTCATCAAAGACTCTATTCCTCACTCTCCATGCACTGCCCTCACTCCCCCACACACCCAGGAATACCTCTGGCTACGGCTTCCCTCCACTCCCACCTCATGTTTATATGTGTAATGTACCGTCCACCAAACAGTGATAACTCCATCTACACCTCGCTATCCGGAAACATGGACCAACTTCTATCTTCTCATCCAAACTCTCTCTTCCTCATATGTGGTGACTTCAATTGTCATCATGCCAGTTGGCGAGGTGTGGGTACCTCTCTCACCTGTCATGGCACCTCAGCAAAAGCTTTCTGCGACTCATTGGGACTGACTCAATCGGACAACTTCCCGACCCAGATCTCAACAAATGGTACTCAATCTCTTCTGGATCTGATTTTGACAAATTTCCCTGACAATATCTGCTGCTCTTCCCTCCGCTCCAATCGGTTATTCTGACCACGTCCATGTCAAAGTGGACATCTCTCTGGCTATTGTCAGAGAACCACCTCACCGCCGTCGAGTCCGGCATTTTACTCAAGCCGACTGGCAGGGTCTCCAAGCAGCCATGAAACTTATAGACTGGTCTCCTATCGCTACTTTCTCCAACATCAACTCATCCTGGGAATTATTTCAAAGAAACTTGCTCTCCCTCATGCACAGATTTATCCCCTCTCGTCTTCAGTTGTCCTCCCCTTCCTCCCACCCTTGGTTCACTGAAGCTTGTGGTGAGGCAGTTGTCCTGAAATAACTTGCCTTTGCCTCATGGAAAGCAAACCCAACTGAGGGCAATCTCAGTTCCTTCCATAAAACTCGGAACAAGTGTGTATCTACCCTCAGGAGAGCCAGAAAACAACATCTTATTATTCTCAAGTCTGAACTCTCAAACCTATCTCCCTCCTCAAAATCCTGGTGGCATCTTATCAAATCTGTTTCTGGTGTATGTTCCCCCTCCATCCCCTCCCTTACCTCAAATGGCGGCACTGCAGATACCGCACGTGAAAAAGCTGAATGCCTGAACTCGGTGTTTGCAGCTAAATCTTGTGTCCAAAACCCGTCACTTTCTCTACCCACCTTACCCAGTCGCACCCAACTGTCCCTTGACTCTTTGTCCTTTTCTCCTGACAAGGTGGAGAGCTTGCTGTGAAATCTCGACTCAGACTCTGCAACCGGTCCAGACGGCATCAGCCCACGTGTCCTCAAAGCCTGCTCTTCTGCTCTTGATCATCCTCTCTCTGTTCTATTCACCCTCTCATTTGCTCAAGGTCATCGGCCATCTGCTTCGAAATCAGCAAACATCACTGCCCTGCATAAAAAAGGTGCAAAAACAGATCCCTGCAACTTCAGACCAATCAGCCTTCTCTCGATCATCAGCAAGGTTATGGAATCCATCTTCGCTTCAGACATTAAATCCTCCTCTTCTCCAATGGCCTGATTTCCGATCATCAATTTGGTTTCAGATCAGGTCACTCTGCACTGGATATGCTGTTTCTGCTCTCCCAACAATGGATGGAGGTCCTCAATGCCAGACAGGAAATCCGAGCCGTATCCCTGGACATATCACGTGCTTTTGACACGGTCTGACACCCTGCCCTGCTCACCAAACTCTCTTCCTATGGTATCCAAGGCCATCTCCACTCATGTTTCGCAGACTTCCTCTCATGTCGCAGTCACCGTGTGGCCCCAAATGGTGTTCTTTCATCCCTTCTTCCTGTCCAGGCTGGAGTTCCTCAAGGTCGCGTTCTGGGCCCTGTTCTTTTTCTGGTTTTCATCAATGATCTCTCTGATTCTCTGGAAAATCCTCTATATCTCTTTGCTGATGACGCCACCCTCTGCCGTACCATTGGTCATCCCTCAGACCGGCAAGCAGCAGCTTCTTCACTTACTGCAGATCTGGATAAAATCACAAACTGGTCCAACATGTGGAACATGTCTTTCAATCTGGACAAATCTCACACTCTCACTTTGTCTCTTCGAAAGGACTGTTTTGAAAACCCCCCCATCCACTTTCTCAACAATCCTCTGGAAGAAGTCCTTTCTTTCAAGCTTCTGGGTCTCACTATCTGCCATGACCTTTCCTGGGAAAGCCACATTTCAAACCTCGCCTCCAAAGCCAGTCGCCGACTGTGAATCCTCCATCGTGCAAAGTCCTTCCTCGGCCCACCTGAGCTCCTGACCACTTACAAAGCTTTTGTCCACAGCCTGTTGGAGTACTGCTCTCCCCTCTGGGCTGGTGCTCCTGCCTCCCACCTTTCTCGGCTTCACGCTGTAGAAACCAAGGTATTTCGGATCACTGGCATCTCCCGCAATGAGGCTGAGTCTTTGGGCCTCTCACTCAATCACCGCAGGTTGGTCGGTGGTCTTTCTGTCTTCTACTGTCTCCTCTCCATCCTCGCCCCCCCCTTGCTCTCTCTCTGTGATTTGTCCCTACCACATTTCCACAGGGCGCTTAAGGTCCGCTAACGACCCCCTTCTGGTAAAACTACCAAAAATCACGAAGCACTGCTCACCTTAACTCTTTCATTCCTCTTTTTTCCCGCCTTTGGAATATACTCCCTCACTCTATTAATTCCCATTATTCCCTCCAGGCCTTCAAAACAGCTGTTCACCACCACCTCTTATCATCCCCCATTCAAATCCTCAATCTTTTCTTCCCCCGATAATCCACCCAAGCCCACCTCCTTCAAATTCCCTGCTTTCCTTCCTGAAAGTCCCTGTAATGTCCATCTTGTATTCCCCATGTTCCCCGTCCGATCCCTCTCCCTTCCACAGATCTCCTAATGTCTCTGTTCCCCAGTGTTTTGTCCTTCCCACTCCCCCCCTCTTGTCTCATGCCCCCCCTTGCTCTGTGTTGTGTGTTCGCTCTACACGAGCCTCGACAAGGTATACAAAAAAAAAAATAAAAAAACCTGAGATCAGACCAACAACCATTCGTTTTACTGCTTGGTGTCAAAGGTGAAAGAATATTCACCTGTTTAACCTTGTTGCCCAAAATGAAAACACGGTACAATGTTTCATCCATTCTGGTTTCCGCTATGTGGATTTGAATGTCACCACAATAATATTTTTGACGTCAATTGACAACAGATGAAATTGTTGATTGTGTGGGAAACTAACTTGGGCCCATGGCCTGAATGCTGAAACCCACTTTTCTTGTTACTCACCAAAGTTGGCCCATTTCCCATCATGCACAGACTTGAACATCTCAATAATGTTGTTGTTTTTTTTTAAATAATTTACAGTTTTCATCATTTTGCATGATTTGTGCTTATTTTTGTAATGATGTATAATCATGTGTGCTGGATATGGCCGAGAAGTCTCACCTTTCCTGCACTTTGCATCCACCGGGTCTCATCGGTCCTCTGATGTGAGGTAAGCACGTTTTCTGACAAACTACACACCCGCTTGTTTTGAAGATACGTACCTGTGTGCTTTCAGGATATATTTTGCTGATACGTGTGTGCAAACTTGACTCCATGGTGATGTTCAATCCCATTCTTCCATCCGTGGCTTCAAACAGGCAGTCATTACCATCTCCTGTCATCCCCATCCCTTCCCGTGATCTTATTGACCCCTTTTAACACGATCTAACCAATCCTCTTACTTTCAGGTCTCCTCTCTGTCTCTCTGTCTCTCTCTCTCCGTCTGTCTCTCTCTGTCTCTCTCTGTCTCTCTCTGTCTCTCTCTGTCTCTCTCTGTCTCTCTCTGTCTCTCTCTCCTCTCTCTCCTCTCTCTCCTCTCTCCTCTCTCCTCTCTCCCTCTCTCCCTCTCTCCCTCTCTCCCTCTCTCCCTCTCTCCCTCTCTCCCTCTCTCCCTCTCTCCCTCTCTCCCTCTCTCCCTCTCTCCCTCTCTCTCCTCTCTCTCCTCTCTCCGTCTCTCCTCTCTCTCCTCTCTCTCCTCTCTCTCCTGTCTCCATCTCTCTCCGTCTCTCTCCGTCTCTCTCCGTCTCTCTCCGTCTCTCTCCTCTCTCTCCTCTCTCCGTCTCTCTCTCTCTCTCTCTCCGTCTCTCTCCGTCTCTCTCTCCGTCTCTCTCTCCGTCTCTCTCTCCGTCTCTCTCTCCGTCTCTCTCTCCGTCTCTCTCTCCGTCTCTCTCTCCGTCTCTCTCTCCGTCTCTCTCTCCGTCTCTCTCCGTCTCTCTCCGTCTCTCTCTCTCTCTCTCTCTCTCTCTCTCTCTCTCTCTCTCTCTCTCTCTCTCTCTCTCTCTCTCTCTCTCTCTCTCTCTCCCTGTCTCTCTCCTGTCTCTCTCTCTCTCTCTCTCCTGTCTCTCTCCTGTCTCTCTCTCTCTCTCTCTCTCTCTCTCTCTCTCTCTCTCTCTCTCTCTCTCTCTCTCTCTCTCTCTCTCTCTCTCTCTCTCTCTCTCTCTCTCTCTCTCTCTCTCTCTCTCTCTCTCTCTCTCTCTCTCTCTCTCTCTCTCTCTCTCTCTCTCTCTCTCTCTCTCTCTCTCTCTCTCCCTCCTGTCTCTCTCTCCTGTCTCTCTCTCTGTCTCTGTCTCCTGTCTCTCTCTGTCCCTGTCTCTGTCTCTGTCTCTGTCTCTGTCTCTGTCTCTGTCTCTGTCTCTGTCTCTCTCTCTCTCTCTCTCTCTCTCTCTCTCTCTCTCTCTCTCTCTCTCTCTCTCTCTCTCCGTCTCTCTCTCTCTCTCTCCGTCTCTCCGTCTCTCCGTCTCTCCGTCTCTCCGTCTCTCCGTACAATAGAAATGTCCAGTCGAAAGCAAATCGTTGGGGTGCCATGTTGGTGTTTACATGGGTAAATTGACCCGGAGGTGCCCATCTCCTCTCTGGACTTGGTTCGGGCAGGAAGTTGGAATTTGTTCAGTCTGCTGGCGATAATTCGCCTCCTCTCCATCGATCTTTGTCGTTGACCATCGATCAATGTTTGAGGAGGGGACCCAAGCTTAGCATTCATCCTTTGGATGGCACACTCTTCGACGCAACGTCCTGCCCACGAAGCACCAGTCCGGCAGTTTATCACGTGCTTGAGAATCAAACCCAAGTGAGATAGCTTGGTGGCAAGTGTGCTGCCTTTGCACCATTCTTTAGGACCTTTGAAAGTTTAATCCTGTACTTTGAAATCTATTCCAATTGAAGTGACTGTCAAACAAAAATTGAGTGCGGTTCCATCCTGGGAAACCTTCCCCTGCTTGGTCATTTAAAACAAGCTTGAAGTGATATTTGCTACTTGACCAACAACTAAATATGATTGTGCTACATTTGGTCATGTTTTGTTCCAGGTGAACCAGTGGAAGTTGGAATGAGTCTTGATATTGCCAGCATAGACACCATCTCAGAAATTAACATGGTAAACTCTTATGTAATCTATGATGTCACAACATAAATGTCATTAAAGATGACTCGCATTGCTTTTTTTTTTTTTAAACAAAGTCAAGGCTCATGGAGAAGCAAAACCAACAGTCAAATCGACAAACAAGCGGAACAAGGAGACAACAAGTACAGCAGCAGAGGTGAATGGTAGCCCCCGGCAGCTTCCTTCACCACCGATTACATCATAGATTATCAGTGAAATATGTTAATATAAACATATTAAAACCAGAGGCTAAATTTTGAGAAAAAGGATCAGAAAAAAATTAAGACATACCTGGCAAGTTGGAGGCCACGAAAAGTGGGTTGGAAGGAATCAAAAGCTGGTTTTATTAGTCTTGCCCCAAAGGGGATGAGGGGCTAATGCATCGCCACTGTCTGTCTGTCTGTCTGTCTGTCTGTCTGTCTGTGTCTATATATTTCTGCGATAAAAATGCTTTTCTCTGCAACCGCTTCTTCGATCGATGCAAAACTTACATAGGAGGGACTCCTCATGGAGAATTTTTTTTTTTGCTAGCACTGATGTCATGCATCACATGGTATGGAAGCCATATTGGATTAAAGAAAAAATAATTGGACATCATTTTCTCCAAAACTGCTCAACGAAAAACAATGAAAACTTGGCAATGTGTCATCAACTCCCCATGGGAGATATAAGAGTGATAATGATGACATCATCAGTGAAGTGGTATTCCAGCCATAATTGGTTAAATTAACTTGGGGCTTGCGGAGGAATGTGGGGGGGGGGGTTGAGGACTTGAAGTCCCATTTTACATAACACAGAATTTCGGTCAACCATAATTGTTCTGTCACTAAAGGCAAAGCAGACTCACTGAGATATAGGAAATACGAGAAATATCTGTGGATGAGAGGTGTCGGGTTCGTATCATTTCCTGTTAATACAAATAGTAATCGGCGGCAGTGGTTTTTACACACACACACACACACACACACACACACACACACACACACACACACACACACACACACACACACACACCCTTGTAGATGGAGAGTTCAGGTGTGCGAAGGAAGGACTTTGTATTTTGTATGACTGAGGATGTACAGTCGGCGGCTACCTTTGGAGGCCAACGTTGAAATGTGGTTTGCCTAAGAAAGATCATGGCTGATGCCAAAACCCAGGAGTATGAGTAACTGAACTTCCTCAACAGGATTGTAAAGACAGTAGATAGGAGGGGGTTTCCAGACAGTCCTTTCAGAGAGAGACAGTGAGAGTGTAGGATTTCTCAGGTTTAAAAGACATATTGCAACTATTTGACAAGTTTGTGATTTTGTCAAGGTCTGAAGAGAGGGAAGAGGCTGCAACCTGCCCGTCTGAAGGAAGAGGGATATCACGGCAGAGGGTGAAATCATCAGCAAAATAGATAAAGAGGATTTTCCAGAGAGTCAGAGAGATTTGAACAAATGTCATCACTTCGAAACAGTTTCCTGAAATCCTTTCCTCTTTAAGTGTTTGTTACAAAATTCTCAGAGTCCCTCACAGTGATTCAGCAATGTTGGAACCAAAGTGTTTTTGATGCAGGTGATGTCAAGCAAAATGATCCCAGGAATAATCATCTTTTACTCCTCCACAATGACTGTCCAGAACCTAAAGAAGTTTGTATGCAGCATCCAGGGTCACCATGACAGAGTGTGACACAGATACGATCTCCTAAATTATCAGGCATATCATACTGTGGACACGTGATAAGATTGTCAAATCCATTAAATCTCATGAAATCACAGGATATTTTGATAAGCGAACACATTTCTTCATCATCGTTAAATCAGGAGTTTTTGGTGTATCTTGCAATTGAAAGAAGGCTGTGCTTGAATGTGTCCAGGCTTCGCATCCTGTTTGATTCCACATCCTTGGGGACAAATTTCAAAGTAACAAGGAGCTGATATTCCAGATCCTCCGCCGTTTGGGGAATAGATCTGTGTCCCATGAAAGAGAAATCTTGAACGTTTTTTGAAATATTACGTACACAAACCAAGTTACTGATATGGAACATGGACGGATGATCGGTTGGTCGGGTGGAGGTCAATTTAATGTCCCCTATCTTCGACATTGTTGGAGAGGCTGGGGACAATAAAATAAAGGTCTACCAATGTTGAAGGTGTGAAAAATAGCCTCATGTCACTAAATGTTCATTGAGGTGTAGATATCAGTCCTGTTAAGCAGTGGCATGCACGCACGCGCGCACACACACACACACACACACACACACACACACACACACACACACACACACACACACACACACACACACACACACACACACACACACAAAGAAACATCCTGATTAGCACTTGATACAAACTCTGAAGAACATAACTCGAAGGTGATCTCTCTCTCAATATATATATATATATATATATATATATATATATATATATATATATATATATATATATATATATATGTATATATATATATATGTATATATATATATATATATATATATATATATATATATATATATATATATATATATATATATATATATATATATATATATATATATATATACAGATGTACATTGACGTCATAATTCTGGTTCGAACTCCAGCAAGAGAACCGGATTGAGTGATGTCATCATTTGCATTCGCACAGAGACGTCATAATCCGCAAATGCATCCCAACCATGTGATCTGTGAGGTCACAATCAGTGGGGATGTCGTAGGAAACACCGGATCATGTGCCAAACAATCGGTCACATGACCTGCCCATTGTTCTCACGACGATATAATGCCCAGAAGAGGGAAAGAGCAGTCACTTCTTGTTGAGCTCTATTGTTCGGTGCCCCTTTCCGGAACTTGGGAATTGATGGGCTGGTGGCTTTGTAAACCGTCCTGGTGTCTTCACACTCTTCTCGGACCTACTTGGCTTATCCTACTTCTTGGAGCACAGTTTCAGTATCCTTCCATCCTCATCTTGCTAACGAGTGGTCGTGCTTCCTCATCTTCCCCATTGATGGTGGGATGAGTTGAAGGCCCTCCTCTTTCCTAGGATATAAGGGGAGTATATATCTATTTCCTCGCATGTCAGGAGGTAGAGATGGTTTATTGGCTGTGTTCTGCCTTTCTGCTCACCTGTGTGCTGTATTTGTGTGCTAACCTATTTGCGTTTGTGGCTTCTCTCCTTTCTTTCTTTTGTTTTTGTCTTTGTATATGTGTGTTTGTGTCTCATACGTGTACACTGTACATGAATGAATATATACACGTTTTGACCCCCATGGACCGTTATGCCCCAAAGTGAAATTGAGGATAATCAATCTATATATCTCTATCTCTATCTCTATCTCTATCTCTATCTCTATCTCTATCTCTATCTCTATCTCTATCTCTATCTCTATCTCTCTCTCTCTCTCTCTCTCTCTCTCTCTCTCTCTCTCTCTCTCTCTCTCTCTCTCTCTCTCTCTCTCTCTCTCTCTCTCTCTCTCTCTCTCTCTCTCTCTCTCTCTCTCCCTGTCCATATATATGGTGGTGACATCTGAACCGTGGTTATGTGCAGGCAGGGTATGTCTCCGTACGTGTCTGGATTGGAGTTTGTCTCTGGACGTGTCCGGATGTCATTTATGTCCGAATGGGAGTTTGTGTCCAGACATGTCCAAGCGATGTTTGTCTCCAGACAGCTTGGCACCCGACGTGTCCGGGTGGTGTTTGTCTCTGAACGTGTCCAGGCGGTGTTTGTCTCTGGGTGGTATTTATAGTATGACTGGTAGAAAATGTATTTGAGACATTATTTTGTTTCCATCTTCACTGTTATTCGATGCAGAATAATTGTTATGCAGAATAATTCACTATCATTTGATGCAGAATCACTTCCTCTCACCTCTCGCTGCCTTCCCTTCCCCTACCCCTCCTCACTCTCCTTCCCTCCTTGCTCCCCCACCCCTTGACACTTCCCCTTCTTCCTCTCTCTGTCCCCTCTCCCCTCTCTATATCCTTAATTTCCTCCCACTCCCCTCTATCTCCTCACTCTCCTACCACCCCTCTCTATTTCCCCATCTTTTCCCCCCCTCTCAGTGCTCCCATTAGCGAAGTGAAGGGGGGGCAGGGGGGACGGGGGGGGGGGTATTTGCCAATATTTTTGGAAGAAGCTGTGTGCGTTTGGTTGTTAATTTATGCTTTCAGACCTTGAAGGATCCAGTGCAACCAAACTTTGCATGGCCTCCTCTTTCATCCAGAGGAAGGTCGATGGCTGTTTGGATAAAAAAAAAATAGAACAATAAAAAAAAATTTTAACCACATAATTTGCCTTCAGGTCTCGATCAGGTCTTGTGTCGATACACTGCTTTGCTTTTCTTTTTTTTTTCCTGCGAGTGATCGAGTCATATGTTTTGTGAAGATCATATGTTGAGGTTGTAGTGATTTGTTGTCAACAACACAAATTGAATCAATACTAGACGACCGTGAACCCGTTGGGTTCCCGTTGTGACAGCAGTTGATGAGAAAAATCATTTCAAGAAAAAAAATAAACCAATGTCACCCGCATGGTGACCCGTATCTTGCCAAAAGGTGACCACGTGTGACTTCTTTAAGGTCACACTGAGGTGAACAGAGCTGCTATCCACCAGGAGCGACTCCTTGAGGAATATCTGCCGACGAGAGATTCCGATGAGAATCGTTCTACAGAGTAACCATGAAATATATGCTTTTGCCTCATAACGTCACCAAATGACGTCATAATGTCTCAAGCTTGACATATCTAGAAAGCACTCATAGAGGTGTTCAATTTGAGGTACTACACAATATGGTTCCTAAAACTTGAAAATTTGACCTTGGGGTCAAATATGTTTGACCTGAGGCGCTAACCATGAAGGTCAAGGCCAATCGCCACCAAAAATTAATCAGCTGAGCGCCAGACCATGAACTATATTCCCACGAAGTTTGAAGACGATCCGATCAAAATTACTTAAAAAATAAGGGTTTCGTCGACTCCCCTGATTTGCGACAAAGTGACCTTGACCTTTGACCTTGACCTTCAAATTTTTATGCGCTGAAAGGGACTTCTATAGGCCTCTGATATGCGAAGTTACAAAAATTTCCAATGATAACTGTGCTCTGCAGAGTGATTTATATGGGATTACAGACCAAAAAAAACAAAAAAACACATGAAGGTCAAGGCCAATCGCCACCAAAAATTAATCAGCTGAGCGTCAGACCATGAACTATATTCCCATGAAGTTTTAAGACGATCCGATCAAAATTACTCAAAAAATAAGGGTTTCGTCGACTCCCCTGATTTGCGACAAAGTGACCTTGACCTTTGACCTTGACCTTCAAAATTTTGTGCACTGAAAGGGACCTCTATAGGCCTCTGATATGCGAAGCTACAAAAATTTCCAATGATAACTGTGCTCTGCAGAATTTTTATACGTGATTACAGACAAACAAAAAAACAAACAAACAAAAAAAAACATACAAGCTGATGAACATATCTTGCAAAAACTTCGTTTTGGCAAGATAAAAAAGATAACTCCAGCGAACTCTACCGCTGAGGTTGTTTGCATTGATCAATTTCTCTCAAAGAGTACTTGACTGAATCGGGAATTGACTTTTTAATTATTTTTTCGTTGCCTGATTTGAACGAAGCTTGATACTGCACACCACTGAAGAATGGTGAGTAAGGTGTCCCTAAAATGTTTGCGCTATCGTTTACCGTTTTGGCTGTATTTCGGGAACATACATACATACATACATACATACATACATACATAGAGTTTTAGTAATATATAGATAGTGCTTACACGTGCACCTGTTATTAAAAAGATTGCTTTACACAGGTCTGTTATAACACCTCTGTGTTCAGGCCTCGAGTGAGTATGTTGCTTACGCACTTCCTGGGGTTTTCCCGGAATCGCTCGAGTAATGTGTTTTGTGAAGATCGTATGTTGAGGTTGCAGTGATTTGTTGTATTTTTAAAATAATATATATAAATATATATATATAAAAAGAAGTTAAAATAAGGGAAAGTGGTCCAAGCACATTTTGCAACACCAAATATTGGTAATTCATACGAAACCATTAGGTCAACATTCCTCAATTTGTCATGCAGGAAATATTTAAATACATATTTCATAGAATTTCCCCAGACAACGCCATGAACTTCAGCTCGTATGTTTATCCTGTCGGACTCGGTGCAGGTTCATGTACCTTCAGGGGAGATACGTTCCTGAAAAATGCCGCAAATTTTGAATCCATGACTGTTGGGGCATTGTTTTAATGGGGGAAAAGGGGGGATAGGTTCCCGGCGGTTCATGATTAAAAAGGGAAAATCAAAAAAACCGTGAATATGCCCAAGAAAAAAACTGCAAATACGCAAAGCACAAGGCCGTAAATGTAGAAGCAGGTGAGAAAAATGGCGAAAAACTGCGAATCCGTGAAAAGTATGATGACCTAATTCTTAGTTGTCCTCACCTCCAACATTCTGCAACAGAGTGGAAACCCGTCCATGGCTGGTTCTCAGCCACAGAAATGTACACCGTTTGTCATGGTCGTCCTGCTATGCTCCGTGTACAGATGCTCGTGAGTGTGCGAGTCCACTTGCACACCTAATTTCATGTTAGTCGTTCATTCTCAGATCGATTTGGAGATTATATATTTCTCAATGGAGGGAAAATAGAGCAGTGCATGTACATGTACAACATAATCCTGATGTTATTCTAACAAAGCATTACTTACTGTCTTAGTATTTGTCTGTACTCCATATCGAGTATGACCAATCTTTTCACTGCACTTAATTGATTGAGTAAATATTCAGGACAGTATCTGATCAAAATATCAATCCTGTGCGAAGCTTTTTTAACTTTGTCAAGGGCATGTATTCTTAGCTGCATGTCCCACCAAACGATAAAGCTTGCATTAAGAATTCCCATTGTCGAATTGTCTGCAGATTTGTCACATGAACTATTTGCTGTTGATTTTATCATTGACAGTTGATTCAAAGGCCGCATGAGTGTTTTGTTTCCAGTGCTTATTCTCGCAGATATAAGCTGTCACAATAACCAATGATGAATTGAGGGGAACGTAAATCAGAATGCATAATGGAGGGGCCACCAGGAACACATGAAGAAGGAGACGAAGCACTTTACAATGCAGAGCCTTGATGGAATGCGTAGGTGACAATGTCGATTCAAGTAAATCTGCATGTGGACACACACACACACACACACACACACACACACACACACACACACACACACACACACACACACACACACACACACACACACACACACACACACACACACACACACACACCACATTCCACCCCTCCCCCCTAGGTATCGCACTAGGTGATGAGTTTGTACCAGGCCACCCACAGAAAATCACCACTTGGACCGAACCACACAGCACGAAGCGGTATCATGAGTCTCCAGCTTTGCTTTGATGTGAACCACAGGTTCGCGAGGTTGACCGAGAGAATGAACACAGATCACATCCTGATCACTCCTCTGGACCCTGGTTGCTCCATCTAATAGTATACCTTATGTTGAGACTGGGTGAATCATCAGTGCATGAGCACCTTCCATCGGAAGGACATTAAGTCGGTGTCCCCATCTTCTAGCATTAGTTTGTGGATGCTACAAGTCCCACTGTGTCATTCATGAAAGTTAGGCAAGTTGTCACCAGAGCCCTGAACAAATTACAAATTCTTCTCCAGTCACCTTTGGTCGAACATCATTCCTGGCTCGCCAATTCATGAAAGATTTTGACCAAAAACATTCCCTGACTCATCACACAACAAAGAGGCAGTTGGGGCCATCAAAGTAGTGGTCATCTTCGAAGACAATGCCACCGCAATGAATGAAATACATCTGAAAGTTTCTGTTTGTTTTTGACCAACATGGATGGACACCATCAGTAATATTCAGACGAGTAATTAACATAAACTGTGTTCGATTCAGGTGAGGTTTTTGGAATCCTAAACAGCAACTCTTTCCACAACGACTTTTCGTCTCTTCTTTTGAGCGATGGTTCAATACTTATCGCTTGTTCATATAAAACACACAATTTTGGAAGAAATTTGAACCCTTTACAACCAAACACATATGGAGTTAACTTACACTAAGTACATCACAGTTGGGGATGGGAGGATTTGGTTATTTTATTTTATTTTAGTTTTTGTTGGACAGCATTAATAAAAAATAAAAAATAATTTTTTTTTGGGGGGGGGATAATCAATCAAAGGGATCAATAAGTATTTTGTGTCCTTATATCGGAACAGGATTACACGGCGACCATCTTTTTAAGGCAACGTTGGCAAGATGAGCGGTTACTTCTCATGGGAAACAGAAGCCTGAGTGTGGACGGGCGCCTAGTCGAAATGCTCTGGGTTCCAGATACATTTATCGTCGACTCCAAGAAGTCATTCTTACATGACATCACTGTTGACAACCGCCTCATCCGGATCTTTCCCAATGGAACGGTCCTATATGCCCTAAGGCAAGTATCCAATGTTTAAAGTGTGAACCTCTGGCCTACAGATCTGAGACTCTTCATACATGGGTTCACTCTTGCTGTGAGGAAGGAAGACTGAGCATGGGGTTATCCAGCTAAATTGCTTTACTGACTGCACTGGCACAGAACCGCGTAGCTTCTTGAGCAGGAATGTCACCTAGGCGGCACTCTGGAAAAATGCTATGAGACAACCTGCCCTGATTAAATTTGAAGCAGCCATATTTTTGATTACCGTGACTGCTCCAGTAAATTTCTCCTGGAAACATCGAAGTTGCTAATTTTGGTTCCGACAGCTCCATGCAGAGCATGGACCACATGGCAATGCTTACAATTTGTAATGCAAGACATGGGAAGATTTTGAGTGAACCAGCGGAATATTGTATTATAAGACCTTGGCCTTCAATGATCATCTATATTCTATATTATAAAGCAGAAGTGTCTGTCTGTCTGTCTGTCCCCGAAATACTCCCTCAGTTTTGGGGCTATCCCAGTCAAACCTTATTTGGAACGTTTTGGGGTCCCAGCGGTTGGCCTCAGGTGGGTGGAACATTTCATAAATACCTGAATGCAATTGTGATTTTGACTTTTGATCTGCACAAGGCTGCTCCCAATCCGGAAGTAAACACAATCATGGGTTCGGCCGAAACATTCGCTGCCTTGATAATATCTCAACACAATCGTGATTTTGAGTGGTTCCACCTGAACGACCCCACTTTTATCCATTCTAAAGTGGGAGGGAGGTTTCATAAATTTCTCAATGCAATTATGATTTCAATATTTGTTTTGAATGAAGTGTTTTTGTATCCACCTTTTCTCGTCGGCAGATTTGTCTGTATTGCGTGTCACCTGAGAACGGCATCTTTATTTGTTTACATCACGAGTGTTTGTATTTTCTAATATTAATGGTATCGTATACATTTGTGATTGGAATGATGTTGTTTGGAATTAATTAAAATATAGAGGGATAGAGTTTCAACCAGAATGAGGGAGGAAATTGTGTGAGGGGTTGCGGATTGACATTTGCGGATTCAGCACTGGCATACACCTTACTGCTGTTGGAGTCAGCTGCAGTAAGATTCTTTGCCAAAGTCCTTCACGAACCGGTTGTCCAGCCCCTTCCCGTGCATAGTACGGGTATCTTGATCGTGTTTTTATCATACAGGGTGTTCCAAAAAGACCTGGACAACTTTGGTTGTTAATAGCGAACGCAGTGAGCTTCATACTTAACACGTGCACATGAGAAAATAGGAAAGAACAACAACAACAACAACACAATACCCCTGACAATTTCGAATCCGTGTCGTTGGTAATGACCCTTTTGCTTCCGTTTTTTTTTTGCTTCCGGTTTTTTTTTTTGCTTCCGGTTTTTGTCATGGGGAATGATGCATGCTGGGAGATAAAGGCATCGTCGGAGACATGAAAGACCCAAATAATATCAGACACGGTGTATAGTTTCCTCCACTGATTTTAATACAGATATCTCCCGCATCATCAAAAATAATTTTTAATCGTGATTTACGTTATTTGATCGCTGATCCCGAATCCAGGCCGAAGTAACCGGAAATTGCATATACAGTTGTGAACAAGTTATTGGAAAAGTCAGAAGCGAATGTAAGAAGAATTCTCCGTTCGCTTCTCGTATTCATTTTTTTACATGAGATCCTGTTCCAGGCGGTGTAGTTGTTGTTGTGAAGATAATGTTGAGGTAATATTTCTTTATTTTTTTTAGATGCGATCCTGTTCTAGGTGGTGTAGCTGTCGTTGTGAAGGTAATGTTGAGGTAATATTAATTTTTTTACATGAGATACTGTTCTAGGTGGTGTAGTTGTTGTTGTAAAGGTAATGTTTAGGTATAATGTTAAGGTAATATTTATTTTTGCAGATGAGATCCTGTTCTAGGCAGGGTAGTTGTTGTTGTGAAGGTAATGTTGAGGTATAATGTTAAGGTAATATTTATTTTTGCAGATGAGATCCTGTTCTGGGCAGGGTAGTTGTTGTTGTGAAGGTAATGTTGAGGTATAATGTTAAGGTAATATTTATTTTTGCAGATGAGATCCTGTTCTAGGCGGTGCCATTGTTGTTGTGAAGGTAATGTTGAGGTAATATTAATTTTTGCAGATGAGATCCTGTTCTAGGCGGTGTAGTTGTTGTTGTGAAGGTAATGTTGAGGTATAATGTTGAGGTAATATTAATTTTTGCAGATGAGATCCTGTTCTAGGCGGTGTAGTTGTTGTTGTGAAGGTAATGCTTAGGAATATTAATTTTTTTCAGATGAGATTCTGTTCTGGGCAGTGTAGTTGTTGTGAAGGTAATGTTGACGTATAATGTTGAGGTAATTTATTTTTTTTAGGTGAGATCCTGTTCTAGGTGGTGTAGTTGTCGTTGTGAAGATAATGTGGAGGACTTTTTTTTTTCAGATAAGATCCTGTTCAAGGCGGTGTAGTTGTTGTGAAGGTAATGTTGAGGTATAATGTTGAGGTAAGATTAATTTTTTTAGATGAGATCCTGTTCCAGACGGTGTAGTTGTCGTTATGAAGGTAATGCTGAGGACTTTTTTTTCAGATGAGATCCTGTTCGAGGCGGTGTCGTTGTTGTTGTGAAGGTAATGTTGAGGTAATATTTATTTTTGCAGATGAGATCCTGTTCTAGGCGGTGTAGTTGTTGTGAAGGTAATGTTAAGGTAATATTTATTTTTGCAGATGAGATCCTGTTCTTGGCGGTGGAGTTGTTGTGAAGGTAATGTTTAGGTAATATTTATTTTTTCATAGCAAAAAGACTTTAATTTGATATAGTTAAGAAGCGAATGTAAGAAGAATTCTACGTTCGCTTCTCAGCTTTGCCTATTCCATATTATGTTTAGTACCACAAATGATACAACAATACCCTTTGTTTTATATGATACAGAAACTCAAAAAAGTTTCCTTAATTTTCAGGTCTGGTGGTTTAATGTAAGAAAAGGAGCTCAGCGCGTTAAATGGTTCAACGAGACAAGATACGACAGGCAAGTTCAGCGTAATTTCCGTACAAGGTCTGGAAGGAATCCGCCATCGCAGACTGGTATGAGAGAGTGCTACAAGAGATTTAAGGAGACTGGAAGTTGTCAGAAACAGAAGAGTACTGGTAAACCACAAACAAGTACAGCAGATGTTGAACGAGTACGTGAATAATTTCAACAAAGTCCCCAAAAATCAAATTGACGCGCATCCACAGAACTGGGACTACCAACCACCACTGTACACAGGATTTTGTAAAAAGACTGAAGCTTTGTGCCGATAAGGTGCAGATTTTGCAGGAACTCAAACCAAATGACGGACCCAAACGCAAGGTGTTTGCTTTGGAAATGCTCGGTCGCATAGAGGATGACGAGGGTTTCCTGTAAAAGGTCATGTTCACAGACGAAGCTTGTTTTGATGTCTCGGGGAAGGTCAACTGACACAATGTGAGGATCTGGGGCTCTGAAAATCCCTCACATGGTCATTTAACACATGCTTGATAGTCCAAAGATTAATGTGTGGTGTGGCCTTCTCCATGACCGCTTGGTGGGCCCATTTTTTTTCACGAAGGAGACAGTGATCTTAACAATTTACATGAGAACATGTTGGAAGGATTTGCCTTCCCACAGATTGAAGACCTGCAACCCGATATCATTTTTAACGGGATGGCGCTCCCCCTCATTGAGCCTTCGTCACTCGAGCCGTCCTGAATGAAAAATGTTCAGGTCGCTGGATTGACCGAGATGGACCACCGCCTGGTCCCCACAATCACCAGACATAATGCGCCTTGATTTTTACCTGTGGGAGTTGTCAAATATGTTGGCGACAACATCAAGATGGCAAACCTGCAGGATCTTTGTTCTCGGATCACAGCTGCATGCGCACTGGTGGACGTAAGCATGTTGTGCCGAACATGGCAAGAACTCGTGTACTGCCTTGATGTCCTGTGCACAACAAACAGAGCTCACATTGAAGTGTATCAATGGTGTGCACAAAACTTTATGAGTTTCTGTATCGTATAAACCAAAGGGTGTCGTCGTATCTTTTGTGGTTCTAAATATATTAACAACCAAAGTTGTCCGGGTGAACTCGAAATACCCTGTACATAACTGGAGACAAAACAGCCGGCTTAATGGCCCCCAATGTAAGCTAGCATACTTCAAGGTGCTGTCACTACTGTCAGGAGAACAGAACATAAGAAGTTATAATGAGGATATGACTCGACAGGAAATGGAATCCATTACACCTCAGAGGAAAGCATAGCATGACCTGTTACACATTAAATGAAATGAAATAAGACCGGTTTTGCTTTCAAAATAAGATGATTATATGCATCTCATTTATTGCAGAATCACAGCGACTGTTGCGTGCAATATGGATCTCACCAAGTACCCGATGGACAGGCAGACGTGCACCCTGCAGCTCGAGAGCTGTGAGTTTCGCTTTTCATCAACTTTTGGTTTGGCTTGGCTTGTCATGCTACCAAGAAAAATCATAACAGAGGAAGGTGCATCATGAAACTTACTTTTCCTGTGACATTGATTATTATGTGGAAATTTTGGGTGATATCTAATATTTTAAAAACACAAGACAAAACTGAGCATTTGGCCCATCTAAATGTGTGCGGCATTCAAAAAGTTTTTATGAAGAAGTTACTCACAGCAGTCCAACATATTTTTTTCCTACAGAACTTCTGAAGGGTAAAAGGTGGTATGTGGGGATGCAAGGGGATTTCAGGGGGTTTAAGAGGGGGAAAAAAAGGCAATGAACGGACAGTGAGTCGTGGGGCCTGAGTTGGGAAAACAGGCAATGAAATCCATGAACAGGAAACGATAGAGGAGGGAAGGGAAGAGTAACCTGCAAGTGAGAGAGAGAGAGAGAGTGTTTGGTTTGGTAGGGTTAATGGGGGTAAAAAGGATCACTAGTAAGGATGGGGGCAGGGGTGAGGTTGGTGGGGGGGGGGATTGATTACATGAAATGGTGGTGAACTGCCAACTTTTGAAGACCTGGAGGGAAAGGTGGGTTTGCACAGACTCAAAAGGCAGCTCCACAGATGGGAGCAAAGGGGAACAAAATAGTGGAGGTGTGCAGTCTGTCACGTTCTCTCAACCGTCAGTCAACTACTGGACGTGTGCGGAAACTGGTTGGCAGACGTTTGTCACACTATTCCCTGAACTGCTCTGACCACAGTGCATTTGCACCACCAAATGCATGGTTCCTGGCAGGCCATTGCATGGGCACTGCATCACTACATGTGACAGGTTGACTGGGAGGAAAGGGGTGGGAGGAGGCATACACACCAATGAAGGCATCCAGTGACCTTGAAAACTGGTACACAGCACACACCTTCTGTATGGACGATACATATCTACATTCTTAAACAACATGTTTTTATTTCTCTGCAAAATGCCCAATTTTAGCCACCTTTTCATTGTTCTCTATTGTAGTTAATTTCCACATCAGTCATCAAACCCATAATTAGACAAGTTCGAAGCCATCATGCTAAAGAGTCATTAAGCTATTACTGATCTGATGTGGTTGAACGGCTTACAAACAGGTCAATAAAAAAAATGAAGCAAGATGCAAGCAGTGATGAAGGAATGTCAATAGGTGGCATACCTGGCTGCATTGCAGAAGACAAACCTTGTCATCATGGCAACAAAGTGTAACAATGCAAAAATATGTCTGTTCATCATACCTGATGAGATCGTTGTCAAACTTCTCACTGATCTCATGATAAATTAATTATTGGAGATTTTGTAAGGTTAACTGAAAGATGTTTTTTTGTAATCGTTACTCCAAAGAAACTCGGGTGATTCATGAGGCCTTCGAAGGGTTGGTGATAAAATGTAAGCAAGTGTTTTACCAGGTGATCCGGCTGGATATAACATCATAAAACAAGAATTTCCTCGAGTTGGATTTCATGTTCCAGTTTTCAGGCCGTCTTTAATCTCACCTCAAGTTTGCTGTTACTGACAGTGATGCTGGTTGACTGCCTCTGCAATGTTTTAAAATGCAGGACAGAGTCATCCTCGAAACAGAATTGAGGGTTTTCAAAGGATGTTGACAGGTTGGCAATGCACACAGGAAGTTGACAGATGGCAACAACACAGACATATGATGCTATCATGTTGAACACTAACACCAGGGGAAGGATGGAAGAAAACAGACCCTCAAGGGCAGGACAATGCTTGTGAGTGTGGAATGAGGTTATCCTGAGTTGAGTGATAGAGTTAGTCTGTCTTAAACATGAAAAACAAGACAACTTCCTTGTCATTCTCCACTTTAGGCAAGCAAGGTGAATCCTGTATGTTTCACCTGACATTGGATTATTTCTTGCTTTACGTGTTTAATTTGTAACATGATTGCTGTAATCTTGTATCGTTAATGCCCCAGTCTCATTGAAAATTATATAGGATTATTTTGGTGAATGGTCAAGACCATGAAAATCTTGCTCATTCCGGTTTAGTTTACATTGTATGAATAAGCTGTTATGTTTTGCATAATATTAGCATTTCTCATCAATAATTGCAAGAAAGAGAAAACCCACTTTCTCCCACTGCAGGGTAGGTTGCAAAACTTTTATTCCCTTTACCATTAATCACCTCCTACACACTCATCAAAATTATGCAAAACTTGTTTTCCACCCTCACATATAATGTAATATAAAAAGCTCTTTATGATCACTCATTCACTGACTGACTCACTGATATGTGTTTTGTAATTTATAGATGGGCTTGAATGTTGGATTTTTGCATACTGATGTAACTCGAAGATGTGATTCCAGGAAAAACTAGAATGGCACTCAGGAGAGCACATACCTCCACCAGGCTGAACAGGTTATGTTTTGTATCACACTGATAGGCCCAATCCACATCTGGGAGCACATACCTCTGCCAGGCTGAACAGTTTACATTTTGTTTCCCACTGATAGGCCAGATCTCCATCCGGACCTGAACCAATATCTAATCAATTTGTCCTTGTTACACATACACGTCCACTAAGTTCCGTCCGCATCTGTCAATAACTTTTTGAAATATCGTGCTATATATTGTTTTTGTTCCCATCACTCAATATTGAAGAATCACTGAAAAATTCTCGGATCCAGATCCGGATTTAGATCTTCACCAATATCGAAGGAATTAATCCTTGTCAAACACCCAATATGTCAACCAAGTTTCATTCAAGTCTGTCTACAACTTTTTGAAATCCTGCTCATGAACAGACAGACAGACAGGAGTGAAAATGTAACCTCTATCCATCTTTGGTGGTGGAGGTAAAACTCACAAAACTCTGTAAGCAAAAATATCCTGAAATAGAAAGTCAGCTGGTGAAACTTTGCTCTCGTTCATGGAGGGGGGAGGGGGATTGGGACCATACTCTGTGCAGAGTGTTGGTGCTGCCTAAGCAGTCTCCTTGGCTATTGGGCATAATCCTGGATGAGTCGCCACTCCGACACAGTATACCAGCATGCTGGCACTCATTTTGCCAACCACGGAAGGATGACAGGCCGAGTTAACCCCACCTGGTATTAATTCAACAGCTGAGCGGGATTTGAACTCAGGACCCTCAGATCCAAAGTTCGCCACCCTAACCATTAAGCCAACACCAGGCATGTTCATGGAGGGTCATGTGTCCAATGACAATGCGCCTGCAGTAGATCACTGATCCAAAAGTTTATTGTCAGGTCAATAATTGAATCCAGCCCACACATTGAAAATAGCTATCTCTCTTGCAGATTCTTACCCAATCATTACTAATCTAAAGTCAATTAATGTGTCATAAAGGAAAAATGCTAACTTACCACGATGATAATTCAAATTGGTCTGCTCTTGATGTGCATTGTGTGAACAGCAACAATAATATAACAAATACTGTTTGTTACTGACTTCAGTTCATAAGCTCCACACATCAATGTTTGTCTTTAACTTAAAAATATAAACTCTGCCCCTTGGCATAACCAAGAAACCTAAACCAATGTAAACTAAAGTTTAATTTCAGAACTTTTCACCTATTTACATTAAAATTACTGTTCCTGTAAACTGCTAAAGAGCTCATTCTGATCACTCATTCTTGATTTAATTGATTTGTTTATTTGTTTGCAGAACACAACCAAAATTCACGACATCAAATTTATAAAGCTCTCTAGCAATTCCACTTCATCAAATATATAAAACTCTTTAATTCCATTTAATCAAATATATAAAAGTCTTTAACAAATCCATTTCATCAAATACATAAAACTCTTTAACAATTCCATTTTTATCAAGCTCTTTGACAATTCCATTTCATCAAATATATAAAACTCTTTTATATTTCCATTTCGTCAAATATATGAAACTCTTCAACAATTGCATTTCATCAAATGTATAAAATGATAGCAATTCCATTTCATCATACCTATATTGCTCTTTCACAATTCCATTTCAACAAACATATAAAACTCTAACAATTCCATTTCAACAAACATATAAAACTCTTTAACAATTCCATCTCAACAAACATATCAAACTCTAACAATTCCATGTCATGAAATACATAAAACTCTCTAACAATTCCATTTCATCAAATATATGGAGCTCATGAACAATTCCATTTCATCAAATATATAAAGCTCTAACAATTCCATTTCATCAAATATATGGAGCTCATTAACAATTTCATTTCATCAAATATATAAAGCTCCAACAATTCCATTTCATCAAACATATCTTTAACGATTCCATTTCATCAAATATATAAAACTCTTATAAAACAATTCCATTTCAACAAACATATAAAACTCCAACAATTCCATGTCATGAAATACATAAAACCCTTTAACAAATCCATTTCATCAAATATATGGAGCTCATTAACAATTCCATTTCATCAAATATATAAAGCTCTAACAATTCCATTTCATCAAACATATATTGAACGATTCCATTTCATCAAATATATAAAACTCTTAAAAAATTCTATTTCATCAAACATATCCAAACTCTTTAACAATTCCATATCATCAAATATATAAAACTGTTTAACAATTCCATTTCAACAAATATTTAGAGCTCATTAAAAAAATCCATTTCATCAAATACATAAAACTCTTTAACAATTCCATTTTTATTAAACGTCTAAAGCTCTTTAACAATTCCATTTTATCAAATATATAACTCTTTAACAATTCCATTTCCTCAAATATATAAAACTCCAACAATGCCATTTCATCATACCTTGAATGCTCTTTAACAATTCCATTTCAACAAACATATAAAACTCTAACAATTCCATTTCCTGAAATATGTAAAGCCCTTCAACACCTACAATTCATCAAACATATAAAGCTCTTTAACAATTCCATTTCATCAAATATTTAGAGCTCATAAAAAAATCCATTTCATCAAATACATAAAACTCTTGAACAATTCCATTTGTTAATCAAATTTATCAAGCTCTTTCACAATTCCATTTCCTCAAATATGTAAAGCTCTGCAACAACTGTAATTCATCAAATACATAAAGCTCTTTCACAATTCCATTTCAATATATGTATATATATATATATATATATATATATATATATATATATATATATATATATATATATATATATATATATATATATATATATATATATATATATATATATCCAACAATTCCATTTCATCATACCCAGAAAGCTCTTTAACAATTCCAGTTCAACAAACATATAAGACTAACAATTCCATTTCTTAAAATATGTAAAGCCCTTCAACAACTTCAATTCATCAAACATATAAAGCTCTTTAACAATTCCATTTCATCAAGTATATAAAGCTCTTTAACAATTCCATTTCATCATACCGATATAGCTCCTTAACAATTACATTTCAACAAACATATAAACTCGAACAATTCCATTCCTCAAATATGTAAAGCTCTTCAACAACGACAATTCATCAATCATAGAAAGCTCTTCAACAATTCCATTCCATCAAATATATAGAGCTCATTAACAATTCCATTTCTTTAAATATATAAAGCTCGAACAATTCCACTTCATCAAATTTATAAAATTAATTCCATTTCATCATACTGAAATAGCATCAAATATAAAACAATTCCATTTCAACAAATATGTAAAAGTCTTTCACAATTCCATTTTTTATCAAACTTACCAAGCTCTTTAACAATTCCATTTCATCAAATATATGAAGCTCTTTAACAATTCCATTTCATCACAAATATAAAACTCTTCAATAATTCCATTTCATCAAATATATGAAGCTCTTTAACAATTCAATTTCCTAAAATATGTAAAGCTCAACAATTGCAATTCATCAAATATATAAAGCTCTTTAACAATTCCATTTCATCAAGTATATAAAGCTCTTTAACAATTCCATTTCATCATACCGATATAGCTCCTTAACAATTCCATTTCAACAAACATATAAACTCGAACAATTCCATTCCTCAAATATGTAAAGCTCTTCAACAACAACAATTCATCAATCATAGAAAGCTCTTCAACAATTCCATTCCATCAAATATATAGAGCTCATTAACAATTCCATTTCTTTAAATATATAAAGCTTGAACAATTCCACTTCATCAAATATATAAAACTAATTCCATTTCATCATACCAAAATAGCATCGAATATAAAACAATTCCATTTCAACAAACATATAAAAGTCTTTCACAATTCCATTTTTTATCAAACTTACCAAGCTCTTTAACAATTCCATTTCATCAAATATATGAAGCTCTTTAACAATTCCATTTCATCAGAAATATAAAACTCTTCAACAATTCCATTTCCTAAAATATGTAAAGCTCAACAATTGCAATTCATCAAATACATAAAGCTCTTTAACAATTCCATTTCATCATACCGATATAGGTCCTTAACAATTCCATTTCAACAAACATATAAACTCGAACAATTCCATTCCTCAAATATGTAAAGCTCTTCAACAACGACAATTCATCAATCATAGAAAGCTCTTCAACAATTCCATTCCATCAAATATATAGAGCTCATTAACAATTCCATTTCTTTAAATATATAAAGCTCAAACAATTCGAATTCATCAAATATATAAAACTAATTCCATTTCATCATACCGAAATAGCATCGAATATAAAACAATTCCATTTCAACAAACATATAAAAGTCTTTCACAATTCCATTTTTTACCGAACTTACCAAGCTCTTTAACAATTCCATTTCATCAAATATATGAAGCTCTTTAACAATTCCATTTCATCACAAATATGAAACTCTTCAACAATTCCATTTCATCAAATATATGAAGCTCTTTAACAATTCCATTCCCTAAAATATGTAAAGCTCAACAATTGCAATTCATCAAATATATAAAGCTCTTTAACAATTCCATTTCATCCAATATATAAAACTCTTTAACAATTCCATTACATAAAATATAAAAAAAACTCTTAAATAATTCCATTTTATCAAATACGTAAAGCCCTTGAACAATTCCATGTCATGAAATACATAAAGCTCATTAACAATTCCATTTCATCAAACATATATAACTCTTTAACAATTCCATTTCATCAAACATCTAAAGCTCTTTAACAATCGCATTTCATCAAACTTCTAAAACTCTTTATCAATTCCATTTCATCAAATATATAAAGCTCTTCAACAATTACAATTCATCAGATATTTAAAACTAACAATTTCATTTCATCAAATTTATAGAGCTTATCATTTCTGCATGGAAGATGCTACTATGCTCCAGGTTATTCCAGAGATAATTGTGCCGATATCAGTCAAAGGCAAAATGGCACACGGACCGTAACAATTTGATGATTGGACCACATGTGCCCACAATGTTTTTGCTGTAATTTTTGCCAGAACAAAACGAACAGTAAAGGAGAGGAAGGAAACACACCAACAGCAGGGTTGAATGACAAAATAGAGGGAGACTTGGAGACAGAAGGGATGTGGGGAAGGATGAGAGTTAAGGGAGGACACACATGATGAACAAGATGGGTACAGAAACAAACTCTTGAGAAAAACTGGAAAGAAGTGGCTTGAGGAGGGTTACTGATTTTAGAAAAGATCATGGTTTTGGTTGAGGGATGATCTGAGATGGTGATGAACAGCTGTCTTGAAGATCTGAAGTTAAGAATGGGATTGAAGAGAATGTGGAAGTTAGTTCCTCAGATGGAGAAAAAGGAGGAAAAAGAGAAGTAGAGTTGAGCAGTGATTCTGGATTTTGGTAGTTCCACAAGAAGGGGGGTTGCTGGCACACCATGTGTACCATACAGAAACCTGAGGTGGAGGGACGAAGCAATAAAAGAGCAGAGGGTGCAAGACCAGAAAGGAGGCAGTAGAATACAGAAAGACAACTGACTTGTCTGCAATGTGGAAGTGATATGCCCATAGACTCAGCTACATTATCAGGGATTCCAATGATCTTGAAGGCCTTGGTTTCCACAGCATAAGGCTGAGAAAGGTGAGAGGTGGGAGCTCCAGCCCAGAGAGGAGAGCAGTATTCCATTAGGCTGCAGATGAAAGCCTTGGAGTTGGTGGATAAGTGTTCACGTGTGCCAAGGAAGGACTCTGCACGATGGAGGATGTCCAGTCTGTGACTGACTTTGGAGGCCAAATTTGAAGTGTGTCTTTTCAAAGAAAGATCATGTCTGATAGTGAGGCCTGAAATTTGAGTGATGACCAGTTTTGTCCTCATTGAAGCTCATCAGGGCAACACAGCACTGCTGCAGCTGCTTTATATTGCAATTTAGGTTTTACATTCAAAGATGACAGTAGAGATGATTTTCAGAATTTTTAATCTCCTATCTTCGGTAATTGCTAAAGGGAGGGATAAGTAATTGAGGGAAGTGTTCTCAAAAACCACCTTGTCATCTCACTGTTCTGGAACATTCTTGTGAAAAATAATAAGGCAAAATGAATGTTTGATTAAAGATAATGAACATGCATTATAAGCTGGATGTATACATGCTGACCATGTAGAGGTGGTCTTTGAACAAATCATGCAGCTAACAATGATCAAAATTGATGCCAAAGACATATTTATGTTGATGTTATGCAATATGTTAAATTACATGCAAGCGACATATTTTAACCAATTTTGGAACCAGGTAGATTGTGATCCTTTTTTGTAGATATTGTTACATTGCTACTTGGGGGTTGGGGAGTGGGGTGTGGGAAGGGAGTAGATCAATCTCAATAATGAAGTACAATGAAGGGTAACCCTGACTTCCAAGGTAAGGGTTCAGCAAAACCATGCCCTGGAAAATCTTGTGAGACCCTTTAATGGGCCTGGATTTCCGAGCGATTAAAATGTTCAATGAACTACTGTAGTTACCCTGGAAAAACTGCTACACTGCCAGTTTAATGTTTAATTTTTTTTTTTTTTTAGATTTAACAGCAGAAATGACTGTATGTGACCGAAACTTATCAAACTGAATCTTATCCTTAACAAACAGCACTTAACTCCACAAGAGCTGTGGAAAGCTCTCTCAAAATATCCAGTCCAATACTTGAGGTTCTGAGATAGTGGCTAAAACCCAACTGGGAAGCCAGAATAAAAAGGGAATAGAAAATCAAATGGTTCTTTGAAAGCCTCACAGCATCATGTGCGACAGTAAAAGCAGTTTCAACTGAAGCATCAGCAACCAGCAAAGATAAATGACGAAAAGGTATCGGAGGATGAAAATGTATTTTTATTTATGAGACTGCAAAGAGAGGGTTCAACCAACACTTTGTAAAGACTGGTAGTGGCAAAGCATGTCAGATGAAGGCCAGACAATGATGCTTTCCATTCGCCTCGTGTTCTGCACCCACGACAAAAAAGAATAATCTAGAACGGCACGGGGTGGAGTATGTCCCTCCACCAGGCTGAACAGTTTATGTTTGGTATCCCACTGATAGGCCAGATCTAGATCTGGAACTGAACGAAAGTCGAATCAACGTGTTCTTGTCACCTATCCAAGTCATCCACCAAGTTTTGTAATAACCCATCCACCATTATTTGAGATGTTGTGCTAGATACTGACCCCCCCTTCTCTCAATGGTGACAAATCACCTTGTCGGTGGATAAGAGCATTCAGATCTTCACGAAAATTGAATCAATTTGTCCTTGTCACCCACCCAACCTGTCCACCAAGTTTCGGCCAAATCCGTCCATAACTTTTTGAGATATCCTGCTCATATACAAACACACAGACAGACAAGCACATAAACGGATGAATACGCAACCTGCATCCATCTTCAGTGGTGGAGGTGAGAAAAAAGAGAGAAAGTGCCCACATCATCGCTGGAGAACAATTAATATTGAATACTGTGCGTCTCCATACAAGGCCACTGCAACAGTGCACAAACGTCATCATCAGTCATGCTGACCACCTGATTGGTCCTCGGACCATGTCCAAAAGCCTGTTCAACATGGCGGCTGCAATTCCAGCAGCTGGCATGTTCATTCTGTACATTTCATTTGTCTACTTGGTTTAGGTCACACATTGTCACACGAGGCCACCCCACTGATGAAGAGATTTCATATAAACAAGGCTGATGATGTACTTGGTGCCGTGGAGATACAGTATGTGTCTGGTCACAGAAAGACATTAAATTGCAAGGGGTTTGCCAGATTCAAAGGAAACGCCAAGGCTCCGAGAAAAGCTAATCAACAGAAACTAAACGGCTATGACACAAAAAAATATACAAATAGAGAAGTAGTGCAGAACATGTGTCATATACACCATAAAAGTCAACAAGCATACAAATAATTCTTGGGAGGAACAGGGTATTAGAATCACATGTGATGGTTATGAGCTGACACCTTCAAAGATGAAAGTAAAGAACATGATTGGACAGACTATTTTTGTGGAACGGGAGTTGGGGGGAGAGGGGATTCAAGAGGTCAAAGCAAAAAGGGGGGCGGGGGAAACGAGGAAAGTTCAGCAAGTGCATGAAGGTAATGTTGATGTTGACTTGTCATGGGTTATTGCATGAACATGCATGGTGTGATATGATTATGATGGAGATTGTTCGGGTCAGACTGAAAATAATGATGAGGATAATGGAATAGCAGAAGAACAGGAGGCAATGGTCAACCAACAAAATGGGGCAAAGAAAACAAACGGTGGGAAAACAACTAAAATATCCACTACTTCACGAAGAGAATTGTCAGGAACAGGGTCTCAGCAGGTGTAGCAAAGCTCAGTAGTGGAAATGAGAGAGACCATAATGTCGTGGTTCTGTTCTTGCATATGGCAGCTATCATTTCTTGGAAGCACGGCTGTGCCCCTTTACCAGGATACTGGTACTCATTTCGCGAACCTCAGAAGGATGGTAGGCTGAGTCAACCCCACCTGGTGTTGATTCAGCAGCCAATGGGGCTTGAACTCAGGACCCTAGGATCCTAAGCCAGCCACCCAAGCCACTTAGCCAATACCAGGCTTAATGCAGTGGTGAGCAGCAAACATGAAATCCTCTATGGAAGACAATGGAGTCTCAGGAAGACAGTTGGACAAGTGAGAAACGAACGTGATGAAAGTATGGAAGCAAGTGTTGAATTTACACTTGGTTATGGATCAAGCAAATAGTTTCTGGCAAAATGCATGAAACCTGGAGGGGCTGGTGCTGGGCATGGAAGCGAGAAGGCAGGAGAAGGAAGAGCAGGAATAGAGAAAGTAAAATAACTCAAGGCCACCAACCTGCTTTTAGAAATCCAGGACAAATAGGGCAGTTTAAGTTAAGTCTGACCCTGTCAAGTACAAGATGCAGACCGACAGTGAAATGACAAGTAAAATACCAACAGAGTTGTCTTGCAGTTCCTATGAAGTCTTCTGCAGACAGCATAAAGAGTGCATCTCTATTACCAGAGCCAAATTTAATGGCCTGATAGGTTTAGGCCTCAGGCAGGCAATGCGTAGTAAAACAGGTCGAAAAATAGCTGGTATCCCATGTTGTAGGTTTGCCTTCGTCAGCCAACATCAAGCAGATTGGTGCCGGTAAGACCCCAGCACCATAACACTCACATTTCACTGTAACCTAAGGGCCTATTTACTGATTTGCAAAATGTTTCAGACTACATTTGGAAAGATTCTAAGTAAAAGAGTGTAATGTTTATGCCTGAGGGCCATTGACATATTTCATATATGTGGGGTGGAGAGGCAGGGGATATGAAAGAGAATAATGAGGGATGTAACAGATGAAAGAGTTGGGTAAGATGGGGCGAGGATGGAATAAATTATTTCTGTTTAAAACTTGCTGCATTCCTCATTAGAAACCAACGGGCAAAGGAGCAATTACATTTAATCATTAACAAACAAGTAAAGGTCAGAGTTCAGGATGCACAGCGTTATCTTCATTCCCAACCAAAATTATTTTGCATTTCTGGTCTTTAAATAAATCCAACCGTGGAAGCTTGGTATTTCGGCTTTTGCTTTGTACTTTCGCTAACCAAGTATCATGATCGGGCATGCATTTCCTCATTTGCTGTGAAATGTGCAATCAAAGTGTGACATTGGAAATGCTCATTTAATTTCTTCCCACAAATCATTTGTCTCAAGGTGACACTGTCCTTGAAACTTACTGCGACTGAGGACAGTGCCTCCAGAAAATGTCAATCACTTATGAGCTGAACTACCCTTGTGAATGGAGATCGTTTCCACTTACTGTGAATCAAACATCAAGCACAATCATGACTCGGCTCAAACCTCTGTGTTCGACCGCCCCAAAATGGCTTTATCCCTCCAAGGTTTCTGAAGGGCGCACACGGTCTGCCAGTAACCTCCTTGTTAAACTCCCAAAATCCAGGCTCACTGCTCACCTCCTCACCTGTTCCTCTTTTCTCTCACGTGTGGAAGCAACTTCCCCAGTCTGTTCAATCCCATTCTTCCCTCCCGGGCTTCCAGCTGTTCACCACTACCTGAATTCATTCCCCATTCACACTCACGATCTCTTCCACCGCAAATTATCCCATTTCCAAGCACTGCCTTTTCCAGCTTGTATGCAGCTTGTTCATCCCCATGTATCCTTCTCCAGTTCCCATAGAACTCACTATATATATATATATATATATATATATATATATATATATATATATATATATATATATATATATATATATATATATATATATATATATATATATATATATATATATATATATATATATATATATATATATATATATATATATATATATATATATATGACAACGTTTTACTTTTCATTCTAGTGCAGTAACTACAACACAATGCTTCAACCTTTCAAATGAATTAAGGATTAAACTCAAGGGAAGACTTCCAGGAGCTGACTGTTTGGTCAAGTGGTTCAAGGCTTGTTCCTTTCTCAACTAATGTCAATTTGATTCCCATGGCTGCTCACTCTCAAGGACCTGAACATGGCCAGCATGCAGAGGGTACCAAACACCTCTTAGGATGAGTTGAGGGAGGCCATTGCCTTGCAGTGGAGGAAAATATATTGTTGCGGGTAGGGGGTCAGGTGAGAAGACCACGGGGGGGGGGGAGGGGGGGAGGGAAGCTATTTCAGGTTCCCACCAGACTTCCCAGAATTACAGGCTATCGCACATGGATAATTCCATGACGCGGCGGGTCGCAAACCGACCGTGAACGGCAATAACTCAACCACGTGACCTCAGGTCCTCCATCTATGGGTTAACCGGGTTACCTAACTAATCACATGACCTAATTACCGGGGGACACGCCCTCGGTACGCCTTGTCCGAACGGGATCACTTTACCGGATCAGATGTAGCGAAGCGACGCAGCCAATGACTTACCAGCTAAAAGGAACGGATCATCGGGAATAAAGTCCCGGCTAAGTTAGGACATGGACCATGCTGGATCAATGAAAGAAGAGACAAAAACGAGCTGGAAACATTGATACCAATAATTCATGAACAGGCAGGTGAGGAAAGATATGTGGCACAGTGAATATAGCTTTTATTGTTGTGTGTGAGCAGAGATAGGAAGAAATATGAAAGGTGCGGCAATAATACAAGCAACTTACAAAAGCAGACATAGAGCAGAGTTATCCCGATATAATTCTTTTACAAACTTAACTTAAGCGAGGATCGGTGCCATGACACCACACACACACACACATGCATGCGCATGCGCACACACACACACATGCATGCGCGCGCGCACACACACACACATGCATGCGCGCGCGCACACACACACACATGCATGCGCGCGCACACACACACACACACACACATGCATGCGCGCGCACACACACACACACACACTCACACACACACACATATACACACACACACACACACCAATGAAGAGGAGTTAAGGAAGAGAAAAAGGAGAGATGAGGTGAATGGTCTCAATACCTCACACGATTTCCTGACCGCGCTAATAGTACGTTTTGGGGAGATGCTCCACTGGGCAATACCTCCCTGACATCTGGCACATCGTCTCTTGCTTCTTGGCACTTCTTGCAGCAGGCGTCGGTCCAGAGAATGAGAAGCGACCATCGGGCGTGAAGGGAGGGACTTGGGTGGAGTCAGAAATCAGTGTGTGGAGAGAGGCGGAGTCAAAAGCCAGGATCAGGTGGGTGGGTAGAGTCAGCGATGAGGCGTTGAAGAAAGGCGGAGTCATCAGACGACTTGGTGAAGAAAGGCGGAGTCAGCAGGTGAATTGTTGAAGAAAGGCAGAGTCAGCAGGTGAATTGGTGAAGAAAGGCGGAGTCAGCAGGCGAATTTGGTGAGAAAGGCGGAGTCAGCAGGTGAATTGGTGAAGAAAGGCGGAATCAGCAGGTGAATTGGTGAAGAAAGGCGGAATCAGCAGGTGAATTGGTGAAGAAAGGCGGAATCAGCAGGTGAATTGGTGAAGAAAGGCGGAATCAGCAGGTGAATTGGTAAAGAAAAGCGGAATCAGCAGGTGAATTTGTGAAGAAAGGCGGAGTCAGCAAGCGACTTGGTGAAGAAAGGCGGAGTCAGCAGGTGAATTGGTGAAGAAAGGTGGAGTCAGCAGGCGACTTGGTAAAGAAAGGCGGAGTCAGCAGGTGTATTGGTGAAGAAAGGTGGAGTCAGCAGGTGACTTGGTGAAGAAAGGAGGAGTCAGCAGGTGAATTGTTGAAGAAAGGCGGAGTCAGCAGGTGAATTGGTGAAGAAAGGCGGAATCAGCAGGTGAATTGGTGAAGAAAGGCGGAATCAGCAGGCGAATTGGTGAAGAAAGGCAGAGTCAGCAGGGGAATTGGTGAAGAAAGGCGGAGTCAGCAGGTGAATTGGTAAAGAAAGGCGGAATCAGCAGGTGAATTTGTGAAGAAAGGCGGAGTCAGCAGGCGACTTGGTGAAGAAAGGTGGAGTCAGCAGGTGAATTGGTAAAGAAAGGAGGAATCAGCAGGCGAATTGGTGAAGAAAGGCGGAGTCAGCAGGTGAATTGGTGAAGAAAGGTGGAGTCAGCAGGTGAATTGGTAAAGAAAGGAGGAATCAGCAGGCGAATTGGTGAAGAAAGGCGGAGTCAGCAGGTGAATTGGTGAAGAAAGGCGGAGTCAGCAGGTGACTTGGTGAAGAAAGGTGGAGTCAGCAGGTGAATTGTTGAAGAAAGGCGGAGTCAGCAGGTGAATTGGTGAAGAAAGGCAGAATCAGCAGGTGAATTGGTGAAGAAAGGAGGAATCAGCAGGCGAATTGGTGAAGAAAGGCGGAGTCAGCAGGTGAATTGGTGAAGAAAGGCGGAGTCAGCAGGTGACTTGGTGAAGAAAGGTGGAGTCAGCAGGTGAATTGGTGAAGAAGGGCGGAGTCAGCAGGTGAATTGGTGAAGAAAGGCAGAATCAGCAGGTGAATTGGTGAAGAAAGGCGGAATCAGCTGGTGAATTGGTGAAGAAAGGCAGAATCAGCAGGTGAATTGGTGAAGAAAGACGGAATCAGCAGGTGAATTGTTGAAGAAAGGCAGAATCAGCAGGTGAATTGGTGAAGAAAGCCGGAATCAGCAGGTGAATTGGTGAAGAAAGGCGGAATCAGCAGGTGAATTGGTGAAGAAAGGCAGAATCAGCAGGTGAATTGGTGAAGAAAGGCGGAATCAGCAGCGGAATTGGTGAAGAAAGGCGGAGTCAGCAGGTGAATTGGTGAAGAAAGGTGGAGTCAGCAGGTGAATTGGTAAAGAAAGGCGGAGTCAGCAGGTGAATTGGTAAAGAAAGGCGGAATCAGCAGTTGAATTCGAGAAGAAAGGCAGAGTCAGCAGGTGACTAGGTGAAGAAAGGCGGAGTCAGCAGGCGAATTGGTGAAGAAAGGCGGAGTCAGCAGGCGACTTGGTGAAGAAAGGCAGAGTCAGCAGGGGAATTGGTGAAGAAAGGCGGAGTCAGCAGGTGAATTGGTGAAGAAAGGCGGAGTCAGCAGGCGAATTGGTGAAGAAAGGCGGAGTCAGCAGGCGAATTGTTGAAGAAAGGCGGAATCAGCAGGTGAATTGGTGAAGAAAGGCGGAATCAGCAGGTGAATTGGTGAAGAAAGGCGGAGTCAGCAGGCGACTTGGTGAAGAAAGGCGGAGTCAGCAGGTGAATTGGTGAAGAAAGGCGGAGTCAGCAGGCGAATTGTTGAAGAAAGGCGAAATCAGCAGGTGAATTGGTGAAGAAAGGCGGAATCAGCAGGTGAATTGGTGAAGAAAGGCGGAGTCAGCAGGCGACTTGGTGAAGAAAGGCGGAGTCAGCAGGCGACTTGGTGAAGAAAGGCGGAGTCAGCAGGCGACTTGGTGAAGAAAGGCGGAGTCAGCAGGCGACTTGGTGAAGAAAGGCGGAGTCAGCAGGCGACTTGGTGAAGAAAGGCGGTGTCAGCAGGTGAATTGGTGAAGAAAGGCAGAGTCTGCAGGTGAATTGGTGAAGAAAGGCGGAGTCAGCAGGCGACTTGGTGAAGAAAGGCGGAGTCAGCAGGTGAATTGGTGAAGAAAGACGGAGTCACCAGGCGACTTGGTGAAGAAAGGTGGAGTCAGGAGGCGAATTGGTAAAGAAAGGCGGAGTCAGCAGGCGAATTGGTAAAGAAAGGCAGAGTCAGCAGGCGAGTTCGTGAAGAAAGGCGGAGTCAGCAGGTGAATTGGGGAAGAAAGGCGGAGTCAGCAGGTGAATTTGTGAAGAAAGGCGGAGTCAGCAGGCGAATTGGTAAAGAAAGGCGGAGTCAGCAGGCGAATTGGTCAAGAAAGGCAGAGTCAGCAGGTGAATTGGTGAAGAAAGGCGGAGTCAGCAGGAGAGTTCGTGAAGAAAGGCGGAGTCAGCAGGTGACTTGGTGAAGAAAGGCGGAATCAGCAGGCGAATTGGTGAAGAAAGGCGGAGTCTGCAGGCGACTTGGTGAAGAAAGGCGGAGTCAGCAGGGGAATTGGTGAAGAAAGGCGGAGTCAGCAGGCGAATTGGTGAAGAAAGGCGGAGTCAGCAGGCAACTTGGTGAAGAAAGGCGGAGTCAGCAGGTGAATTGGTGAAGAAAGGCGGAGTCAGCAGGCAACTTGGTGAAGAAAGGCGGAGTCAGCAGGGGAATTGGTGAAGAAAGGCGGAATCAGCTGGTGAATTGGTGAAGAAAGGCGGAATCAGCAGGTGAATTGGTGAAGAAAGGCAGAATCAGCAGGTGAATTGGTGAAGAAAGCCGGAATCAGCAGGTGAATTGGTGAAGAAAGGCGGAATCAGCAGGTGAATTGGTGAAGAAAGGCGGAATCAGCAGGTGAATTGGTGAAGAAAGGCAGAATCAGCAGGTGAATTGGTGAAGAAAGGCGGAATCAGCAGCGGAATTGGTGAAGAAAGGCGGAGTCAGCAGGTGAATTGGTGAAGAAAGGTGGAGTCAGCAGGTGAATTGGTAAAAAAAGGCGGAGTCAGCAGGTGAATTGGTAAAGAAAGGCGGAATCAGCAGTTGAATTCGAGAAGAAAGGCAGAGTCAGCAGGTGACTTGGTGAAGAAAGGCGGAGTCAGCAGGCGACTTGGTGAAGAAAGGCGGAGTCAGCAGTTGAATTCGAGAAGAAAGGCAGAGTCAGCAGGTGACTTGGTGAAGAAAGGCAGAGTCAGCAGGCGAATTGGTGAAGAAAGGCAGAGTCAGCAGGGGAATTGGTGAAGAAAGGCGGAGTCAGCAGGTGAATTGGTGAAGAAAGGCGGAGTCAGCAGGTGAATTGGTGAAGAAAGGCGGAGTCAGCAGGCGACTTGGTGAAGAAAGGCGGAGTCAGCAGGCAACTTGGTGAAGAAAGGCGGAGTCAGCAGGCGAATTGGTGAAGAAAGGTGGAGTCAGCAGGCAACTTGGTGAAGAAAGGCGGAGTCAGCAGGCAACTTGGTGAAGAAAGGCGGAGTCAGCAGGTGAATTGGTGAAGAAAGGCGGAGTCAGCAGGCAACTTGGTGAAGAAAGGCGGAGTCAACAGGCGAATTGGTGAAGAAAGGCGAGTCAGCAGGCAACTTGGTGAAGAAAGGCGGAGTCAGCAGGTGAATTGGTGAAGAAAGGCGGAGTCAGCAGGCAACTTGGTGAAGAAAGGCGGAGTCAGCAGGTGAATTGGTGAAGAAAGGCGGAGTCAGCAGGCAACTTGGTGAAGAAAGGCGGAGTCAGCAGGCGACTTGGTGAAGAAAGGCGAGTCAGCAGGCGACTTGGTGAAGAAAGGCGGAGTCAGCAGGCGACTTGGTGAAGAAAGGCGGTGTCAGCAGGTGAATTGGTGAAGAAAGGCAGAGTCTGCAGGTGAATTGGTGAAGAAAGGCGGAGTCAGCAGGCGACTTGGTGAAGAAAGGCGGAGTCAGCAGGTGAATTGGTGAAGAAAGACGGAGTCACCAGGCGACTTGGTGAAGAAAGGTGGAGTCAGGAGGCGAATTGGTAAAGAAAGGCAGAGTCAGCAGGCGAGTTCGTGAAGAAAGGCGGAGTCAGCAGGCGAGTTCGTGAAGAAAGGCGGAGTCAGCAGGCGAATTGGTAAAGAAAGGCGGAGTCAGCAGGCGAATTGGTCAAGAAAGGCAGAGTCAGCAGGTGAATTGGTGAAGAAAGGCGGAGTCAGCAGGCGACTTGGTGAAGAAAGGCGGAGTCAGCAGGCGACTTGGTGAAGAAAGGCGGAGTCAGCAGGCGACTTGGTGAAGAAAGGCGGAGTCAGCAGGCGACTTGGTGAAGAAAGGCGGAGTCAGCAGGGGAATTGGTGAAGAAAGGCGGAGTCAGCAGGCGAATTGGTGAAGAAAGGCGGAGTCAGCAGGCAACTTGGTGAAGAAAGGCGGAGTCAGCAGGTGAATTGGTGAAGAAAGGCGGAGTCAGCAGGCAACTTGGTGAAGAAAGGCGGAGTCAGCAGGGGAATTGGTGAAGAAAGGCGGAATCAGCTGGTGAATTGGTGAAGAAAGGCGGAATCAGCAGGTGAATTGGTGAAGAAAGGCAGAATCAGCAGGTGAATTGGTGAAGAAAGCCGGAATCAGCAGGTGAATTGGTGAAGAAAGGCGGAATCAGCAGGTGAATTGGTGAAGAAAGGCGGAATCAGCAGGTGAATTGGTGAAGAAAGGCAGAATCAGCAGGTGAATTGGTGAAGAAAGGCGGAATCAGCAGCGGAATTGGTGAAGAAAGGCGGAGTCAGCAGGTGAATTGGTGAAGAAAGGTGGAGTCAGCAGGTGAATTGGTAAAAAAAGGCGGAGTCAGCAGGTGAATTGGTAAAGAAAGGCGGAATCAGCAGTTGAATTCGAGAAGAAAGGCAGAGTCAGCAGGTGACTTGGTGAAGAAAGGCGGAGTCAGCAGGCGACTTGGTGAAGAAAGGCGGAGTCAGCAGTTGAATTCGAGAAGAAAGGCAGAGTCAGCAGGTGACTTGGTGAAGAAAGGCAGAGTCAGCAGGCGAATTGGTGAAGAAAGGCAGAGTCAGCAGGGGAATTGGTGAAGAAAGGCGGAGTCAGCAGGTGAATTGGTGAAGAAAGGCGGAGTCAGCAGGCGAATTGTTGAAGAAAGGCGGAATCAGCAGGTGAATTGGTGAAGAAAGGCGGAGTCAGCAGGCGACTTGGTGAAGAAAGGCGGAGTCAGCAGGCAACTTGGTGAAGAAAGGCGGAGTCAGCAGGCGAATTGGTGAAGAAAGGTGGAGTCAGCAGGCAACTTGGTGAAGAAAGGCGGAGTCAGCAGGCAACTTGGTGAAGAAAGGCGGAGTCAGCAGGTGAATTGGTGAAGAAAGGCGGAGTCAGCAGGCAACTTGGTGAAGAAAGGCGGAGTCAACAGGCGAATTGGTGAAGAAAGGCGAGTCAGCAGGCAACTTGGTGAAGAAAGGCGGAGTCAGCAGGTGAATTGGTGAAGAAAGGCGGAGTCAGCAGGCAACTTGGTGAAGAAAGGCGGAGTCAGCAGGTGAATTGGTGAAGAAAGGCGGAGTCAGCAGGCAACTTGGTGAAGAAAGGCGGAGTCAGCAGGCGACTTGGTGAAGAAAGGCGAGTCAGCAGGCGACTTGGTGAAGAAAGGCGGAGTCAGCAGGCGACTTGGTGAAGAAAGGCGGTGTCAGCAGGTGAATTGGTGAAGAAAGGCAGAGTCTGCAGGTGAATTGGTGAAGAAAGGCGGAGTCAGCAGGCGACTTGGTGAAGAAAGGCGGAGTCAGCAGGTGAATTGGTGAAGAAAGACGGAGTCACCAGGCGACTTGGTGAAGAAAGGTGGAGTCAGGAGGCGAATTGGTAAAGAAAGGCAGAGTCAGCAGGCGAGTTCGTGAAGAAAGGCGGAGTCAGCAGGCGAGTTCGTGAAGAAAGGCGGAGTCAGCAGGCGAATTGGTAAAGAAAGGCGGAGTCAGCAGGCGAATTGGTCAAGAAAGGCAGAGTCAGCAGGTGAATTGGTGAAGAAAGGCGGAGTCAGCAGGCGACTTGGTGAAGAAAGGCGGAGTCAGCAGGGGAATTGGTGAAGAAAGGCGGAGTCAGCAGGCGACTTGGTGAAGAAAGGCGGAGTCAGCAGGCGAATTGGTGAAGAAAGGCGGAGTCAGCAGGGGAATTGGTGAAGAAAGGCGGAGTCAGCAGGCGACTTGGTGAAGAAAGGCGGAGTCAGCAGGGGAATTCGTGAAGAAAGGCGGAGTCAGCAGGCGACTTGGTGAAGAAACGCGGAGTCAGCAGGCAAATTGGTAAAGAAAGGCGGAGTCAGCAGGCAAATTGGTCAAGAAAGGCAGAGTCAGCAGGTGAATTGGTGAAGAAAGGCGGAATCAGCAGGCGACTTGGTGAAGAAAGGCGGAGTCAGCAGGCGAATTGGTGAAGAAAGGCGGAGTCAGCAGGGGAATTGGTGAAGAAAGGCGGAGTCAGCAGGCGACTTGGTGAAGAAAGGCGGAGTCAGCAGGGGAATTCGTGAAGAAAGGCGGAGTCAGCAGGCGACTTGGTGAAGAAACGCGGAGTCAGCAGGCAAATTGGTAAAGAAAGGCGGAGTCAGCAGGCAAATTGGTCAAGAAAGGCAGAGTCAGCAGGTGAATTGGTGAAGAAAGGCGTAGTAGGCAGGGGAATTGCTGAAGAAAGGCGGAGTCAGCAGGCGAATTGGTGAAGAAAGGCGGAGTCAGCAGGCGACTTGGTGAAGAAAGGCGGAATCAGCAGGCGAATTGGTGAAGAAAGGCGGAGTCAGCAGGGGAATTGGTGAAGAAAGGCGGAGTCAGCAGGCGACTTGGTGAAGAAAGGCGGAGTCAGCAGGCGACTTGGTGAAGAAAGGCGGAGTCAGCAGGCGAATTGGTGAAGAAAGGTGGAGTCAGCAGGCGACTTGGTGAAGAAAGGTGGAGTCAGCAGGGGAATTGGTGAAAAAAGGCGGAGTCAGCAGGTGAATTGGTGAAGAAAGGCGGAGTCAGCAGGCGAATTGTTGAGAGAGAGAGAGAGAGAGAGAGAGAGAGAGAGAGAGAGAGAGAGAGAGAGAGAGAGAGAGAGAGAGAGAGAGAGAGATACCCACCTTTTATAAACCCCGCGGTGCAGAGTGGGGGCGCCACCCCGAAGCTATGTGTCGTCACCTAAATCGGGCACTCTGATTGGCCCCGGTCACTGTGCAGCCCGGCCGTGATGGCCGGAATTGGAGTGGAGCCGCTTCCGGCAAGATGGTTTCAATCTGCGGAATTGTCTCGCTCCGAACCCCATGATATGAATCGCCTTGCACCGCAATATATATATATATATATATATATATATATATATATATATATATATATATATATATATATATATATATATATATATATATATATATATATATATATATATATATATATTGTGTTCATAAAGCATAACATTTTCTCTCTGCTAACTCCGCTCCCCCCATCTCTCCCTCTCTCTGTGCCATCCTCGCTGCGCCCCCTCATAATAGAAGTTCAGCACCCTGCCACACATCTCTCTGTCTCTCTCTCTTTCTGGACATGTCTCAGTGGTGTTTATGTTTGGCGGTGTTTGTCTCCAGACATGCCTGGGCAGTGTTTGTCTCCACACATGTCTGGGCGGTTTTTGTCTCCAGACATGTCTGGGCGGTGTTTGTCTCCAGACATGTCTGGGCGGTGTTTGTCTCCAGACATGTCTGGGCGGTGTTTGTCTCCAGACATGCCTGGGCGGTGTTTGTCTCCAGACATGTCTGGGCGGTTTTTGTCTCCAGACATGTCTGGGCGGTGTTTGTCTCCAGACATTCCTGGGCGGTGTTTGTCTCCAGACATGCCTGGGCGGTGTTTGTCTCCAGACATGCCTGGGCGGTGTTTGTCTCCAGACATGCCTGGGCGGTGTTTGTCTCCAGACATGCCTGGGCAGTGTTTGGCTCCAGACATGTCTGGGCGGTGTTTGCCTCCAGACATGTCTGGGTGGTGTTTTTCTACAGACGGCTTAGCTCCGGACACGTCCATGTGGTGTTTATCCCTCGACGTGTCTGGGTGGTGTTTATCTCGGGACATGTCTGGTGGTGTTTATCTCCGGGTGGTATTTATAGTATGACCGGTAGAAAATAGATTTCAGACATTATTTTGTTTCCATCTTCACTGTTATTCTCTGCAGAAGCATTTTGATGAGACAGTATGAATCGTAATTAATGCTTCACCACATGTCTCCATTCCCTTCCCTCATCTCACTCTCAATCCCTCTTCACTTTCCCTCCCCCCTCTGTCTCTTCCCCACTCCACCTCCTCACTCTCCCCTACCCCCTCTCTCTCTCTCTCCCCCTTCTTCCCCCCCTCCCCTCCCCCTTAGTCTTTCCGTCAGTAAAGCATTGGGTGGCATTTCCTGGTTTATAATAAGTCTGTGCCTCTCTCCCTCAATTTGAAATCGGTGAACCTGTCCTCACTCGGTATGCTCGAGACCTCCATTATTGTTTTCACCACACAAGTCAAGCTCGGGTGACCCGGTCTCATGAGAATAAATAACGGACACTCAAGCAGGAGTGAAAAGGGCTGCTGTATGCTCCCCTTGCAGGGTGAAGGAGCGGTGCCCTCTGGAGGGATCAGGGGGTGAAGCGTCCTGAAGCGATGGAGGTTTTAACTATATAAATAAACTGTGAGGTTAAAGTACTGGATTTAAATATGCCTGAGATGACTGCGAGAGCTTGCTGAGATCACACTGTGTATGTACAAGCCAGCCATGTCATGGTAATCGGCATCATGACCGAAATAAGCCAAAGTACTAAGAAAACGGCACAAATGGCATCCCAGGAAGCTTTGAAACGAAACGCAAGACACTTCACTATAAAACGGGACATTGCCATAAAATATGGGATGGCTGGTCACAGGGAGTCAAACAGGAGCACACTGAATATGAAGAACATTTGTACTTATCATGCCATTAACATGTGTAACTTCATCTGTTCAATGAATCTCTGTGCCTGCAGTGTTAACTTGGTGAAGACATTCCTGCAGGTTTAATTTCCACTATATATCAGAGGAATATGTCACCATTGCTTCACATAAATCTAATCAGAATGAAATAAGATTGTTCTTGTATGGCATTTTAATGCGGTGGGGTTGGGTGTGTTTAATATTTCATGACGTGGCCTCATGTTCTTTTGCAGGGGGTTACAACACAGATGACATGGTTTTCTACTGGACACGGGGGAATGATTCCGTCAGAGGTTTAGACTCCCTGAAGCTGGCCCAGTACACTGTTGAGAAATTCTACACATCCGTTTCGGAGGCCGTGTACGAGACAGGTAACGTGAACATCAGGTGACATTTACGAGTGGAAATTACATATGGAGCATCTGCTCCTTAGTGCTATCCCATGGATGACATCATCTTTATTACCATTGTTGCATCCCTTCAAGGAAGAGCTGCTAAACCAGATGTCTCATTTGCAGTGTGCACATCCATCAGTCTTAAGGAACCAATGGTATCGTTTACAAGAACAGGCTTTGAGCTGGGACTTTGTCGAATTTACATGTACATTTATCAGTAAAGTTTTGGCACGCACATATTTGTCACCTGAAGGCTTTTCCGGTTTTTAAACCCATGTCATGTGACCTTATTTAGCTTTCACAATAATGAGCCTCCAACAGGAGCTCAGTTTGGATCACCGCTACTCTATTCTACGGTTACACGTCCCTGCTTTCTTCTGTGACTGTAATGACCAAGCATCTAATTATATTCACTTATAATCACAACTGCAAATGGGATAACACTATCCTTCTGGTTTTTATTTGGTTTATGGGGATTTTGGGGTGGAACTGCCTTTTTCTAGGAAGCATTTTAATGGCCAGATCAAGTAGCCCCGCCATGGTGACATGAAGTGTCAAACAATATGTAGACTTCTTCATTCGTAAGCGAAGCATCATTTGCTGGGGTCACAGCTGTGATGATGATGCAGTGCCCCCTATATGTTCGAGTAGGAAATTAGAACTTGTTTATGGTTCCAGCGATAGCTTGCTTACTCTTCTCAAAAGACAGCATGGCAAATTTAACGTCCATCTCATGCCAGCAGATGGGAAGCCCAGTTTAACGTCCATCTCAGGGCTAGCACTCACATCGATGACTCGCCCTGTCTGAAAAACACCAGGATGAGAGTTCAAAGTTGGGCTGAAATTCAAACCCAGGCTAGAAAGCTCAGAGGGGAGTGTGTGTATACTCCATGGCTATCATTCCAGCCCCATGTGTAGACTTTAATCACATGTAGACCATGTAGGGGCAAGGCAGATCAACCCACTCCCTGAAGGTTATTGATGATCCAGCTGGGTTTTTATTGACAATCCAAAAGCAACTTGCCAATTCTCCTATGACTATCTTGCTCTGCTGAAGCTCAGAATCCCACTACATAGGTAGCATTTTAATTCCTTAAGTTGACTATCAGTCCACAATTGCTGGGATGACACACTCTGCACAACTTCATTGTTCCACCACTGAACCTATTTACTTTCAATTGATTTGTAAAATTATCTTGTTTGCCATCATATCATTTGGAGTAATGCGAAATGGGAAATATTTTTGAAAAAAAGCATGTTGTCATATGACTCTATCTTCCTTGTTAATCCATAAAAAATATTTAAGATACATTTTTTTACCTTTCATTAGGTTACTGTGGTATGAAAACTGACAGGTTCAGTCTTACCAATAGAAATCCTCATTATCATTACCTGAACAATAAGGGTTGTTACCATGATCCAGAAATTTACCATCCAAGACAGCTTCCTACCAATGGCCAATTGTGTTCGTGCAGGCTGCTTTACTGGGCTGCAGACTCACATTTGTGTGTGACGTGTGTGGGTGTGCACACACACACACACACACACACACACACACACACACACACACTGAAGGACATCAATACTGTGTGCTTTGCATCTCGACCCAAGTATACTGCTCATTCAGGGGAAAGGGAATAGGAAAGCAACACTGCAAGAAGAACAAACCAGGCCATGCAGAGAGCAAGGTCCACTCTGGAAACAGAGACGGATGACACAGTGAGAACAACTGAAAAAGGAAATGGGACAAATACGACAATTAAACACTACAAGGGCTCTCGGAGGAGCACATACCTCAGCCATGCAACGCCTGATCCACGAGAACATATTGGGCCCAATACATTTTTGAAATATCATCCTATATATCGTTTTGGCCTGATCTCTCAATGGTGAAGAATCACTTGAAAATTCTCGTTGCCGGATCTGGATCTTCACTAAAAACGAATCAGTTTGTCCTTGTCACACACCCAACCTGCCCACCAAATTTAATCTGAATCTGTCTCCAAGTTTTTGAGATATCATGCACACAGACAAACAGACAGACAATCAAACAGACAGAGAGGCGTGAAAACATAACCTCCTTCCATCTTCAGTGGTGGAGGTAATAAGAAACCGAAGCCCAAAGCTAATGAAGAGAATCCAACAAATAAAAAACAACGATAAAAACGAGGACAAAGGCGTACAGGAAATGGTGGCTGAAAACAAACAAATATAGAAATTATAGAATGGAGGAAAACGAAGTCAACAGCGGGAGAAAACAAAACCACATATTTGAAAATAACGTGTAAAGATTCGACCTCAAACAAGGGAAACAAAATCGAAATGTATCAAATCCCCCTGAAAAAGATAAACTTGAAGATTTCTGGAAAATAATTTATGAAAACCCAAAAGAGCACAATGGAGGTGGCGGAATGCATCCAACAATTGGAAAAGAATAAACAATAAAGCAAAACACCCACAGTGATCTACACTATAAGAGAGCTGTGTGTGTGTGTGTGTGTGTGTGTGTGTGTGTGTGTGTGTGTGTGTGTGACCATTTTTCTCAGAGATGGTTGAACAGATCTTCACACACTTTCAGCGGTTCATCCGTGAGTGCCTGTGTGTGTTTGAATCAAAAACAAATTTGAAAATTTTGATTAAAAAAGTTGAATTTTTTTTAGCCTTTTGTACATTGCCTTTGCCTTTGTAACTATGTGAAAGGAAATACAACACAAACTCGAACTACATTGTCGATGGCACACCATCGCATTTTCCCATGCGCACTGCTTTGTCCCATTAACGCTCAGTGAAATTTTATCTTGCAAAATGGATTGACTATTCTTTTCTATTTGATGTGCTTTATCACCAAAGACTTAAGATGTTTCTTAAATCAGAAGTCATTGCAAGCATGTCAACATTTCATAAAACATTAATTTAACACTGTCCAGCAATATAGAACTGTGCATCGATTTAATCATAGGAATGAAGTGTATAATATTATTTATAATTATTCATAATCAATTAGATAAATACAGTAAAACCTGTGACTGTTTGTCACTCATGGGGGCCACATAAGTAAGTTCTGTATAAAAGAATTTACCATATACAATGGTAAATACACTTTAAAACTAGAGGGGGAGCACTTGGTGGAGTGCAAAACCTCCGCCGCCAATACTGCTTGGTCACTGAAGTGAACCTGATAACCTATTCATTGTAGGTCAAAACGGATCAGACTCTACTGAACCACGATTGAATAAACTAAACTAGATCGATGCGCATGTAGAAATGCCCAAAAAAAATCGAAATTTTTTTGAAAAAAAAGTTGCAAAATTTGTAATTTTTTTTCTCTAACAAATTTTTTTTGGGGGGGAGGTGGGGGGGGTTGGAAATCACTTAAAACATGTAGAAATGCAAAAACAAAAATTCAAATATTTTTTCAAAATGGCCGCCATAGCGGCCATATTGGATTTTGGACTCGGTCCAAAATCTAATGGCATGATCCTTGGACCATACTTAATCCCCCCACCAAGTTTCGTTGAAATCTGTCCAGGAGTTTTTCGATAATACTGTTCACAAACAAACAAACAAACAAACAAACAGGGGTGAAAACAGTAACCTCCGTCCATCTTTGATGGCGGAGGTTAAAAATCGACCCCCATGACCCCAACCCCTCTGGCCCGGCTCCTGGGGGTCATATCAAAAATCCGAATGTGTTGTGCACTTCCCCATTCATTTTTCTACTATGTCCCTAAGTTTCAAGTTCCTATTTCAAATGGTGTAGGAGTTACAGGGTAAGACAGACGGACGTACGGACGTACGTACGGACGGACGGACGTACGGACGGACGGACGGACGGCGGAGACAATCACAATATTCCCGCTTTTCTTCGAAAGCGCAGGAATAATCAAAAGGAAGACCAAACAGGTACAGTCAGTCCTGCATCGGAGTAATCAGAAGGAACCCAAACAACCAAAAAGCAAAGATGAAGTCATTAGAAGGAACCTGCAGAGGATTCACATTTCAGCTGCTACTCCTCTACCCTCAAACCCATCCAGGCACAGCCAAGTGAGCCTTATTAATATATATATATATATATATATATATATATATATATATATATATATATATATATATATATTAAAAAAAACAAAAAACAACCCATATCGAAAAATTAAATAATTCTAGCTGCCAGATCATGCATCCGATCAAGTTGAAATTTAAAACCTGTATTCTACATAACTACTCGATCCCAATTAGGAGGTTTCATGTCGATTGATTAAGCGGTTCCAGAGAAAACACCATTTAATATTTTTCATCAATCTCATATGGCTGCCAAACCATGTGACCTATCAATTATTCCTCAACAGACTTGTACACCTATGGCTCGGGGAACATTGGTGTGAAGCTTCCCCTCGATTTTTACATTCGTTCTGGAGAAGATTTTTAGAGATTTTAGGGTAAATCCAATATGGCTGCCAATATGGCTGCCAAATGTGACCTATGACATCATATGTGTGAACCTTTTGTTAGGGTTGGGCATACAACCATACTTTTTTTGAAAGGAGCGTTTTTTATGGCCAAATTTCACACTGATCACAAATCCGTTGAACTTTTTGACATAGGATGATATCTTAGGTTGGTAAAATGCAAAAATTCAAAATGGCCGCCAAATTTACCCACTTTTCAGGTAAAATTTGATAATTATGGCTTACTAGGGCATGTAATATTAGGGTTGGGCACACATCGACTTTTTCTCTGTTGTCCCGTTAAAAGGAGTGTTTTTTATGGCCATTTTTCATGCTTATCACGAATCTGTAGAAATGTTTGACGTAGGATGATGTCTTTGGTTGGTAAAATGCAAAAATTCAAAATGGCCAGCAAATTTACCCACTTTTCATGTAAAATTTGATAATTATGGTTTACTTGGGCATGTAATATTAGGGTTGGGCACACATCGACTTTTTCTCTGTTGTCCCATTGAAAGGAGTGTTTTTTTATGGCCATTTTTCATGCTGATCACGAATCTGTTGAAAATTTTGACCTCGGATGATGTCTTAGTAATACTATTACATGCCCTAGTAAGCCATAATTATCAAATTTTACATGAAAAGTGGGTAAATTTGGCGGCCATTTTGAATTTTTGCATTTTACCAACCGAAGACATCATCCTACGTCAAAAATTTCACGGATTTGTGATCAGCGTGAAAAATGGCCACAAAAAACACTCCTTTCAATGGGAAAACAGAGAAAAAGTCGATGTGTGCCCAACCCTACTTTTGTTCTTCATGGATAGGTGGTCATAGGTGTAAAGTTTTGCCTCAATCTGTTGAGCCACTTCAGAGAAGAAGATTTTTGAAGGTTGAGGGGAAAAAAAAATGGCTGTCAAATCATGTGACCGATGACGCCATCAAAATGTTTTCTGTGGGCCATTTTGTCTCTTGATGGCCCTCAAATTTTTATACTGAGCAGATGTAGCATTCAACATATGCAATTATTTCATAATGATGGCATCTATGACATCACCCAGAAATAAGTCTCATTCCCCATGAGGAGTTCTTGCTTTATGCCAAGTTTCAATTATTTCCTTTGTGTAGTTTCAGAGATACAGAGGTCCAAATTTTTCCCATTTTTCCAACATGGCTGCCACACCATGTGACCTATGACATCATAATTATGATTATAACATTCTACATGAGTCGTCACACATCTGGTGAAAATTTCGTCTTAATCTGACAACTGGTTGCAGAGAAAAACATGAAAGTTCTGTGCGGACAAACAAACAGACAGACAGACAGACAAACAAATGGAACCAAACGCAATACCCTCTTCCACGGCGAGGGTACAAATGTGGAATTTTTAAAGCCCAGGCCCAGATGGAATTCCAGACTTCTGGCGAAAGCAACTCGATGCTCTCCACAATCACCACAATTGAACATTCAACAAACTTATCCAAGAAGCCAAGTTAATAGACGAGCACCACACAAGTATGGACCAATTACATGTCTCAACATCATACAAACTTCTCGTGGGAATCACAGAAATAATAAACCACCACCTAACACAACATTCATGGATGATAAAATCAGTACGCCAAGGGACGCATGATAAAATGCACGCAATTGTACATGATTAACCCCCAAATAATCAAAGTGATTAAGAAAGAAATGGATCTACGGAATACCGCATTGATATGACAACACTCGTGAGGAAAGATCGAAATACCAGGAGTGAATATACGTCGTGAGATCTTCCAGGGAGACAGCCTTTCACCGCTGCTGTTTTACCTGGCCGTGGACCCACTGAGCAACCTTATTAATGAGCAAGGATGTGGATACACCCTCACATCCAATAAGAGAACGTCCAAGGAGATAGGGAAAGCGACACATCTATTGTACATGGATGATTTGAAACTCTATGCACCAAGCGACAACAAATTGGCAGAACAACTCAAATTAGTGAAAGGGTATTCTGACGACATCAAAATGGAATTTGGCTGAAATAAATGTGCCATGTTTTTTAGTTACAATGCAGGAGTAACATTTTAACATAGGCCGAGTTACAATGCAGGAGCAAGACAATAAAGCATCTTCCAAATACCTTGGAGTAGAAGAAGGCCACCAAATATGTCACAAAAAATGCACAAAATAATTACCAAAGAATACCTGTGCAGAACAAAGCTGATCCTGAAAAAGTCTCTCCCCAAGGAACACAATCCAAGTCATCAACCAACTCGCAGTACCAGTGTTCCAATCCAGCTGCGGAATAGTAAACTGGCCACAAGCAGAAATCGATTAGCCAGATATTAAAATAAGGAAACTCCCCACCATCCACAAAATGTTTCACAAAAGTCAGTGCACCCCAAAGAATGTGTTTCACATCCCAGGTCAGTCAGGTTTGGAAGCATGTGCCGGAGCAGCGAGTTGCTGCATCCGCTTTCCGCCTGTACTTGAGGAGCCTCTGTCTGGCCATCCCCCAGGCAGATGCCTGGCCCATCCACATCTCCTTGAGATGCCGATCAACCTGCTGCAACCACCACGAGGCACGTAGTCAGCCAGTTGACCTCCTCCACTCACGAGGCTCCCTCACTGAGAGAAACTTGTGAGCATGATCAGCATCAGGAAAACGAGACACATGTCCATGAGGCCACAGCTGATGCTCGTGGACAATACAGGAAACAAATCTCATCTGAGTCTCTCTCAGCAACCACTCTATGGACACATAATCTGACCAGGGATGGCCACGGATTCTCCGAAGAGATACGTTACTGAAGATGTTAAATCTGAAGAAGTTAAGAAGTCTCAGATCCTCAGTCAGAAACCAAATCCGCATCTGAAGAACAAGACTGGAAAGACCAAGGACTTAGACTCGCATTTTCCTCATCCTGCATTAGTACCGACAGCATCACACCCCGTGATCCAGTGAACCCATGACTCCCCAGGCCCGACCCAGATGTTTAACGACGTCTGGCTCACAACATGCGGAGACATGAATGTGCCACTGCTAAGGTGATATTCTGAGCCTCATCTGACTGCCAAGGTGAGACCCAAAGACTCAGCCTCATCGCGGGAGATACCAATGATTCTAAATGCCTTGGATTCCACAGCGTGAAGAAAGGTGAGAGGTGGGAGCACCAGCATAGAGGGTAGGGCACAACTCCATCAGGCTGCAGATGAAAGCTTTGTACGTCATCAGGAGCTCAGGTGTGCAAAGGAAGGACTTTGCACGATGGAGGATGCTCAGTCAGCGACTGGCTTTGGAGGCAGGTTCGGAAATATGGCTTTCCCAGGAAAAATCATCGCAGATAGTGAGGCCCAAAAGTTTGAATGAAAGGACTTCTTCAAGGGGGTTATTGAGAAAGTAGATTGGGGGGGGGGGGGTTCCAGACGGTCCTTTTTGAGAGACATAGTGAGATTGTGAGATTTGTCAGGATTGAAATATAAGTTCCAAGTTTTGGACCACCTTGTGATTTTATCCAGATCTGCAGAGAGTGAAGAGGCTGCTGCCTGCTGATCAGAGGGTTAACAGATGGTACGACAGAGGATGGAGTCATCAACAAATTGATAAACAGGATTTTCCAGAGAGTCGGAGAGATCGTTGCTCATAAACAGAAATAGCTCAGGGCCCAGAACACTGCCTTGAGGAACTCCATCCTGGACAGGAAGAGGGGATGAGAGAATTCCATTAAGGGCAAGAACAAGAGAGGATGTCTGGGAGCCATGTGTGAAGAATGCCTTGGATACCATGGGAAGAGAGTTTCTTGGGCAGTGCAGGATGCCAGACGGCATCAAAAGCTTGCGATATGTCTTGGGAAATGGCTCTGATCTCATGTCTGGCATTAAGGACCTCCAGGCATTGTTTGCAAAGCTGGAGCAGCATGTCCAGGGTAGAGTGACCTGGTCTGAACCTAAATTGATGATCGGAAGTCAGGCCAATGGAGAAGAGGAAGGATTTAATGTCTGAAGCGATGATTGATTCCATAACCTTGCTGATGATTGGGAGAAGGTCGATTGGTCTGAAGTTGCAAGGATCTATTTTTGCACCTTTTTATGCAAAGTGGTCATGTTAGCCAATTTCAAATCAGAGGGCAGATGACCTTGAGCAAATGAGGGGGTGAACAGAACAGAGAGAGGGTGAGCAACAGAGCAGCAGATCAGGCTTTTTGAACACATGGGCTGATGCCAACTGGACCGGTTGCAGAATCAGAGTTGAATTTTGACACAAAGCTGTCCACCATGTTGAGACAAGGAACATCTGGGTGTGACTCGGTAAGGTGGGGACAGAAACTGATGGGTTTGGGACACAAGATTTATAAGCAAACGCATAGTTTTGGCATTCAGCATTTTCACGTGCAGTGTCAGCTGTGAGGCCATTTGTATTAAGGGAGGGGATGGAGGGGGAAACATACACCAGAAACAGACTTAACTCGCTGCCACCAGGATTTGGAGGAGGGAGACAGGTTTGAGGGTCCAGATTTGAAATAAGAAAGATGTTGTTTCCTGGCTCTCCTCAGGTTACACACACACTTGTTCTGAGCTTTGTGGAGGAAACTGAGATTGCCTTGCATTTGCTTTCCATGAGGTGAAGGCAAGTTGTTCCAGGACAATTCCCTCGTCACAAGCTTCAGTGTACCATGGGCGGGAGGAAAGGTATGACAACTGAAGATGAGATGCATAAATCTGTGCATGAGGGAGAGCAAGTTTCTATGAAAGAATTCCCAGGATGAGTTGATGTTAGAGAAAGTAGAGATGGGAGACCAGTCTAGAAGTTTGATGGCTGCTTGGAGACCCTGCCAATCAGCCTGAGTGAAATGCCTGAGTCAACGGCACTGAGGAGGTTCTCCAATAACAGCCGGAGAGATGTTGACTTTGACAAGGACGTGGTCAGATGAACCGATTGGAGCAGAGGAAAAAAAGCTGATATTTTCAGGGAAATTGTTCTTAATCAGATCCAGAAGAGATGGAGTACCATTGGTTGAGATCCAGGTCGGGAAGTTGACAGATTGTGTCAGTCCCAATGAGTCGCAGAAGTCTTTTACTGAAGTTCCATGGCAGGTGAGAGAGGTACCCACATCGAACCAACTGGCATGATGACAGTTGAAGTCACCACATATGGGGAAGAGAGAGTTGGGATGAGAGGAGAGAAGTTGGTCCATGTTTTTGAAGAGCGAGATCACTGTTTGGTGAATTGAGTCATCACTGTTTGGTGAACGGTGCAACACTCATGTAAACATGAGCTGGGAGTGGAGGGGAAGCCGTAGCCAGAGGTATTCCTGGGGGTGTGGGGTGTGAAAGTGCATGGAGAGTGAGAAATAGAGTTTTTGATGAAGAGAGCAACTCCTCCACCAGGACGAGGCTCAGGTCTGTCAAACCGGAGGAGGGAATAATGAGGGAGAGAAATGAAGGAGTCAGAAACGTATTGAAGGAAGAAAGTTTCTGTTAAACAGAATATGTCTAGTTTGTCAGTGGCAACCTGTGTGGAAAGAGGTCAGGTTTGAGTGAAGGCCCCGGATGTTATATGTCCACACCTTTAAGGAAGAGGGAGGGGAGGAGGCTTTGGATACAGGGGAGGGGAGCGTGGATGGCAGCACAAGGGAGGAAGGGGAAGGGGGAGGTGGGGAGAGATGTTGACTGACAGTGTGGGGGATTGCAGAAGAGCTTGGTGAGAAGGCCGGATGTGGAAGAGAAAAGGCTCGGTGGTGATGGGATGAGGCACAAAGACACCGTTTTTTTTTAAGATTAGGTAAGATAGGTAAAGGAAAAGTTGAGGAAAAAAGCTATGAAGGTGTATGGTGAATTTGGATTGGCTAAAGTAGGAGGAAGATGGTAGGTCAGCAAAAGTTACAGGTAGAGAAAGAGGGGGTAGAGAGAGAGCACGTGGTTAGAGGAGGTGTGAGATGAGAAGTGAAAAGAATAAATAATTTTTTTTTGTTGTTGTTGAAGATTACGTGAAGGAAAGTTTGAAGAAAAATCGTCAATGTGTATGGTGAATGTGGGTCAGTAAAAGTAGAAGGAAGATGGTAGATCGGAAGAAGAAGGAGGAAGAAGAGTTGATAGAGAAAGTCACGTGGTTATGTGAGGTATGAGGAGGAGGAGGAGGAGGAGGAGATTGGGACCATACTTCATGCAGAGCGATGATGCTGTCTCACCAGTCTCCTTGGCTATTGGGCACAATCCTGGACGGGTCGCCACTCCGACACAGTAGACCAGGATGCTGGCACTCATTTTGCCGACCTCAGAAGGATGACAGGTCGAGTTAACCCCACCTGGTATTAATTCAACAGTGAGCGGGATTTGAACTCAGGACCCTTGGATCCAAAGCCCACCACTCTCCCCATTAAGCGAACACCAGGCATTTCCACAAAGCCTGGCACTCTGACTCTGGTCAATGGTATCCAGTTTCCCTTGGTATAAGGAGGAGGAGGGAAAAGGTTTTTTTTTTGTTATATTTATCATATTTTAAGACATGAAACAGAGGGAGGGATAGGAGGGTGGTGGGAAAAGCGACGAAAATAAAAACTTCTGGTAGTGAGGAGAAAATACATTAAACACGATGGTGCACACAAATGTGAAGAAGGGTAGACCTCAAGGAAATCTGATATGAAAAGACAACGAATACTCAACAATTAGCACAAGTTTTAACACAAGACCAACTGAGAAACACACAGTAAACACAGAGATAACAAAATAACAGTAAAAACGTGACAAAAACGACTGGAAAACTTATCTTTGAGAAAGTTGGCAGAGACCTTGAAGAGGAACCGCCACTGTCACTCAAGAACCAGAACTGGAAGTTAATTATGGTGCCAAACCCGATCAAGAATTATCCGAGCAAAGACTTTGCCCAGCACTCAGAGCAGTGTCACCCCTCAGTAGGGGTTGCTCCTGGTGTTGGCTTAGTGGTTAGGGTGGTGGCTTGGGATCCTAGGGTCCTGAGTTCAAGCCCCATTGGCCGCTGAATTAATATACACCAGGAGGTTGACTCAGGCTGTCATCCTTCCGAGGTCGGCAAAATGAGCACCAGTGTACTCATAAGGGGGACACTGCATCAGCGGCATAGTCACGTCCCAACCAGTGATGCAACCAGCAGCCACAGGCTGCACTCGATAGAGAGAGAGGGGTTGCTGGCCTGGCGATCACTATTCCCTTTCTGGAGAGGAACAACAGAGCCCATCTTTCAGTCAGTTGGGATGATGCTTGTGCTCCAAAAAGAGCACAGAACTGCATGCAACGACATGAGTATAGCATGTCCACCAGCCTTGAGAAGTTCAGCATGGATGCCACAGATCCCAGAAGCTTCACCCCCTTTCAACTGGTTCACCACAGCCTGTGTTTCCACAAATGAAGGTGGTTCACAATTGGTTGGAGGATCAGAAATAGGGATAGTTATACCCCTGGCATCAAACTCAACAGCTGGTGGGTCAGTCTGGTACAGCCACTCAAAGTAACCGGCCCAGCAGATCTTCATTTCAGACTCCTCTGTGTAAGCAGAGCAGGATTTCGCTGGAAGCCGGACGAGAATCACATGACCACAGGTGATGCTCTACCCCTTCACAGATTCCTTGCACATATGCAGCTTGTCCACCCTCAGTACACATACAGTTTTACTCTTCAACTTCCTGAACAGCTTAGCTTTGTCGTTAAGCCTGGCACCGCGACTCTGGTCAATGGTATCCAGTGTCCCTTGGGAGACAAAGTTCTTTGCCTGACAGTGGGTTCCAATACATCCACCGGCAACATCAAGGATGGTAGTCTTGAAGGCACTCCACAACCCTTTAGGATTCCCCAAAACACCCAGACCCCCTCCCCCTCCCCCCAAAAAAAAAATTCCCACTCAGTCTGGTCACAAACTCCTCAGCAACTCTCTCATTATTGAGCTTGCCAACATCTAGCCTAGGCTGGGATGGTACCATTCTCCTGTATTTCAACTGCAACTTCAGAGTTGCTGCAACAAGCTTGTGGTTGGTATTGAGGAACTGAGCACGCTGGTCGACCCCGCAGTCCTGAATCGTCCTCCATTGACCATCAACAAACACATGGTCAATCTCCTTTGCCACACTACCAGTGTTGGAATACCAAGTCCAGCGATGAGTCTGTGGATGCTGAAACCATGAACCAGCCATCCAAATTCCATGACTTCTTGCAAAGTCAAAGAACTTAGTGCTCTTCTGCTTCGCAGTTTCAGACTCATTGGGACCAACACGTCTCATAACCATCTCTAGCATTGCCAGTCGATGCAATGAAATCCCCCAAGACATGAAGAGTATCTCGCTTGGGGCACCGATTAACCACAGACTCGACTACAGCATATAATGCCTCCTTCACCTCAGTCAGAGAATTTAGAGAGACTATGGAAATGACACCCAAGGATTGACAAATCCTTAGTCTCATCATACGCTTGCTGACCGATGTTACCTCTATTATCATTTTAATTACCTGATTGGACACAGTTACACAAACTCTTTGTGCATGTTAACCATCAGAGTTACCAGAGCAGTAGAAGGTGTAACCACCTGCCATGATCTCACCACCATACGGTCTCGGAACATCAGAGAGTGCTGCAATACCAATGTTCAATTGCTGGAGCTCAGATGAGAGCAGAGACAGGTGATCATCCTCACTTCACAATCGGCCATTCCAGGCACCCACCCGAAGGGACCACCTCAGGTTATCCCGAAGAGACTGCTGTCTGATGGACGACATTGTCAGAATGTAGCTACCGAGGAAAAAAGGAAGTAGTGGCCTGATGGAACTCAAGCAAGTGCACAGAATGAAAACTGTAGGATTGGCCGAGTACATGAAAAGTTGTTTGTCAGAAATACTGAAGGCATGAAGTACCGAATGCAATTTATATGCAAACATGAAGGCAGCAAGTCAGAGAAGGTATCCCTAACCCACCAAGGAAAAAGTTTCCAAAACCAGGTGTGAATAGAAGACATCAACCATGAAACCGAAACAGAAATGAATTTAGTCCCAATTACAAAAAATGACAAAATAAAAATAAAAAGCAAATTATCAACAGTTATATACCAACTCCGAGGAAATAGCAGGAAGATACTGCATATAAAAATAAATAGCTCCGCAAAGTGGGCGTAACCCCTCAGCCCATGCATTGTAAAAGGAAGCAGTGATATCACGATGATGCAGTTAGTTAGAGAACGTTGGACGTCATATCGAAAATCAATCAGACTTCAAGATGGCTACCGTGGCGGCGAGTGAAAATTTCAGCGCGCCCATTTTTGAAATGAACCTTCCTCTACTCAACTCGAACACACACACACACACACACACACACACACACACACACACACACACACACACACACACACACACACACACACACACACTGCAAAAATGCATTTAATCGGACAAGCCAAGCCGTTCTCGAAATTGATGAAAACCAATTTCAAGACCACTGCCGTGGCGGCCACATTGAAAATCACAGCGCGCCCATTTTCGAAAGGAACCCTCCTCTACTCAACCCCAACACACTCTGCAAAAATGGATTTAATCGGACAAGGTGTTCTCCTCGAAATTGACGGAAACCAAAAGTTGACAGACGGACGCCCGAACACCGAAGTATGAACTTTGACCACTGTGACCTTGAAAAGAAGGTCAACTCAAAAACCCGGGTTATATATCATGTATCCTCATCAGATATACCTGTGATAAAAATTTGGTAATGATCCAGCCATTCTTTCAGGAAAATAGCCATTTCTAGGTTTTCAGTTTTGGCCCCCTGGTGGCCAAGCCGAGAACTAAATTGCGCGCATTTTCGAAAGGAACCTTCCTCTACTCAACCTCAACACACCCTGCAAAAATGGATTTAATCGGACAAGGCGTTCTCCTCGAAATCGACGGAAACCAATTTCAAGATGGCTGCCATGGAGGCCACATTGAAAATCGCAGCGCGCCCATTTTCGAAAGGAACCCTCCTCAACTCAACCCCAACATATCCTGCAAAAATGGATTTAATCGGACAAGGCGTTCTCCTCGAAATCGACGGCAACCAAAAGTTGACAGACGGACGCCCGCCCGAACAACGCCTATGACGACAATACCCCTAAGCCAATTCAGGATGAGGGGTAAAAAGGAGAAGAAGTCAGACCATATATATAGAAGGATCATTGGATTGGTTAAGAAGACCTCAGTTCTCCTGGGATGGAGAAGCAATTAAAACAAATACCCAAGACCAAAGACACTGTGCCAATGGTTTATCAGAAAATGGCAGGACTGAGTTAATCAGATGGGTGTATATTTTGCAAGGTAGAAACAAAGCACAAGCCACCTCCTATCGGGATGTAAAAAACTCATGTCAGAACAGCTGTACACACATTGACACAACAGAGTATGTGGAGTAATCCACTGGCAAATCTGCAAAAGTCTCAATATCCCAGTTCCAGAAAACTCATGGAAACATGAACCAAAATCAATTACTGAAACCAAGAAAATAATGCTCACGTCCAACCTAGTGATCCCATCAAGTGTGAACATGGTAAATAAAGCATTGTGACCAGATATAGTACTTAGGTACAAAAAAGGAAAAGACAGTTTTGCTAATTGAGGTGTGAATACCCAGCGATTTTAGCCTGATTCAATGCAGATATCAAGATAATTACCAAACCTAAATATCTCAAAAATGAAGTCAAAAGAGCCTGGAAGATGAAGAGTGCCGAAATTGTACCAATGATTATTGGAGCAACGGGAGTGATGAGGAAGAATCTCACAGAAATCTTAAAACACATCCCTTGAAATATTACTACAAATGAACGACAGTTGGAAGCTGTCCGGGACAGAGTGATCATCATGAAACATCGAGTCCCTTGAAACAAAACTTTGAGACGAGAAAACTTCACAGCTTGGTCCATGAATCATGATCCATTATTGAAAGGGAGGTGGATTCTTCAAGACCTGGGAGGACTCCGTTCCACCTTTGGAAACCTGCATATGGGCATGGACAAAAACACACCACACACACACACACACACACACACACACACACACACACACACACACACACACACACACACACACACACACACACACACACACACACACACTACATTGTTGTCAGTCCAAGATATCAAAAGCATACCTCCGCCGGGATGAACAGTTTACGTTTTGTATCCCACTGATAGGCCGGATCTGCATCCAAACCTGAACCGAAATCTAAAGGCCCAGTCACACCTTGACGTTTTAGCCAGCTTATGCCGATTTTTGGAAAATTTGTGTAAAACGCTGGTACACGTCGAATACGTTATGGGTAAGTTTTGATAACATTGAGAGCACGCTGAAAAACACTGCCATATGTCGTAGTACGCTGGCTTTAAACGTTGAACTTTTGGGTTTTCCTCGAATTTTTTCATGCTTGAAATTTTACGACGTATGCCGGCGTATGACCCACACGTTCTGCTACGCTGGCCATAAGTTGTCGGCACGTTATGCAATCGTTGACAGACGTTGAAACACGTTACTTGTAAGTTACTCATAAGTCGAAACACGTCGAGGTAATGTTTAGCGTACCCGAAACTTATTTCTAACCTATGAGTAACGTTTTGTAAGCACGCTACACGAACGTTGTTCACACTTTGCAACACGTTACTTGAAAGTACTACTACTACTACTACTACTACTACCAACATCGACATCAGTAAATTCTCTCGAACTACAATTACTACTACTAATAACATCGACATCACTAAATTCTCTCGAACTACTACTACTACTACCAACATCGACATCACTAAATTCTCTCGAACTACTACTACTGATACCACTACTACTACTATTAACATCGACATCACTAAATTCTCGCGAACTACTACTACAATAACATCGACATCACTAAATTCTCTCGAACTACTACTTCTACTACTACTGCTACTGCCACTGCTTCTGACATTGACATCTACTCAACATGGAGTCTGGAACACTGACGGGTTCCTCTTGTGAAGCCCATTTGTATATACCAATTCCCCGAAACGCTGCCAATACGCCATTATATGGTAGCTGTAAGTTAGAAACACGTTCAGTAAGTTCTGTGGTCGTGCGAAAGACGTCAATCAAATTCGTCTACATACGCCAATGTGCGTTTGAGATACGTTACATATAGGTTCAAAGCACGCTACTAATAGGTTCAAAGCACGTTACTCGTAGGCTAAAAATTAAGTTTCGGGTATGCTAAACATTACCTCGACGTGTTTCGACTTATGAGTAACTTACAAGTAACGTGTGGCCGACGTGTGTAAATGATTGCGCAGCGTGCCGAGAACTTATGCCAGCGTATGCGGAACTTGTGAGCCATACCTCGAGTACGTTGTAAAATTTTCAGCATGCTTGAAATTTCACAACGTACTAGACGTACCACGTAATATGCCAGCGTACTTCATTGTTTTTCATCATACTCCTAACCTCTACACATCTTACCCATACCATATTCGACGTGTCCCAGCGTTTTAGACACATTTTTCAGAGGTCGGCATACGCTGGCTAAATCGTCAAAGTGTGACTGCGATTTTGACACTTCCAATTTTCAGGCGGTTATGATTTAAATCTGCGTGCGGCAGGTTTTTAACAGAGAACGCCACGAGTTCGTCGGCGATACGTGCAGCGCGCTATGACTAAGTTAAACTATCGTTGGGCATAGGTTGTGAACGCCGATAACAGGCTAAGCATTCGTTGGTATAAGTTATCTTTAACACAACGAAACGTTCTGTGCCCGTGACTAATCCGTTATGCATACGACCAACACGTTATGAATACGATCAAAACTTTTTAAAAAACCTCAAAACTTCAGCGTACGCCAACGTTTTACGTGCATTTTTATACGTTGCCATTCCTGGCTAAAACGTCAAGGTGTGACTGGGCCTTAATCGGCTTCTTCTCGTCACGAACCAACCTCGTCGGCAAACTTTTTTCATAATTCGTCCACAACTTTTTTCAACATTGCTCTACATGTTGTTTTGGCCCTATCCCTCAATGATGAAGGATCACTGAAATTTCTCGTGTCTGGATTTGAATTCGTCCATGTCACAACCAAACTGTTGACCAAGTTTTGTCTGAATCCGTTTATAACTTTTTGAGATATCCTGCTCAAAGACAGACAGACAGACAGACAGATAGGGTTGACAACATGACCAACATTGACCTTCAGTGGCAGTGGTAACCAACACAGATATGCTTCACATTTACTTGTTTCACGAGACATTTAACACAATGTTGCAGATTTTAGCACACTTCGAATGAGTAAAAAACCCCTCAGGTAAGACCTACCTCTGAGCTATCTAATCTGAGTTCGATTCTGAGCCTGTGGAGATCGGTGCTTCACAGGCAAGCGATACATCACAAAGTGCATTGAGCTGAGTATCTCATCTGCTAAGATGACCTGGTGGGCGTTAAAGATGCCACGGCGTCCTTCTCAAAGTGTACATGAGTCATCACTGGCAATCCTGACCAAATTCCAGAAATTCCTGCCCTAAACTCATGTGAATCACAAGTGATATGATGTTCTCGGATGTTTCTTGACACCGTGTTACACGGCTTGCCACCTTCAGGTATTCTTGCTTTGTGGGTAGCAGCTCATTAAACTATGAACAAATTAAGACACCCAGGTGTCCACATATAATTTGTGAATCACCACCTTTATCTACAAAGGGCCTTCACCATTTTCTAGCTTTTCCTGGACAAAACCCACTCAGTATGATTAAACCAGATTCGGTGGCATATTGGTGAGTCTGGGAGGTCGTTGATTCGACCCCTCTCCCTTTGTTAAGTCATACCAAAGACTTAAAATGAGCTGCGCTGCTTCTTGCTTGATGCTCAGCATTTAACAAGCATATAGCAAGGACAAGCAACCATACGTTGGTTACACAAGTGCAGACTTTGATGAGCCTCTTCCTGCATAAACAATCCTTGTAAGGGGAACTCATATTATTACTATTACTTCGATTCTCTTTGGTGCTATAGAACTTCCTCAAATGGAATTATTTGCTCTGCTTTAGTGCTACTTTTCCAGATTTTCTTGGACAAAACCCCCTCATTAAGATAAAGTGCGGAGGATCGAACTACGTGCAGCTGTTATGCTTTTTCCATTTGATCAATCTCGGACTCATGGTGAAAGTGGCAGTATAGTGGGGAAACTTAGCTAAATATAGCATAACAATTGTGCATTTTGTGAGGAAAGCACCAAATTTGGCACACTAGTAGCCTATCATATTATGAACACATTTGGATATTGGGCCATCTCAAAATTTTTGATGGCAGGGGAAAATGGCTGCCACAGCCATCAGCGGCAGAATTTGAGATGGCCCACTATCCAAATCTGTTCATAATATGATAGGCTACTAGTGTGCCAAATTTGGTACTTTCCTCACAAAATGCACAATTGTTATGCTAAGTTGCCCCACTAGTACAGTATTGTGGAATGATGCTTGGATCGGCAAAGGGAATTGAATAAATTCTCCGGATTTTTGGAGAGCACAGATGAGAAAGAGCTGAGATCAGGAAGACATAGTCTGAGCAATTGGGCAAGTGACTTCGATTCTTAGCACAGGCCTTGTGGATTGGTAGTGCCAGCACTGATTACATTTTTTTTTAACCAAACGCTTACACGTGATGAAAGTGCTCGGCCAGGTGGTTCCAGGAACTGATAAAGGCAGCAATTGTCTTGCCAGCACGACTTATTGTTTAACCTTTCCGTTGCTGAAAGAGGGATTACATGAAAATAAGATTGTGTCTGCTTGCGATGTCATACAATAGACTTGCGAGCAAAGGAAGACTTGTTTTAAATACCTGAGAAGATTCGAAGCACATTTTGTTTGTGTGTGTGTGTGTGAGTTTTTCTTTTAGAAAGTTGTACTGTGTGATTTGGGCTGGCAGGATAGCCTCGAGGTATGCACACTCACCTTTGAGCTGTCTCGTCTGGGTTTGAATCTCAGTCCAGGTATAAACCATCACCCTGATGTTTCGCATGCGGGGCGAGGCATCGATGTGTGTGTCGTCTGTCAGGAGGACGTTAATCCAGAGGACGTGTCTGCCAGCAATGGTCGTTGGAAGAGGCGAGTTATCGCGAGCACCCTAATCTCAAATTCCTTACCTGAGTGCCTCTTGGGAAGGTAACGGGAAACCACCCAGCAATAACACTTGCCAAGAGAGTGCTTTGGCAGCACCGACACTCCGTAAAGAGTATGAGTTCTTTGAAGTTTTGGCCAAAAACGTTTTCAACTATTTTTTTGACGAAGTAGTAGGGGGGCACGATGCATTCAGCAATGATATATCTTAACGATTCAGAAGAGTTGGAAATGTAATTGAAATGCCTTCAATTTGTGCTTAATAAATAAATGAAAAATCCCAGTGTAATTCACTGGGACGACTTAAAAATGAGATTTAACTCCACTGAAATGTCTGATCAATGGGTCCACTTCTCCACGAAGCTTGGTTCTCATCGGTCTACGTTCTCTTGTTCAATCCCTCCTCTGTCATCCAGTGTTATGCTGTTCCATCGAACAATTTTAGAGATCTGCAAACCTAAAAAAGTATCATCAGAATACCAAATTTGTCAGTTTTGAAAACTTTTCTAATCATTTAAATATTAAGCCATTCTGTTTGTACCGGCAAAGTAATGCTTTCGATGTCTCGATGTCAAATAATGAGGAAACGTGAGCACCAAAAAATATCCACGACACCAAAGCAAATGCCTTGGTTTGTCACGTACGTTAGTAGGCACCACACCGGAATTGTGGATGTTGAACCGCAAGCTCATAATCATCGCGCTCATGCGGTGTGGTTCACAGGCAATGGGTCGGTGAATGACAAGTCCCTCGATTTACACGAACATGTCTGTGATTAATAGTTTCCTTTACGATGACATCTGCCCATCTCGATGATGGCCTTGGGTGTTCGGAGAACATCTGTTGTTATTGGTTTGAGATGACCATCTGTGTCCTAATGGAAGCCATTCTGTAGCAAATCCAGGAACCACCTGCTGAGCAGGGCTTGCATGACCCAATACTCTCATGTGGATGGGCACTTCTCGAAGAGAACCGTACGTTTATGTGTTCGCTTGTCACAAAGCCATACTTTTCCACAAGACGTATCATCACAGTTCAGACATACTCCGAACATGGATAAAATGTGGGCCATAATCATTCCACAAAAATCCATCCAAAGTGTATACGAGATCTTCTGGCACTTCAGCATTTTCAGAAAGCATCTCCAGGGTCTTTATATCATCATCGTTCTGCACGTATCGCTGTTTACGTTATATCTGGAGAACACCCCATTCCGTCGAGATTTCTCAGCAAGAAATAACATGCTATTGTAAGGACCAGAATGCCAGCTATCCGAGGAGAGAAATGCCAGCTGTGCATCACCTGGGCTCCACTGTGATGCAGAGAAGGCTCGACACATCATTAAAGTGTCGGATTCAACATGGTTGTTCTTTTCAAAGTGCAGATTGCTGTTGCTCATGATACAATCAGATGCCGAAACAACATACCAACTTCGAAGAGCCTCTACTGTAATCAAGGATTTTCTTTGCTCGCTGCTGCTTCATAATCGGCCATACTTTAACCGCGAGGCATCAACTGCCTCATGATGAGTTTGCTCGATATTGGTCATCATCTACAAATAACCTTGCTCATTTCTGAAGGAACAGGGGGAGCTATTGTTGTTCGTGTGTGCGTAGATAAGCTTTAATGGTCTCCTCCAGCATGCCAGGGTGTGTGTGTGTGTGTGAAAGGGTCCACCGAGACAATTACCATGGTGAGGCTGTGCATTACAAAATACTTTGACTTGTTGGATATTGTTTTGGATCTTTTTCTTTGATGTCTTATTTCTCTCGTTGTGCTCCGAAGCAAATCGATCTTGGAAAAGTCCAAAAACGGGAATCATCTTGTCATATCCTCTGATCAATCTCATCAATTTGTCATGACTGAATTTACTGATATCATTGACTGTCTCCACTGTCGCTGGTCTATACTAACAGTTGAATCTGGCCAACCAATACTGCAATCATCCGAGTGGGATAGAGATCGGAGACGAGTGGATGCTGAGTCGTTGTCTTCTGCTTTGACTCATCCTTAGACCCTCTTGTAAATGGAAATGATGGCGGATCATCCACGGACATTTCCTTACTTGCCGACTTCTCAATAACATGGACTAACTCGGACTGATCAGTGCCTGACAACAATGAATTACTCAATGCATACAACAATGTCAAACATGAGAGCGAACTCAATTGCCAGTTGGACATTTCTGATCAACGTATTGGCTCGTCCTTGTGTAAGAACCATCATACACCCACACAGACATTTGGTTTATTTGATTTATTTTTTAGATATATAGTCGAGGCTCATGGAAGAGCTCATACACTGAACTAATCAGGACGTAACAGGCCAAAAGGAACAGTCGGGAGAGGTGGGGGTGGGGTGGGAGGGAAAAGAAACACCTTCTGGGAGAATTGAAGGCAAGATAGAGACTTTGACAAACATCTGGATGTGGGGAGGAATTGGGGGGGGGGCAGGAAAGGACAAGATGGAAGCTCACATGAGGGAAAAACTGGAAATTTGGAAGGAGAAGGGCTTGGGGTGAGGTGTGAGGGTTAGCGAGGGAAATAAAGATCATGGTTTTGGATTGGGGACGACCTGAGATTGTGGTGTAAAGCTGTCTTTAAGACTGGAAGGAAAGAATAAGGTTGAAGAGAATGTGGAAGATGGTTTCACAGATGGCAAAAAAACAGGAACGAATGAGTGGAGGTGAGTGGTGATCCAGGATTTAGGTAGTTTCACTCGAAGGGGGTTGATGGTGCACCGTGCGCGCCGAGCAGAAACGCACGGAAAGAGCAGAGGGAACCAGACCAGAGGTGAGAGCAGTACTCCATCAAGCTGAGGTCGAAGGCCTTGTAGGTGGATAGGAGTTCAGGTGTGCTAAGGAAGGACTTTGTACAACAGAGGATACCTAGATGGCGACTGGTTTTGGAGGCCAACTTTGAAATATGGTTTGCTCAAGAATGATCACAGCTGAGAGTGAGACACAGAAGTTTGAATGACTGAACTTCCTCAAGAGGATTGTTAAAAGGGAAACCCAAACACAATTTTTTTTCTTCTGAAAACCATGGAGAATCATGAATCGCGATCCAATTTGAAGGGGGAAAATTTTTGAAATTTTATTGCCAATCTAAAAGTGCCAAAAAGCTCTTGAGTGTGGATTTTCAATTTCGCCAGTGACGTCACATCAAGGAAGCCATATTGATCCGAACAGTGTATGTCGAGCTTGGATTCAGATACCGATTCCACCATCAGCAACTCTGATGGTTCTCAAAATGTTGAAAGTGATCAGTGGGATTTTGAAGAAACGATTGGAGACAAAATTAGTGATGGAAGCGCTTTCGGGGGAATTGTGGAGAAGTATCGTTTCGCGCCTTGTGTGAGCGATTCAGAGTGATCAGGCGAAAGTGTTTGTGAGGAAGAAAACGCTCGTCACATGATCACTTCAGCTCAGTGGGGTTTGATTTTCTGTTCACTCGAGGGTTGACAAAGGAAAGATTTTGTATTGATTGATAAATCGGTTTATAGTGCTACGGCCCAGGGTTCGAGTTTCGCCTTGAGGGGAAGCACTCAAGTTCCTCCCGAACACCAGGTCCTGACGCCACGAGTCGCAGATAGCTCCGCGGCTTGGCAGGTTGTTGAGCAACCATGAACGCCGATTGGTACTGCCAATCCTGGCAGGGTGTCAATACTTTGTGTGGTTACCTTTTCTATGGACGACCTCACCAAGTGGGTTTCATTCCGTCAGTACACAACCGGACAACTGACAACGATACAGTGTGTGCGCGCTGGCTAACAGAGCACATCACGTGGAGTAGAACTTCCCAGCTCACAGTATGTGTGGACTTTGCTGGATCAAGGAGGAAAAGTGTTACGAACTGGGTACATTTATAATACAAGCAATGAGTATATTTACAGCAAGGGTGAGTAAAGGTACACGGCACAAACAATGGTTTTAAGACAACAGAAAACACATGCAGCGGGGAAAGCAAGGATGGGTGAAGTGCTGCAAAAATGCAATTACTTCCAAAAGCAAAGAGACAGTACAGAGTTAAACCGATCTAAAAGTTCTAAAATCATATCTTACACGGACATGACATCAGAAACACTCCTGATGAAAGTTAGATAGTTCAGAAAGAGGAGAGAAAGTTTGAGGTGTTTGTGACCTTTTATTTACCAGGCACAGTTGAAGGACCTGCGCAAACCCAGTCGCAAAGTATGGGGGAAGGAGGAGGAAAACTGATGGTGTCTATTGAGCATAGTCAGAGGAGGTGCGGTGATTGGCAGGTGATATGTGGAGAAGAAAATGTAAAAGATGTGGATCAGTGGACCCGGAAAATCACTGATGCCCTTTTATTGCATCCACAGTGGACAAGTCGGAAATAATGAGAGGAATGTGAGGAGATAGGCTTAACGAAGTGTAACGAGGTCTGTAAATGCTATTCTGTCTAATACTCATGCGAAACTGTCTAATACTGCACTTGGTCTGGCGCCTGGCTATTCTGCTCATTTTGTGGAGTCCGTTCACAAACAGTCCGCTCCGCCAAGCTCCATTGTCTGTCGACCAGGAACGTACTACGACCACCAGAACATCAAGAACTAGAATGCGCAGAACAAAAATGAACTGCAGCAGCCCCTCTGTGCGGAATCTATGACACTTTTATAATCCCCTGGTGGGGGTGGAGATTGGAAAAAGATCAGGTGGTGCGGTAGATGTTTTCCAGTGCCCCCATTGGCATACAGTTGATTACCTTGACGGTGGCCCTGCCCATGCGAGAGTCCAGCAGCGGAAATGGCCTCACTCACCCTGAGCTCTTCGACACAGCTGAGCTCTTTGACACAGCTGAGCTCTGCAATTACCATGGGGCGGAGTATTTGGTTGTGCGCTTCGGCCTTGAATGTGTGCCAAACACGCAATGGAGGCCATAATTGAGCAGAGCTCTAGCGCTACCGACATGATGTGAAACGGAGCCGAGCGCACACTCGTGCTCAAAGTTACATATCCGTATGTCCAGACCCGAGCATCGGCAATGGCGTGCCACACTTCCCCATTCCCTGTCGGTCCCAAAAGGCAATGGCGGTCATTGGCGGTGACCGTGGTTGAGTGATGGCAGCATTGGCATTGCAGTGAGCAGTGTGCTGAGTTCTGGCATGGTGGTGGTGGTTGTTGTCATGGTTGTGGCGTCAATAGTGAATGTAAGCAAGCTTGAGTTGTGACTTGATGGTGTCGTGATTATACTGAAGGAGTCCTGTTGGTGGATGAAATGTTGTTGCGTTTGGGTTTGAGTATGGTGAGGGCTGAGGTGAAATGTCCACTGAGTAATGGCATGTGATTTGAATGGGAATTGGCGTGCGGATGCTGTGACTGCTCTTTGTTATGATCTGCATGCTTGTGCGAAGAAAGGCTCATGTGTGCAACAAAGCAAAATAAGTAAAGAAGGGGCAGAAAAACCAACCTCAAGCCCATGTAACGCATCTTGACCCATAAACCCGTGACACATAAGGTAAGGGCAGGCTAAAGTGAACACTAATGAAATAACTATCCTGGGAACCATGATATGTCGTGTGCCATTGCCTTGGGGAGTAATGCTTTCGCAGAACCGTCACAATATATTACTCAAGCGGAAATTCCCATCATCGTCCAATAGCACGGGCACTGCCCAGGCAAACTCGGACAATGTGGCCAAAATGGACGACGGATGCTTTGTCACACCGTAACAGGCTGGCCAGATGTCTTGTATGTTACGGGATCGTCGGGTTTCATACTTTTTCCAAATTCCATTTGTGTCCATCCCGTGTCCCACAGTCATGTCCGTGAGGTACCGATGTACCTCGCCAATGGATGTGGGATTGAGGAGAAGGGAGGAGAGTCAGGTCAGGTTCAAGTTAGGTCAGGTTCGATCTGTGACCTGCTACAGGTACCATGTAAACCTGTACTAACCTGTTCCATGGTCGGGTTGTCGGCGACTAAACCGTCTCCCCCACCAGGTTTTCTGGTGAGGAGGGTGTTTGGATATGGACACCCAGCAGGATTAAAAACAAAACCTGTCAAAGGGCGGAGGAGCTCCTTGTGAGCCAACGGCCATCCATATCTAGTGCCCAACTGTGTCTGCGGACGTCCTCCTGCAGTTGGGTCACTTCTTATTAGGAGGTTGGTGGCAGGATTTGCACTCCAGCCACCGTAAAACCCTTCATTCCGCAAAACGCAAAAACGCAAAAAAATCTGAAAACCCACTCCGTGGGAGTACCTCTTGTGCAGCTTCCCTTCACAGGGCAGCTCACCAGATGACGGGATTGGGGCAAAGCCTTCGGGACCCCCAATCTTTGATAGGAGGGAAACCACGGGGTAACATCCCTGGGTCAGATTGCGGGAGAGTGTGTCGGAGTGATGCTGAGGTGTCGTCCACCAGACGGCGGTCTCCTTGAGTTAACCTGAGGCGGTCCCTTCGGGTGGGTGCCTGGAATGTCCTATTCCTAATAGAGGATGATCAGCTGTCTCTGTTATCATCTGAGCTCAAGCGTTTGGACATCGGGATTGCAGTTCTCTCTGAGGTTCGGAGACCGGATTGCGGCGAGATAATGGTGGGTGGTTACACCTACTATTGGTCTGGTCGCTCTGATGGTTACCATACCCAAGGAGTTGCTGTAGCTGTGTCCAATAACCTGACCCCAATGATTATTGAGGTAACACCGGTCAACGAGCGTATTATGAGATTAAGGATTCGTCACTCCTTAGATGTCATTTCCCTGGTCTCTGTTTATGCTCCGACTGAGGCGAGTGATCTCACCGTGAAGGATGCATTCTACGCCACACTCGAGTCTGTGGTTGATCAGTGCCCCAGACGAGATACACTTCTAGTCTTGGGGGATTTCAATGCATCGACTGGAACTGATAGGGATGGTTATGAGGTGTGTGTTGGTCCCCATGGGTCAGGAACTATGAACCAGAATAGCACTAAGTTCCTTGACTTTGCAAGAAGTCATGGACTTAGGGTGGCTGGTTCATGGTTTCAGCGCCCACAAGCTCATCGCTGGACTTGGTATTCCAACGCTGGCGGTGTGGCAAAGGAGATTGACCATGTCCTCATTGACGGTCGTTGGAGGATGATCCAGAACTGCAGGGTCTACCGGAGTGCTCAGTTCCTCAATACTGACCACAGGCTTGTTGTAGCAACTCTAAAGCTGCACCTTAAATCCTGGAGAATGGTACCATCCCAGCCTAGGCTGGATGTTGCCAAGCTCAGGGATGAGAGAGTAGCTGAGGAGTTTGCGAACAGGCTGAGTGGACACTTGGGGGGGTCTGGGTGCTTTGGGGGGTCCTGAAGAGTTGTGGAGCGCCTTCAAGACCACCGTCCTTGATGTTGCCGGTGGATGCCTTGGAGCTCACTGCAGGGCAAAGAAGAATTTTGTCTTTCAAAGGGACACTAGATACTATTGACCAGAGTCGCAGGGCCAGGCTGAATGGCAGAGCTGAGCTGTTCAGGGAGCTGAGGCGTAAAACTGTACGTGCACTGAGGGTGGACAAGGAGGCCTATGTGCGAGGAATCTGTGAGGGGGTAGAGCATCACCTGTGGACAGGTGATTCTTGTCCCACTTACAGGGGAATTCGCGCATTACGTTCATCCAAGCCCATCCCTCGGAGCACTACAGTTCGAGCAGAGAGTGGTAGGCTCTTGACAGAGGAGTCTGAAGTGAAGGCCCGCTGGGCCGGTTACTTTGAGCGGTTGTACCAGGCTGATCCCCCAACTGTCGAGTTGGACGTCAAGGGTGTTACAATCCCTGTTGCTGACCCTCGAATCAACTCTGGTCCACATACGCTTGTAGAAACACGGGCTGCGGTGAACCAGTTGAAACGGGGCAAAGCTCCAGGGATCTGTGGCATCCATGCCGAACTTCTCAAGGCTGGTGGAAATGCTGCACTCGTGTCGTTGCATGCAGTTTTGTGCTCTGCCTGGAACACAGGCATCATCCCAACTGACTCAAAGAGGGGCCTTGTTGTCCCTCTCTGGAAAGGGAAGGGTGATCGCCAAGACTGCAACAACTACCGAGGGGTGACGCTGCTCTCAGTGCCGGGCAAGGTCTTTGCTCGGATAATTCTCGATAGGGTTCGCCACCATCTGCTTGAGCACCAGCGTCCAGAGCAGTCAGGCTTTACACCAAAGAGGTCAACGATTGACCGTATCCTTGCACTTCGTGTCCTCACCGAACGCAGACGAGAGTTTCGGCAGGGGCTGCTTGCAGCCTATGTTGATCTCTGTAAAGCGTTTGATTCAGTGAATCGGGATGTCCTCTGGAGGATTCTTGGTCTTCGTGGGGTGCGACCAAAACTGATCGATCTGATGTCTGAACTCTACTCTGGTACTGAGAGTGCTGTGAAGTGTGGTGGTACCATCTCTGACTTATTTCCAGTTGTTACTGGAGTTCGTCAGGGATGTGTACTTGCCCCCACACTTTTCAGCACTTGTATGGACTGGATTCTAGGGAGGATGTCGGAGAGATCAAGTTGCGGTGCGTCATTTGGGAATGTCAAGATCTCGGACCTTGACTTTGCAGATGATGCAGTCATCTTTGCGGAGACTTTAGACATCCTCTTGGGGGCCCTCGAGGTTCTGAATGAGGAGTCGGAGCCGTTGGGATTACGGGTTTCTTGGGTCAAAACTAAGATCCAGGCTTTCGGTGACATCTTGGATGCTGCTGTCCTGTCTGTGTCTGTTTGTGGTGAGGATGTTGAGGTCGTGGAGAGATTCACTTACCTTGGCAGTGATATTCATGTCTCTGCTGGCTGCGAGTCAGAGGTCAATAGACGTCTGGGTCGGGCCTGGGGAGTCATGGATTCACTGGATCATGGGGTGTGGCACTGCCGGTACCTGTGCGGGAGGACGAAAGTCCGAGTCTTCAGGTCCTTGGTACTTCCAGTCTTGCTCTATGGGTGCGAGACTTGGACTCTGACCAAGGATCTGAGACGGAGACTTAATTCCTTTGGTACCAGGTCTCTTCGGAGAATCCTTGGCTATCGCTGGTCGGATTTTGTGTCCAACGAGCGGTTGCTGAGAGAGACTCGGATGAGATTTGTTACCTACATAGTCCGTGAGCGTCAGTTGCGGCTGTATGGACATGTGGCTCGTTTTCCTGACTCTGTTCCTGCTCACCAGATTCTCTCAGCGAGGGAGTCTCATGAGTGGAGGAGGCCAGTGGGTCGACCACGTGCCTCATGGTTGCAACAGGTTGACCATAATCTCAAGGAGATGGGGATGGGCCTGGCATCTGCCTGGGGGATGGCCAGATGGAGGCCCCTGGAGTACCGGCGGAAAGTGGACTCAGCGACGTGCTGTTCTGGCACATGCTCCCATACCTGACCTGACCTGAGGAGAGTGGAGGGGTGGCATGGTGGTGGGTATTGTGAGGGTGATGATTGATGAGGTGATGGTGGAGGGGGGGGATGGTGGTGGGTATTGTGAGGGTGATGATTGATGAGGGATGGTGGACGGGGGGACCTTGAAAGTTTAGAGTCCTTGGTGCAATCCTCTCAGAGTATATGATACGTTCATAACACTTTCTCTCCACTATAAATAGACAGTGGTTCATTTGATTTATAGAAATTTGTGTTCAGATTGGATTATTATTTACAGGTGCTCTCATGGTAACTGACAGGCAATGGCAACAGGTGTTTGATTCACCACTCAAATCGTCCATGTACATATGCTGGTAGCTGGGTGGAGATGGTGTTACAGTTTCAAGCGACGGCTGTTTCTTCCACTTAATCGTGGAGATGGCATCCTCTCTCAATCATGGTGGACAACCACAAGATCGAGCCATCTTTGTTGTTTCATACCAGTGCTCTGTCACATGTTACGAGCACAAAAGGGAACATTTTTTCAGCCCAATCCACTCGGGTATTTCGGACAAACCTCGTCCAATTTCTGGCAAACTAAAGATGTCTCGGCCATTGGTGTCCCATGAAACCATCTCGGTTTGTATTACTGCAAGCACCAAGGACGCATCGACTCGGCATACTTGTGGAAAATCAAAAATTATTCGTCGTTTGAGTTAAATCCTCCCGCGATGTAACGGGTATACAGTACGAACCTGCTGGTCTCCTTCCGTTTGTGACGTCATGGTTAATCTGAAGAAGATTTCGACTTTGAATCACAAATTTACCCACATTATAATTCGGAAATTGGAAAAAGACACATCATATCTATTTTGGAGGGTGTCAAGGGATGTATTCATGTCAAATTGGTCTGAGCGTTTGGGTTCCCCTTTCAGAAATTGGATAGGATGGTTTTCCAGATGGTCCTTTAGGAGAGAGACAGAGAGGGAGCGAGAGCGAGAGAGGGAGCGAGAGCGAGAGCGAGAGCGAGAGCGAGAGCGAGAGCGAGAGCGAGAGAGAGAGAGAGAGAGAGAGAGAGAGAGAGAGAGAGAGAGAGAGAGAGAGAGAGAGAGAGAGAGAGAGAGAGAGAGAGAGAGAGAGAGAGAGAGAGAGAGAGAGAGAGAGAGAGAGATTTTTCAGGATTGAAAGACAAATTCCAAGTGTTTGACCATCTTGTTATTTTGTCAAGGTCTTAAAAGAAGGAAGAGGCTGCTGTCTGTCTGTCTCTGTCTGTCTGTCTGTCTGAAAGATGAGGGATATCATGCCAAATAGTGGAGTCATTAGGAACTAGATAAAGGTTTTTTTTTTCAGAGTCAGAGAGATCATTAATGATGATCAGGAATAGGACTGGGCCCAGTCAGGAATAGAACGCAGTCTTGTGGTCTTCTCTCAAAACCTGGACACATGCTTCTTCTTAACGGACATATATAAATATATCTTTCTTACTTTCTTCAACAGTGCCCAATAGACTGGCATCCACATTAATCCACCATGATCGTACACTTCATACAAATTCTGTCCAGTGTTATTCCAACTTCAATGCTGTTACCTGTATTTGAGACATTATGCAGTACTCTAAGGTGTGTACCAGAAAACTGTCATCCATTTTGTTTGAAAGACGGCTGACTCTTTTCCTTAATTGCTCAAGACAGAGGTCGAACTAACATGCAGTCACATGGGTTGTTTGTACATTCGGGTGCAGGTTTTTATTACCTCTGCCACCGAGGTTATGTTTTTGGTGAACATCCAAATCCGGATCTGGATACGATAATTATTTAATTTATAAAGTGATTCTTCACCATTGTGAGATTGAGCCTACAACGATATAGTACTGTAAAGCATGACATTACGAGAATGTATTGGGCCTGATATGTTCTCCTGGATCAGGCATTGTGTGGTGGAGGCATGCACTCAACCGAGTGCCCTTCTAGTTAATTACTGTTATTCTGCTCCCACTCCTTGTTAACTTCCTCTGCTTCACGTTCCTATAATCTGCTCACTGGAACGAATGAAAAAAAAAAAACAAATTCCTGGAGCAGAAACCGAGCTTAACAAGAGCAGAAACAGTATACCGGTATGTTTGAAAGATAATTATCAATGCAAGAAAGTCTTCCATCCCTTCAATCCCCATGGATTCCAGCAAATCATCTTGATCTTCTGCTTGAGATCTCTCACGTCAAATCCACTGTCTCCATAACACTGCTCACTTTCAGCTGAAATGTTAATAATGCTGAAAAATTGTAAAAAGGACACTTTATTCACTCAATTTTGTACAAATTTCCATCACCCCAATGATCAACACTTTGTAGCATCACTGGTCATTAACCTGGATACATTGAGAAAGTCGTTCAAAACCTGGAACACTACAATTAACGCAAACATTTTAGCCTGTGTTTCGAGAAAGACTGGTTTGTAAGACCTCCGAGATCAAGTAAAATCGGTCTTGTTCAGAAGCCTTTGTCTGAATCCATTCCTTTGCTACATAATCATTCTCGACGTGGACCTAAAGGATGCAGGAATCAATCCCAAATATTGGAAAAAGAAAAGAAAAAACAAATCCATTATACAAGCCGGGAGGCGACGATGGTTCACGAGTGGTATTTGACGATGTAGATTGCTTCAGAAGTCAAGGATGAGACAATGTGATAATTTTTGACCAAGTTATTAAAATGATAAACATGATGTGGTACGATTGACGGGTTATTAGCTGCAAAATGTCGAAAACCCGGTTTCATTCAACAATTTTCAAAATTTGACCTTTGCATAACCTTTAAAGGTCACAAAACAATGTTGTGGACATTAAAATATGGAAACAGGATATGTGCTATAGCTTATTGGAGTTAGTTCGTCGAAGGTCGAAAACCCGGTTCGATTCCCACAACTTTGAAAATTTGACCTTTGCATAACCTTTAAAGGTCACAACACAATGTTGTGGACATTAAAATAAGGAAACAGGATACGTGCTAGAGCTTATTGGGGTTAGTTCGTCAAACAAGGTCGAAAACCCGGTTTGATTCCCACAACTTTGAAAATTTGACCTTTGTGGCCTTTAAAGGTCAAAGGTCAAGTATTATGACCTTTGGTGCAAAACTTCCTCTTGAACATTCCAGGAACAATATAACGTCATATAGGCTATATGGCATTTCGCACTCCTCGGATAATTATCCATACTTTGATGAAATCAGCGTAAAAACAAACTTGAAGGGGGCGCCACGGGCAAGGTGTTCGAGATAGAGAAAAATGGTTTCAAGACTTCAGGTGGGGAATGACCTCAAGATTATGTATAAAAAATATTGTCATCCTAGCTCTCAAAGTTTGGGCGGTCGTATGATTTTTATGTCAAAATTCGAAATTTTCTAAGTTTTTGACCTTGTGACCTTGACCTTGGGATGAAAATCAAAAATTGCACAATGACAAGTTTTAGATAATTAGGGTACCCTGTCAGTACAGGGTACCCTATTGTTTTTCTTCTGTTTATTATTACGCATTATTATTATTATTTTTCCGCCGGCATTTTGCACCCTTTTTCGCTTTAAAAATCATTTTCTCTGGGACACTAAGTCCGATCGACAGGAGATTTTCACCATAGTATGTATCTTTTTTGATAGCACAATAACGTTATAATTATGACGTCATTGGTCACGTGGTACGGTCGCCATCTTGAAAAAAGCGAGAAACTTTGGACATCTGTATCTCGGAAATCGAGCAATGGAAAAATTTTTCGTTTGATACATTTTACTCAGCTCCCTATGGGGAACACGTGTGATTTTTCCTGACGTCATAGGTGAAGCGATATACCGGTGAAAATTCGTCAAGTAGAACGCTGTATAGGAAAAATCTGAAAAATTTTGAGCATCATCTACGCCTAAAATCACCAACGAAAATGTTTTTCTTGACGTCATCGATGACGTATTTCGGCCGCCATCTTGTTTTTTAGTGTTTTTTTTTAAAAAAATCTTCTTCTCCAGAACGGCTGTGCAGATTGAGGCGAAACTTTACAGGCACATTCCCCCTGAGGTCCTCTTTCAAGTTTGTTAATTTGTTGTTGATACGTCACATGGTTTGGCGGCCATCTTGAAAAAACCCTAAAACCTTCAAACATCTTCTTCTCCAGAAGCGCTGGTCCAATGAAGGCGAGATTTCAGAACTGTATTCGTGATATGTATGCGATGCAAGTTTGTTAATTTCGAAGTGATAGGTCACATGGTTTGGCCGCCATGTTGGATTTAAGAAAAATATTAAATAATGTTTTCTCTGGTATTTCATAAGCCATCGAAGCGAAAATTTGCAAGTGCCTTCCTCGCTCAACTCAGCATACAGGGTAAAAAATTTTTTACCTCAGAAGTCACATGGTTTGGCGGCCATCTTGGATAGAAAAATAGACCTTATCCGATTTTCACGAAACTTCACACACTTGTTCGGGTCGACGATGGAAAGCAGAATTTAAATTTATGATATCATAGGTCACAAGGTTCGGCAGCCATCTTGGATTGAAAATGAATAAATTTTAAAAATCTTCTTCTCCAGAAGGGCAAGACAGATCAAGACGAAACTTAACACATATATTCCCCATGAGGTCCTTTCTCAAGTTTGTTAATTTGTTCTTGATCGGTCACATGGTTTGGCGGCCATCTTGAAAAAACCCGAAAACCTTCAAACATCTTCTTCTCCAGAAGCGCTGGCCCAATGAAGGGGAGATTTCAGAACTGTATTCGGGACAGGAAGGCGATATAAGTTTGTTAATTTCGAATTGATAAGTCACATGGTTTGGCCGCCATCTTGGATTTAAGAAAAATATTAAATAATGTTTTCTCGGGAACCGCTTAACCAAATGAATCGAAAATTTGTAATTATCATCGAGAGGGCAGTATGCACGCATGGTAAAATTATGACGTCTCACGTCACATGGTTTGGTGGCCATCTTGGATAGAAAAACGCACCTTTACCGATTAACACGAAACTTCACAAACGTGTTCCAATACCCAGTTGGAAGCAGAATATAAATTTCTGATGTCATAGGTCACATGGTTCGTCAGCCATCTTGGATTGAAAAACAATATCTTCAAACGTCTTTTTCTCTGAAACAGCTGAACAGATCCAGGCGAAACTCCACCACTATGACCGCCTCTCCATGACGAATAAAAAGTTCTCACCCCCTTTTGAGGTACGATGCAACGTTTGGCAGCCATATTGGATTGAAGGAAAAATATTAATTAATGTTTACTCTGGAACTACTGCATCAATAAATGTGAAACATCAAGTTTATGGTGGAACGCTCATGCGGAATGAGGGTTTGAAATTTCAACGGGATCGGGCCCAGGGTTTGGCAGCCATGTTGGTTTTAAGAAAAATATTAAATAATGTTTTCTCTGGAACTGCTTAACCAAGCGAAGCGAAAATTTGCACTTATCGTCGCCGATTGTGCTTGCACATGTGGTGAAAATTATGACATCACAAGTCACATGGTTTGGCCGCCATCTTGGATTTAAGGATAAATATTAATTCATGTTTAGACTGGAACCGCTGCTTCTATATATACGAAACTTCAGATTTGTAATTTAGCCGACATGCGAAACAAAAGTTTAAAATTTCAACCTGATCGGTCACGCGGTTTGGCAGCCAGAATTATTTAATTATTTGAATCTGTTCGTCAGTAATAAGGAAATTGAACGCTTTGTGCTGCCCGGTTCGTAACTCGTCTGTTCCGCGCCGTCTCGAAGCAGGCCTGTGTTTGTATCACCATTAAATAATGTTTTCTCTGGCACCGCTTATCCGATAAATGCGAAACTTTGCGACGATGATTTAAGTCTCATGTTGTATCAGTTGTGTCAAAGGCGGACGGACTGGGTACCCGGTCATCACTGCCAGCAGTTATAAAGTGGCAGTTCTAGTTCATTTTGCTATTCAAATACCGAAGAATCCATTCCATTTAGTCAATTCCGTCGGAGAACATAGATTTTTAATCCGCCTACCCCATAAAAATGGCTATTTTTGGGCGTGGCTCCGCCCACAATGGGCGTATAGCACGCCCTCATCCAGGAAAACACAACTCGACATTGATATCGAACACATAACCAAGTTTCATCAAGATCGGATCAAAGTCCATGGAGTTATGCTCTGGACAGACAGACACACAGACACACAGACACACAAGCCGGTAGGCGGACATGGGTAGTCGCCTACCCAATAGAACCTGACGCGATGGGCCCGTTCGATGGGGAATGACCTGAGGATTAAGCACAAGAAAATTCATGAATCGAGCTTCAAGGGTTAATGCTGCAGATTGTTTTTTCGTTAAAATACCCCCACATTTAGAGGTTTTTCGGCCGTTGCTCGGCAACGGAGGGGTCCAAAAGCGACGGTTCTTTCTCACACATAACTAGGACATACCATGAACCTACCATACCAGTTTCATGTATATCTGCCTCATAGTCTCTGAGATATAACGAACTTCGTTTTTTTATTGTTTTCGACCAGGGTTCATTCAAAGTCTATCTTCTCCGACAGTTTTCATAGGATCCGGCTGGAAATTTTTGACAATATGGCTGAATGTACTGCCCACAGTCACTCATGGCCCGATTTTTGATTTTCGAAAAAATAAATTTTTTATGATTTTTCAAAAATTTCAAAGTCCCATTGCTAGGCAACGGTGGTGTCCATAGCAACGGTTCTCATTTGCACACAACTCGGTCATGGTATGAACCTACCAACCAAGTTTCATCGAAATCTCCATTGTATTAACGGAGCACTGGACCGAACAGAGGGATAGACAGGCAGACAGACAAACATATCGACGGCAATACTGATAATAAGGGTAGACAAAAAAAAAATTTGAGAATTTTTTTTCCGACTAGATCGACTACCCAACAGACATACGGAATATAGTGGTCACTCTGGCTGGCGCTCGTGAACCAATAATTAAGTAAAAATGTATCAAGTGACTTGGTGCAGATGGTAAATCAACAAGTAAACTCACTCTATAAGCCAATGCAATGCGATGCGACTTCTCGGCCCGAAGACTGCAGACCATATACAACACCATTGAGGTTGAAGTTACACTCATTCAACATTCTCAGCACAAATTAAGCCTGTTTTGAATGGCGGGCGAGGAGTTCGATTCTGATCGTTTGTAAAATGGTTCAAACATCCCCTACCAATACAATGTTTATTAGCTCGGCCACCGAAGGTGGATAGAGTTTGTGTTTTCACCCCTGTGTCTGTCTGTCTGTGAGGAGGATATATCTCAAAAAGTTATCCACTGATTCAGACGAAACATGGTGGACAGGTTGGGTGTGTGATGAGGACAAAATGATTCGATTTTTGTTTAAGATTTTAATCTGGATCCAGACACAACAATTTAAAAACAAGGACAAATGTGTCCAAGAGCCACGTCCTAACGGCAATAACAACAACAACAACTTCCGATATTTCGTCACGTGCCTTTTTTGGAGCCAATAGCGAGACCCGTCATGGAGGCTCCTCGTTCATGACGAGAAAATCGTGTATTTACGAAATTACAACACATAAATGGAATAACCTTTAAATAGTAACGTGAACTTTTCGAAACTTTAAAGCAAATGTCCGAATATATTTAAAAGTTGATGATAGACGCTCTCAAAAGGCACCCTCAATGCGAGGATGTGTACAGGTGTTTAGTATTTAAGGAGATCCGGATCCTGCATATAAAAGAGCCGAGTCCTAAAGATTTTGTCTTCAGAAGAAGAAGAAGAAGAAGAAGAAGAAGAAGAAGAAGAAGAAGAAGAAGAAGAAGAAGAAGAAGAAGAAGGAGAAGAAGAAGAAGAAGAAGAAGAAGAAGAAGAAGACAACACGGAGCTCTCTTGGAGCCAGCGTTCGCGACGCGAGACGTGGCTAAAAATTACTTTTGAAGCGATTCTTCACCATTAAGAGATCAAGCTAACAGTGACATACACTGATGAGCCAAAACATTATGACCACCTGCCGAATATGCTGTTGGTCCTCTATGTGCTGCCAAAACATCGCCGACCCGCCGAGGCATGTACTCCACAAGACCCCTGAAGGTGTCCTGTGATATCTGGCACCAAAACATTCGCAGCAGATCATTCAAGTCCTGTAAGTTGTGAGGTGGAGCTGCCGTGGATCGGACTTGTCGGTCCAGCACATCCCACAGATGCTCAATTGGATTGAGATCTGGAGAATTTGGAGGCCAGGTCAACACCGTGAACACTTCCTCATGTTCCTCAAACCATTCCCAAACAATGTGTGCAGTGTGGCAGGGCACATTATCCTGCTGAAAGAGGCCACTGCCATCAGGGAATACCATTGCCATGAAGGGATGTACCTGGTCTGCAACGATGTTTCGGTAGGTGACACGTGTCAAATTGACATCCACATGAATAGCCGGACCCAAGGTTTCCCAGCAGAACATTGCCCAGAGCATTACACTTCCTCCACCGGCTTGTCGTCTTCCCACAGTGAATCCTGGTGCCATAACTTCCCCTGGTAAACGGCGCACACGTACACGGCCATCCACCTGATCTAAAAGAAAACGGGACTCATCGGACCAGGTCTCCTTCTTCCACTGCTCCAAGGTCCAGTTCTGACGCTCGCGTGTCCATTGTAGGTGCTTTCAGCGGTGGACAGGGGTCATAATGGGCACTCTGACCAGTCTGCGGCTACGCAGCCCCATACGCAGCAGGGTGCAATGCACTGTGGATTTGACACATTCCTCCAGTGACCACCATTACAATTTTCTGTAACTTGTGCCACAGTCGACCATCTGTCAGTTTGGACCAGACGGGATAGCCTTCGTTTCCTTCGCACATTGATGAGCCTTGGGCGCCCAACACCCTGTCACCGGTTTGTGGTTTGTCCCTCCTCGGACCACTGTCGATAGGTACTCACCACTGCTGACCGGGAGCGCCCCACAAGCCTTGCCATTTCAGAGATGCTCTGACCCAGTCGTCTGGCCATAACAATTTGGGTCTTGTCAAAGTCGCTCAGGTCTTTACTCCTGCCCATTTACCCTGCATCCAACACGTCAACTTCAAGAACTGACTGTTTACTTGCTGTCTAATATATCCCACCCCTTGACAGGTTCCATTGAAACAAGAAAATCAATGTTATTCACTTCACCTGCCAGTGGTCGTAATGTTTTGGCTCATCAGTGTTTACATATAGCACGATATTTCAAAACGTTGTGGACTAATTATGACCACACTGGGTGGATGAGTCGGGTAGATGACAAGAACAAGGCGATTAGACTTTAGTTGTGGTCCAGATGCAGATCTGGCTCATCAGTGGGATACAAAATGTGAACTGTTTAGTTTGCGCTCTGCTGAGTGCCTTTCCAGTTCCCAACTATGATGCTTCAATCCTAATGGCCATACACAACTCCCTCTGATGGACTGACCACGTCATTGTGCTGAGACGACAATGCGTTCTCCATGACGACGAAATTGTGGATAATTAAACAAGATTACGTTTTGTACTTGGGATAACGCATCATTTTTCTAACGCACGATATAATGCAGATAAGGAAAACAAACAACGATTCCAGTTCCATTCATTACATGTTTTATCAACATGTTATGATTCCAGGAAATTCCCAGAAAATATTTGCCTTATTATTTCGTTGATATGAATATCTAAAAGTTAGACAATTTGGTCAATGTACTGTATTTCAAGGTTTCTATGTGGAATTTTAAAAAGCAAGATTCAAAGGGTCATTTCCTTGTTATGAGTACACAATAACACTAATTTAACTTCTCCTCCCTCTGCACCATCTTTTTTCAAGGTATATGTAACATTGGACTCAATATGATGATATAATCGTAAATGCATACATTCACGTAAATTCAAAAAGGGTGCGTCACATCCTTTACATGTTAGCATTAAACATGTGAATTGAATTCGGCACAAATGATCATCGAAAACGACAGGAGAATGAAGGCAAATTCCTGAATGATGACAACATGATTGCGTTGTTCCTGTTCCCGTTCGTTAAGAACAATGTTAATTATTTTTTTAAACTAAAAAAAAGCATGTTTCAATTCACAATCTCATGAGATTCCGTCATCTCACAATATCTTCAGTAAAAATCGCGGTGATGATTTATGGAAAATGAAACAAAGAAAAAATGCAGTGATAAAAAAATCACAAACATGTAAGGTCATTCAGAATGGAAGAAAAAACAACAAACGAACAGGAAGATAAAAAAAAAGACCTTGACAGGATAGGGATCGATAAGCAAGGTTCCTTGGAATGGCTAAGAAGAGGTCAAATGAGTTGGGATGGAAAACGAGTCACCAATGTCCAAGACCAAGGACACGACACTAAAGCTTTTGTGAAAATGGTGGGATTGAGTCAAACGGACAAATGCAGGTTTTGTTGGGAAGAAACAGAAAGTACCAGTCGTCACCACCTTTTGGGATTTAAAAAACTCATGTACGAACAGCTGTACACAGAATGACATGACAGCGTCTGCAGAGTAATCCACTGGCACGTCTGAATACATTTCAACATCCCGGTCCCAGAACAATCATGGAAACACAAACCAAATCCGATCCTTGAAAATGAATATACAATGCTCACGTATGACAAGATGATCCCATCAAGTATGGACATCGCAAACAAAGCATGGTGCTCAACCACAAAAAGGAAAAGTCAGCATCGTTGATCGAGGTTTCAGTTTCCATTGACTTTGGACGAAATGAAACAGAAATCAGGAAAATGACCAAATACCAGGATCTAAAAAATGAGGTCAAGAGGATGTGGAAATTGAAGAAAGCTGAAATTGTACCAGTCATAGTCGAAGCTCCAGAAATGATGTAGAAAACCCTCACTGAGTAATTGAAAATCATTCCTGGGAATATCACTCCAAACGAGCTACAAGTGGAGGCTGCCACAGGTTCAGTGAAGATTTTGAAAAGAGCCCTTGGAACGAGGCTTTGAGAACGAAGTTTCACACTTTGGTTCATGAATCATGATCTTTTTCCAAAAAATAGGAGGTGGAGGTTATGATTTCTGGGAGAACTTCCTCTTGCCTCCTGAAACCCAGAAATGAAGAAAACGACGAACAACAACAACAAAAAAAAATATGCAACCGGAACTCCTCGGAGGAAGACATTTATAATGACATGGGTTTATGGTCCCTGGTCGAGTAGTTTAAGAGAAAATCGTCGGAAAGACAGACAGAGAAACAAATATAACTAGAAGGGCACTCGCTCGAGCACATACCCCTGCCATACAATGTCTGAACCACGAGAACATATCGGGCCCAATACATTTTTGAAATATCATGCTGGACAGTACGATATCGTTGTTGGCCCAATCTCTCAATGGTGAAGAATCACATAAAAAATTAAATAATTCTCATATCCACATCAGGATTTTGATCTTCACCAAAATCGAATCAATTCGTCCTTCCTACAGACCCAACATGCCCACCAAATTTCATCCAAATCCATCAACATCTCTTTGATATATCGTGCTATATACCCATATCTTCACCAAAATTGAATTACCTCGTCCTCGTCACACACCGAACCTGTCCAGCAAATTTCATCCGGATTCGTCCCCAACTTTTTGAGATATCCTGCACACAAACAGATAAACAGACAGAAAGGGGTGAAAACATAACCTCCTTCACCTTCGGTGGTGGAGGTAATAAGCAGATTATCACACAGGATAACACACGGGATATTGCCCCGCCTTACATGTAGTTTAAAATAACGAATAGATCTTGTAATGTTCGTGAGACAATTCACCATGTGAAGGCTTTTCAAACTTGTTTTCCACTCGTCTGACCCCGATTGCCCCCGAAGGTCATTACCCGAAGTTGGTGGTGTTTTTTGAGCTGCAAAGAAACGTCCTGTACTTCATCCTGGAGACCTACATCCCTTCTATTCTCCTGGTCGTTCTCTCTTGGATTTCATTCTGGATCAGCCAGTCCTCCGTACCTGCTCGCATCTGCATTGGTGTGTGTGTGTGTGTGTGTGTGTGTGTGTGTGTGTGTGTGTGTGTGTGTGTGTGTGTGTGTGTGTGTTTCCAGTTATCTCTGCTTTACTACATTTACTTTCTGCGTGGCAAACAAACCACATGTGACATTGCTTCTCTTCATTGCTGCTAATGTAACCTGAAAGTGAACCACAAATCGAATTTTAACAAACTGAGAATTACTAAACATGATCATGATGAATCCTTTCACTTTTCATCCTTTTCATAAAATATAAAATACAATGTACACCATTATCCAAATGTATATTCAGTTCATGTTTCCCAGATGTTAAACAAGTTGAGAGCAGCCACGTCGGATCCACGATTGGCTGCGATACATCACTTTCAGCACAATTAGCTTTGTGATCAGATTTTTATTTTTAATTGAAAAATGAGTTCTCAAATGATTTTTCCTGAAAATATTACAAATTTCTTCCATTTTTACGACTCCAGAATCGAATGGCAATAATTGATGGTATTTGTCACGCTTTGAGGAAAATGCACGTCCAGGGTATCATGTGTCCATTTGTTGCATGAACATTGTGGAATTACAACACAAAACTACCGACTCCTCCTTTCTCCCTCCAATCGACCCCTCCCGGGAACCTCTTTCACCCCTCTCCCATTCGTACATGATTAATAGATGACTTCCTCCAATGGGTCACAGAGGAAGGGGTATATAATGAAGAGTTACACTGATAAATGCTTCACACAATTGAGAGGGAGGGATTTGTGACAACAAGTTGGGGGTGGGGGGGCGTGGGGGGGGTGAGTGTGGGAGCCCATGCAGTTCAGCGAATGACGAGTATTCGTGACGTCAAACCTGCAGGGCAAAGACTCACAAGGAAGTGACGTCATTGGAAACTCATCCATTCTTTAAAGGGTTGATTCAGATGTTCTTCCTGCAATGAAACAAAGTTTGGGAATGGATTCGAATAATTTCAAGGCCCGTCCACAGCTGCCATCCGTTCTGATGGACTAATAATAATAATAATAATAATGATAATAATTCATCTCCTTCCAGTGGATAAAAGGATGGGTGGAGGGAGGAAAGATCCTGAATATCACTGCATGCCATTTACAATTTTGTGGAATTTGTCGTACATTTTCCCGTTACCGTTCATGCCAACAATGTGTAAATCCACTTAACGAGTAATATGGAAGCCTACAGCACCATGTGAGCAAGCCACACCAATTAAAGACTCTTAAGCACAAAAATTGGGCAATACTAGATGTACAAATACCTCAAAAAGGAACACATCACTCAACTAGTGATGGGGCCTGTTCATGTAGCAACAAAAAGCAAAAGGAAATTTAATCTAAAGGAGATATTGTAATCATGTTCTTCAATACCTTGAATTTGACACTGATTTTGTTGCATTCAAACTATGGCCGGAAGGCGGCGATATTTAGCCTGTCAAATGGTCCAGTGTGATGGTCGTGCGTTTCAAGCCCTCTCTTCCCTCCCGGGCCCCTTCCCCACCATCCCAGTAGGCATGACAACAGTCTTGACAATGACCACACTCATGATGGGATCGCGTACATCGCTGCCCACTGGCAACTGCTCCATCAAGGCAATAGACGTATACCTGGGCATCTGTTTCAGCTTCATCTTCGGCGCTCTTGTTGAATACGCTGTCGCACACTTCTACACCCTGCAACAGCCAACGCTGTTTGAGATCCAACGGGTGAGCCCTTGCTCTTGCTTTGTTTATGGGGTCGAGCGAACTCTACAAGTTTACACACTTTGCTTTGACACCCGGAGGAATTGTAGCCCTAGTTGTGATGAAATTCTGTGGCCCAAAGCTGACAATCGAGGTTATTTCAGAGATCTAAAACTCAATGAAAGAACGAATTGTCCAGTTCTACACGTTATTACTCAGCATGTTTGTTTTGTGATTTATTATCTTTTTTTTCCACTCGGCCCAATATTGTGCACATGACACTCTCTTTGCTTTCGCGATCCAGCTGCACGCACTTCACCAAGCGATGAAGAAGTCTCAATTTGAATGGTACTTATTCTCTTCCTTCTCTTATCCAAGGCTTATTAAAATAACCACATCGATCGCATCTACGATAAGGACATGAGGAGACTTTCATATACTTTTCCACAAATTAAAAGGAATTTGGAGATTATGTGCAAAATTACGAAGTATATCTGATGCAGGTGGATTTACAGAGGTTGGAGTTGGGAGGAAGTGACATTTGCACAGGTGTGTGTGTGTGTGTGTGTGTGTGTGTGTGTGTGTGTGTGTGTGTGTGTGTGTGTGTGTGTGTGTGTGTGTGTGTGTGTGTGTGTGTGTGTGTGTGTGTGTGTGTGTGTGTGTGCAAGAGAAAGGAGAGGGTCGCAACGCACCCACTTTTCTGGAGCCGCCACTGATTACGGGGATTTAACCTGAGATCCAAAAATCAGGACTCAGGAGGAAAGTACTCAAACGGGAATATGAGGGACAAATGGTCGCTCGACCTCAACTTTTTGTTTTGTACTAAACCCAAAAACAGCATTATTTACATCACAAAGGTAGTCTTGGGCTGTGTGCTCAGAGGTGAGACGTCACACCTTTGTAATGTGACCTTCAATAATGAAATTTAGTTGACATGCAGTGCTATGGGAAAATAAATTAAAGTTTTCCAAAAAAAATCTTCTATTAGAATTCAAAATCAACAATCGCAACAAGTGGAGTGTGACGAGTCATGATCACCACACTGGCTTGAAAAGAAGCCGTGCGCAAATATGACCAAGCACTGTTGACCTCTTTGCTTAGATTGTGCAAAGAAAAATTGACAAATTTACTGAGGTTTTTAGTCGGTTCATTGTCTCGAGGGACCATGACGATGCCCTCATTTCAAAGAATGAGGCTTGTTTGCACCACCACTCAGGGCACGAGGAAGCGGGGCAGGCCTGCCTTGTTGGAACATTTACACCACCTATGGCACTGCAGAAAGCAGCCCAAAAGATAGCTTGATACAACAACTCAAAGACCAGGGCCCAGCAGGTTTCCTGGAGCCAAACTGGATGAAGTCATCAAGCTGACGTCATCACATTAGACACATTGTTCGGCTCTGGTCTACGGTCAAATGAATCTGTGCAGCGGTGTTTACAGTTGAGCAAAGGTCATGAGGTTATTTTTGAAATTTGTCATGAGAATTGAAATCAAAAGAGATTAATAATTTGGTGGCTCAATGTTGGAAAAGAACGAGTCTGAAATTTCACTCAAGCATCTTGGTAGGGACTGCGAGCAGCCACCTTATCTTCCTGGAAGGCAAATCCGACTGAAAGCAATCTCAGTGCATTCCAAAAAGGTTGCAGCAAGTGTGTCCACTCCAAGGAGAGCCAGAAAACAGCATTTGTCCAACATCAAGAATGGAACTTTCAAACTTCTCTCCTTCCTCTAAATCCTAGTGGTGCCTTATTCAATCTATCTCTTGAGTATACTCTCATGCCCATCCCTTCTCTCTCTTCAAAATGGCACCACAGCTGACACCACCCACGAGAAGGCTGAATGCCTCAATTCTGTGTTTGCGTCCAAATCTTGTGTCTCCAACATCCTCACTCTCAGTACCCATCCTCCCCTGTTGTACCCAACTGCCCTGGACTCTGTGTTGTTTGCACCTGAGAAGGTTCTTTCAACCCTTGACTCTGACTCTGCAACTGGACCAGAAGGCCTCAGTTCACATGTCCAAAAACCTGCTCTGCTGTTCTTACATATCCTCTCTGTGCCCTTTTCACCCTGTCATTTGTGCTCGGTCATCTTCCATCTGCTGGGAAATCTGCCAACATCACTGCATAACATAAAAAGGTGCAAAATTCGATCCCCTTAACAACAGACCAATTAGCTGACTTCAAATCGTCAGCCACGGTCATGGAATCCATTATTGCAGTTGACATGAAATCCTCCCTTTTCTCCAAACAACCTCATCTCGTATCACCAATTTGGTTTCAGACCAAGTCACTCCACATTGAACATGATACTTCGACTCACCCAACAATGGATGGAAGCCTTCGATGTCAGAAATGAGATCGGGGCCATCTCTATGGACATATCTCGTGCTTTTGATATTGTCGGGCATTCTGCCTTTCTCTCCAAACTCCACCCACGGCATCCAAGGCCAACTCCACACATGGCTTACTGACTTCCTCTACTCTCGTAGCCAACGTGTGGCACTCAACGGAATCCTTTCATCCCCTCTTCCTGTTAAAGTGAGAGTGCCCTGAGGCAGTGTCCTGTGTCCAGTTCTAAACCTGATCTTCATCAATGATCTCTCTGACTTTCTGGAAAATCCTCTTTATTTATATTTTTCTGATGACCGCACCCTCTGCGGTGACATCCCTCATATTTCTGACAGCTCATAACGGCGAACCCAGGTTGGAAGCTCTGCATTCATTTACTTGTGAGCATAAAACTTGGTCTTTAAAAGACCCGTGTATCTCAGGGAGGTTATCACTGTCCGGAGGAGTTGTGTTGGTATCCTTATGCGAATGATGTCAGCGTCAGAAGAGTTATTATTGTGATGCTGTATGTACACACACACACACACACACACACACACACACACACACACACACACACACACACACACACACACACACGTTTTTTTTCTTTTTTTGAATACAGAGTCAAGGCTCGTGGAGGAGCTTGCACACTGAAAAGGATCAGGATGTAACAGACAAAAACAGCATGCAAAACACGCACGCAAGGGGTGGACAAGATGGACACAGAAGGAAACTCCAAGGAGGGAAAACTAGAAATTTTGAAGGAGGGATTTAGATTGGGTTAACGAGGACAGAAAAGATCATGGTTTTGGATTGCGGACGATCTGATATGGTGGTGAACATGTGTCTTGAAGACCTGGAGGAAAGGATGACATTGAAGAGGATGTGGAAGTTGGTTCCACAGGTGGGAATAAAGAGGAACAAATGAGTGGAGATTAGTATTGATCCTGGATTTAGGTCGTGTCACCAGAAGGGGGTTCATGGTGGACCATGTGTGCTTTGCTGAAACCCGGGGGAACACAGCACAGAAAGAGCAGAAGGTGCAAGATTAGAAAGTAGGCAGTAGAAAACAGAGAGACCACCGACCTGTCTGTGATGGCTAAGTGGCTGACCCGTCGACTCAGCTTCAGCGTTGGAGATTCCAATGATCTTGAAGGCCTTGGTTTCCACAGTGTCCTACTGAGCAAGATGTGAGGCAGGGGAGCCAACCCAGAGGGGAGAGCAGTACTCCATAAAGCTGCGGATGAAGGCCTTGTCTGTAGATAGGAGTTCAGGTGAGCCAAGGAAGGACTTTGTACGACGGAGGATGCCCAATCAGCAGCCGGCTTTGGAGTCCAACTTTAAAATGTGGTTTGCCCAAGAAAAATCATGGCCGACAGTGAGACCCAGGAGTTTGAATGACTGAACTTCCTCAAGAGGAATGTAAAGAAAGTAGATGGGGTTGGGGCAGGTTTTGCCAGACGGTCCTTTTGGAGAGAGATAGTGAGAGTGTGAGATTTGTCAGGATTGAAAGACATAATCCAAGTGTTTTACCAATTTGTGATTTTTTTTTCAAGGTGTGGAGAGAAGGACGTGGCTGCAGCCTGCCTGTCTGAAGGATGAGGAATGCCACGGCAGAGGGTGGAGTAATCAGCGAGTCGAAAAAGAGGATTTTCCAGAGAGTCAGAGAAATCATTGATGAAGATCAGGAATCGGACTGGGCCCAGAACAATGCTTTGGGGCATTCCAGCCTTGACAGGGAGAGGAGATTAAAGGATTTTGGTGAGTGCCACATGGCTATGAGAGTGGAGGAAGTCAGTCAGACATGTGTGGAGTTGGCCTTGGATGCCATCGTCAGAGAGTTTGGAGAGTAAGGCAGTATTCCAAACTGTATCAAGGCACAAGATATGTCCAGATGGCCCTGATCTCAGGTTTAGTATTGAGGACCTCCATCCATTGTTGAGCGAGTCAAAGCAGATTGACCTGGTCTGAAACCAAATTGGTGACGTGAGATGAGGTTATTGGAGAAAAAGGTTTTCATATCAACTGCGATGATGGATTCCATTTCACAAGAGGCAAGCGATGGAAGGGGAGCATATTCCAGAGACAGATTTTAAAAGGTATCACTATGTTTTAGAGGAGGGAGAAGTTTTAAAGTTCAATCTTGAGGTTGGACAGATGTTGTTTTCTGGCTCTCTTACGAGTAGACACACATTTGTTGTGGACTTTTTTTGAATGCAATGAGATTGCCTTCAGTCATATTTGCCTTCCAGGAAAAGAAGGAAATTATTTCAAAGCAACTGCCTCACCACAATTTGCAGTGCATCATGGGTGGGAAAAACTGTAGGATAATTGATGAGAAGATGGGATGAATCTGTGCATGAGAGAGAGAGATTCCCAGGCTGAGTTAACGTCAGGGCAGTCGATATGGGAGTCCAGTCCTGAAGAGAGATGGCTGCTTGCAGTCCCTGCCGTTCTGCCTGAGTGAACTGCCAGACTTGGCAGTGTTGAGGTAGCTCTTTGAGAATAGCCAGAGGGATGTTTACTTTCACAAGCACATGATCAGATGAACCAATTTGAGCAGAGGAAGAGCAGGAGACATTTGCAGGAAAGTTTGTCATCACCAAGTCTAGAAGGGAGGATTTGCCATTGGGAGAAATCCGAGTTGGAAAGTTCACAGATTGAGTCAGTCCCATTGAGGAATAAAATCCTTTGCTGAAGTGTCATGGTTGGTGAGAGAGAGAGAGACCAACACCCAGCCAAGTTCCATGATGATAACTGAAATCACCACTTTTGAGTTGGAGTAAGTTGGGATGAGTGGTTGAAAGTTTGTGCATGTTGTGTGTATGAGAGAGAGAGAGAGAGAGAGAGAGAGAGAGAGAGAGAGAGAGAGAGAGAGAGAGAGAGAGAGAGAGAGAGAGAGAGAGAGAGAGAGAGAGAGAGAGAGAGAGAGAGAGAGAGAGAGAGAGAGAGAGAGAGAGAGAGAGAGAGAGATAGATAGATAGATGGAGTAGTCACTGTTAGGATGACAGTACAACACATAAATGACCAAGCGGTGGGAGCGGAGGGGAAGTCGCAGCCAGAGGTACTCCGAGTTTAATAATGAAATAAAAAACCGAAATATTGCTCACACCAACATATATGTCTAGTTGTGTATAGTGTCTGGGGCCTTCATACCTTCATCAGGAATTGCAGAAGGAGAGTGATGAAACCTCTGCAGCTCCACCAAGTGCACAGGCTGAGTCCAGCAATACAAGCAGCGGCCTCAGAAATGGACACACGACTGCAGAGCCCAAGAACAAAGAGCCGGCTGGCACTCGCATCTCAGGAACTACACGCATTACAAAGCTGGCCTGTGGATTTATTAGTAACCCCCACCATATTGACAACTACTCCCGCTTGGCTTTCCCCCTGTCCTTCATTGCCATAAATTTCCTCTATTGGGCCTACTATTTGTATGTGTGAGCACCTTTCCGTGGCCAAATCAGGAGAAAAGAACAAAATTTAAAGCTGTGTGATGGTTTGCTGGCATTGAGGTTGAATGAATTGTGAGCCACTGACGAGGAATAATGCCGTGGAGCTATATATCTATCCGAATACCTATAAGGCACTTTAACATATTATTGAACAACAAAGTTATTATGATGTTCATTTTTCAATTACAGAGGTTGTATGATGTTTTAAGTACCGGATTATACAGTTATCTCTCATTAATAAAATTCAACGAGTGTTTGGTTTATGATACGAGAGGAACACGAGAGGCTGCACAACTGTTCTGAGTCATTCGCTTGAGCAAGTTACACATTTACGCGCAGCAAGGTGCTTTCAGAATATCATTTGGTGTGTCATGATGAAGCCAGAAAGTACCTGTTTACATCCAAAGAAGATTTGTTTTGTTAATGAAAGTGAAACACCTGAGCAACGTCAACATAGAGTGAATGGAAAAACAAGCTTATGACCTGGCAGGTGAATGATGAATGGGATTCCTTTGGATGGTTTATCCATAAGAAAATTCCTACCAACAAGTGAGCTCATCTATTAACATATAAATCACAACGAAGGAGCATCTTGGCTGAGTTACCCGCAACATGGGAAGGTGGGGAAGATTGGATGCAGCCCGTGAAAGATTCCAACATCATGAGTCTCCACGTGGAGAATGTGAAAAGCAAGAATGATCTGTTGAGCTTTATACAATCATGGAGAGTCTTTGTCACTCACATAAGCTCATGCTGATACATATAATGTTGTTGTTGTTAGTCTTTCGCCTGCTCCCGTTAGGGGTCGCCACAGCGGATCATCCGTTATGATCCACGTAATGATTTGGCACAGGTTTTTTGCCGGATGCCCTTCCTGACGCAACCCTGGTCGCCTCTTACGACACAGGGATAAGGATTGGGTTTCGCCATGATTCCGGGCTGCCCTACACCCTCTCATAGCACGGCCCAGCACAGAGCTCCCGTCCTCAAGCGATCCTCCAACCCAAGCCTCCGAGTAGCCGGATTACAGGTGCACGCCACTACGCCCGGTGCTGATAAATCTAATGTATTAAGCTCATTATAACCACTGACTGATGTTAAAGACCGTTACCTTCCGGGCGATGTAGAAAGCTGAAATTTTAGGTGCCGATGGACATCGAAACCGACACACCGGGACCCACTGCGCCACCACGGCTGGCACACACATTGGCCTGAGATATCGTAATCGGCCGATGTGCCTCTGCGATGGGAAGTCCTCACCTCGCCCCACCTACAAGATGTTTTTCCATACATATTATTAATTAATCTGTCTACCCTGTCAATAAATTTCATACGCAGTCTTCTCAGCAACACGTGTAACAAATGACTTACCCTGACAAATCCCTGTTAATTGGCAATCTAACAAACTCGAAACACACAGACCACACGACACTTACCACAGTCTAGCTATGGATCCCTCCCCCCAGCCACGTAACAACATGGCACAAGATTGAGCTGGTTGGGATTACATATTTTTAAAGAAGAAGAAGGCACTTCTAACCAAAAACAAACTAGGTCTACTCTGCTAATTTGAGAAATAAGCAACAGCAGACCCAGTCTTAGGTGACATTTCGCCAGCTTCACAGCAGGCTTCCTCAGGCCAACAGACCCCAAGCCTCGGCACGTGTCTGTTTTTTAATCAGATGACATTTTAATGGCTAGCTGCACCCAACTTTCTCACAAACGCAGTGTCGCACGGACCTTGGCAGCTGGGACATGGATGGTGTCATCGTCAAAAGCCGATGCAATTAACAAACGACACAGGTTGATACTGGAAGCATGTCATGTGAAGAGCCGAGAGGGTGGTCTAACTCGGGAGACTGTGGATATACCCACACAATACACACCTCTGATGCAAATGGTGAAAACTGGGTGGTGCAAAGGGCTGGATAAGGTGAGCAACAAACAAGACTCAATCTCAAACACCACATCCGCATGTGTACAACACCCAAGGGGAACCCCAACACTCATACAACCAACACCTCATCACGTCCAACATGGACACGAAACAAGCCATGTTTGTGCCCTGGAAACACAAAAACAACAAAACTTAAAACACCAGATCCCGTGCAAGTAAAAACAAAAAGAGAGCAATGTAGCCCATCAACGATTTGATTTGACGTTTATTTTCCTTGAGTTTTACAAAAAAACAAAAAAACATGGGCGATCCTATCGCGAATCAAAACCGGGAACGTGTCGAGGCTCGGGGTCTATTGGCCCGAGGAAGCCGGCTGTGAATCTGTTGAAACGCTGCCCGAAACCGGGCCTGCTCTTGATTATTGCTCAAATTAGCGAAGTGGATCGAGTTTCACTTATTGTTGGAAGCCCCTTGACTTCTTTTCAAAGTACATGTAAAATATTTTGTTATTTGTCATTTTTAATTTCCGTATTCTTTTACTTTAATCCGTTTGTATATCATTGCTTAAGCTTCCAAGTCACGTGATTTACAATTGACATTCAAAGTGCTACTTTGGGGGGGAGAGCCTGCCACTGCCAGCTAGCAGTTTGCCACCGTGACAATTTAAATGGCTGGTTTGGCACGGTAGCATTAGTTGTTATAGATCCTCCAGGACATTCAAAGAGGTTCTGACCTTAATAGGTTGGAAATTGGACATTGGGCACTCAGCTCTGGATGGCTCAGAGAGTCCAATGCTTGTGCAATTACATTTTCTTCAATACATCATGCAACACCTTAAAACTGCAAATACAAATCAACGTTTCAGCAAAAGCAGAATCTCACACTTCAATGTTGCACTCAACTGGCACGAGGGGGAATTAATGCAATCGGAACATTTGCTCTCATTTTTTATGAAAATAAAACTTTTTGGGGTAATTTTCTTTTCTTTTATTTTCTGAAAAAGTTCCATTCACTCTTATCAAGTCCGTGACTCTTCCCTCTTTCTCCTTCCCCCCCGTATTCTCATCCCACTCTTCACATTTCTCCTTTCCTTTTTCCCGTGAAACCGGTAAAGTGCGGTTTTAATAACCTGGAGATTTTACAACAATGATCCAAGTTAAGAACCTGAGCTACTCTTAACGAAAAAGATTCATGGATGAAATTTTTAATAATTTTTTTTTTTTAAAAATAACACATCCAGAAAGGTTCATCACTATTTTAATGAATTGCATGCTGATTTGAGCGGTGAAGTACAACAATACAATTCGAGACACAATGTTTGGTCGATTCTGCCGCACATCCAGTCATTATAAAAAGGGTCTGCTTTTGGAAAACCATGCATTGCACCACAAATTCATCACAATTCCCCTTCCTATTCAGCATATCCTTGCGTCTCCAGCTTGGCATGTCATTTGCACGGACGGTCGAGACACCCAATTTTGTATTCTATTGAAACGTCGTGCCATGGTGAAAATAACAAAATAAAAAAATAAAAAAATTCGGATGCAATGATGGTCTTGCGTTTGTACAGGCATGCATCTTGTCAAAAAATATGTCCCACGACGGAAACTTGTCCACGCACATATTTATTTGTATCCAGAATGATTAGGAAAACAATAAATCTTTTCTCGAGTTGGGGTTGTGTTTTTTTGTTTTTTATTGATTAAATGTTGTTTCGTCTTTTTCTGTTGATGTTTAAAGCTTGCTGCAGTCATTAAACCTTTGACATGAGAATTAATGTGATTTATGTTTGCGACACCATTTTAAATATTCACCGATCTTTCTGCCACACGCACGCTGTAAATTGCTTCGTATCGATCAAACTGCATAACAGGTAAGCATTTTAAAGTTTACAACAAAGTTTGAACGTTCATCATGGATATGTATACATATATACATATATACATATACATATGAATGCATATTGTTATGGCACCGGGGAAGGGAGGGGTAGAGGGGGTGGATGGGTGAGGGAAGGTTCTTCGGACTAGTCTCCTGACCCCTGGCCCTGTAGCCACCGGCCACAGATAAATCCGCGGTCCAACAGGCTGTAGATGTTACACAACCACAGCCGCTTGACTTTGAGTTACCGGCCTACCAGGGTTATGTTCTGCTGTTACTAGGTACCTTTCCATTGGCATGGCAACTAAACTAGGGGCTACTCCCTCAGCAACTACGCATCTACTAATTCTAGTACACTTTATTCAGCAAGCAAGCAATCATTAAAGCAAGCAAAAGACACAACAGAAAAGATTTACAACCAACACGTATTCTTAAGCAATCTTAACACACAAAGACATGCACCCATCACTCAAATCGTGGGAAAATAGACAAGGGAGATTTGAGAAGGAAGAAAAGAATGGGCCATGGGGGTCGATTCCTTATCTCACGTCACACAACATAACGGGGCTGTGCCGGTCCAAATATGCAGGGGAGGAAAGACGGGAAAGATTGGCAGTGGAGTGGTGATGGGATGTGCAGCTGTGCTTGAGGCATCGAGAACAAGTAGGCAAATCTTCCCAGGCATTCCCGGTATGCCAACAACAAGCAGCTCTGTTTCTGCTACGCACACGGGACAAGCAGCTCCACCAAGAATGCTGGCTCTGGTGTGTTCCATCCCTCAAGCTGCTTAAGCTCAACCTCATACTCTCCACCATGAACCAAGTCGCATTCTCGGCTTTTTATACTGCCCTCAAGCCCACACCCTCCCAAGTCTTCAATCCCCATCCCCACCTCAAGTCCTGACCCCCACTCCCCACTCCAAGTCCTCAATCACCCTCCCCTCACCTCAACCCACCTCTGCTCGCAATCTGCTCCCCACCCCAACTATATGTCCTACCCTCCCCTTTCTTTTTCATTTCCTCAACTCTGCTCCCCTCCCCCAAACCTCAAGTCCTCAAGCGCACACCAGCCCAAGACTTCAATTCCCACCCCACCCTTTCTTTGAATGCGCTCCCCACAACAAGTCTTAAATTCCTCTCCCCACCCAAAGTCCTGACTCCTCCCCCACCCCAACTGCAAGTCCTCAACCCCTCCTCTCTTCCAATTCTTGTTCCATCTCTCTGCCCCACCCTCACACCAGCACTGTCCTCCCCTTCCCCTTTCTTCTTCAAGTCTGCAACCCCCCTCCCAACCTCAAGTCCTCAACACCCTCTATCCCAATGCCTCAACCTCCCTCTCCCAACTACCAACTCTCTGTCCTCCCCTCCCCCTTTAGTGGGGCAAGTTAGCATAACAATTGTGCATTTTGTGAGGAAAGCACCAAATTTGGCACACTCGTAGCCTAACATATTATGAACAGATTTGGAAATTGGGCCATCTCAAATTCAGCCGCTGATGGCTGTGGCAGCCATTTTCCACTGTCATCAAAAATTTGAGATGGCCCAATATCCAAATCTGTTCATAATATGTTTGGCTACTAGTGTGCCAAATTTGGTGCTTTCCTCACAAAATGCACAATTGTTATGCTATATTTAGCTAAGTTGCCCCACTACTTTCTTCCCATTCTTAATAATGTTACACAAGGATACACAAGGAATTTTGGCGCAAGAAGAGGCCATTCACCCATCATTTCATTTCAATACTTTTTTATTGTCCACGTGAAACGTGGAAATTTTTCATCCACTGGCAATTCAATTCAAAAAGAGTGGGTCACATCCTTTTCACATTCGCATTAAACATGGGAATTTAATTTGGCACAATTGATCGTCTAAAATGACAGACGAATGAAGGGAAATACCTGAACGATTAAAACACACCTGGGTTGTTCCTGCGTTGTTCCTGCATTGTTGCTATTCCAAAATGGCGAAAATCTGGAAAAAAACAAAACAAAAGTGATACTAAGAAACAGGGAGAGACAGAAACAAAGGGGGACAGATGGTATTCCGAACCGAGCTGGCAGGACATTGTACGAAAGCTGTGAAAAAGCCCAAGATGGTCGTAGATGGGGTAGTTTCATCATTGATGTCACGATTACTTTGTAATGAGCAGTATGACAATCTGTCTGTTTAATGTTGCATTTTTTTTTTTTAAACCTGTACATCTGATTCCATATTTAAACGAGACTGCCTGACTTTTCTTCGAGGCCAACGTCTTGAATTTACTCCATTATTTCACCTGATAACATAACAAGTTAGGGCTCCTCTGAAGCTTTAAATACAGGAGTAAAAACACTATAAGTTAGCATGGAATATACCTTGACGAAAACTCGATAAGCTTACCTTATCTTGTCAGGGTAAGCCATAAAATATTTCATTCCCTTCACCATACTATGTAATCCAATTCAGCAATATCTCTGGAGCAATATCATGCAGATTATGGGAAGTACATGCTATTAGTTGTTGCTTTGAAAGCGGCGTGAGATGGGGAAGGGAGGTGTTGTTGGAAATATTTTTGGTCTTGAATGATGTGAGAGTATCGAGCATTTGCTGGAAGTGGCAGAATCTCAAATGTTCTCAGCATGTTAAGCGCTGTAACCACTCTTGGACCATCGAGTTACTTACCACACCTGTCACTGGGCAAAATAGAAAGCTTTCGAGAAGATGTTGGGCTGCCAGCTATCTCAGAGGTAGTGTACTCGCATTTGCCCCGTCTCGTTTGGGTTCAATTTCTGACATGACGATTAACTGTCACACTGTTTCGCTGGTACGATGTTGCATCAATGAGACTGTCAGGTGGGATGCCAATCAAGCTGAATGTATTTGCTGGTGAGCGTGAAGGATCCCACGGTGCCTTTCAAAAAAGTCATTCAATCGGTCATTGTCGCAGGTTTGGTGGCCAAACTCCAAACTGCTGCCCGAATGGGCAGGTGCACCTCATCAGTGGCACAGCTCCACCTCAGCCACGATGCCACCAGCGGGGCGAATTACTAAACGAGTCCCGAGAACAATTATCCATTTGCTGCAAAAAAAAATAAAAAAAAATGATAAATTTATATCACGTACAGTTGCACGCATGACTCGTGGCACATCTCAATGAAAGAGCTCGATATTTGCCTCATAAAGAACAAAATGGTTTTAAAACTTGCATTCCTGAATTGTCCTTCAAAGAAAATTGGATATCAAGGAAGGCACATTTGGATATTATCTCCGAATGCATTTCGTAACCGCTTTGCTGAAGATTTTGCAAAATGGTGTAAGTGATACGATACAAGATGCCCATAGCAGAGGAAAATTGTCTTGAATTTATTACATTTTGCCAGGAATCATGGAAAAAAGTGCTTTCATGTACCGGCACCTGGGCTGTGCATACATATGTGCACATACACACACACACACACACACACACACACACACACACACACACACACACACACACACACACACACACACACACACACACACACACACACACACACACACACACGTGTATTATGAAAGGTATACAAAAACAAAATGAACACATTATATCATGCATTGTTAGTTAGTGAGCCCTTTTTGCTTTATATAGAGGTTAATATACACCATGTTTTCATGATCCCCAGATAGTTTACAGGATATTAAGGTATGGCTGTGGAATGTTGTTCCAAATACCGTCGGATCCCCACTATTCGCGGGGGATACATTCCTGGAAAATGCTGCGAATAGTGGGGCATTCTTTCAATGGAAAAAGGGGGGATAGGTTCCCGGCAGAAAGTAATTCATGAGGGAAAATCAAAAATCCCATGACAAAAAAAAAGCCCGCGAAAAACTACCAAAAAACCAAAAAACCGGAGAATACTCCCCCCCCCCCCGTAAAAATGCAAAAAAACCCCGAGAAAAAAAGAAAACGTGAATAGGTGAAGCACAGGGCTGCGGATGTCGAAGCAGGCCGCATTTTATAAACCGCGAATGTGCAGGGTCCACGAATAGCGAATCCGTGAATAGCCGGCTCAGACAGAGTACACCATTCCTCCAAAATGTTTGTTTTCCATTTGACTTTTTCAGTCTCCATCTTCATATCGCCTCATTGATGATAATAGGACATCATGCAGGACAAGGCATCTTTGTAAGTGTTCCATCAGCCTCGATGTACAAGATCGTTCTTCACCACATTGCCTGTATGCTTTGGGTCAACGGTCATGTTGGAAGATGAATCCCCACCCAATGAGATGCGTTCCTGAGAGAATGGCATGATGGATCAGACAGAACCTGTCTTTACCATCGCAAAAAAGTCTGCCATATGTGCTTTTGTTAGGACGAGGCAAATGGTTGGCCATATTACCTTATAGGACGGTGTTAGCGTTTTGGGTGCAACCCCGAACGAGGCCAGGAGTGTTGGAGGCATAGCACAGATCCTTACAGAGACCGTCGTCTTGCCGTAGACCAATATCCCACTGGTGTACAAACACCAGGGATGCACCGACGGGATGAGGATGGAGACAAAGAGCGGTATGATCGGCTGTTCATGACTTTGCATTTGTTATAAATCCCAATGATCCAATTTATAATGCCAAATGGGGGTTATTGGTTGTTTTGAGCCCCTCTCCCCCAATTTTGTCCACACCATCCTTCCTCTAGCCCACACACAGCCCTTCCATTCACACTTTCCCACAATCATCACTTTCCCCCCTTCCCATGCTCTACATTGAGTCACTTCGTTCATTTCCCCAAATTATCCACATATCCACACCCATTCCTGACTTATTCGACCCCACCACGTATCCTTATTTTCCCCAGTCGCTCCCAAACCCTTTTTTTCCATTTTCCACACCAGAGGTTTGTTTGGTGATTATTATTGGATCAATGGTCACGTGTTATTTTCATATTTGAGGTTTATGTTCGTTTAACGTTTTCCTGTTATGTCATTTATTCGTGTGGTTTCCTTTTATAGACCTTATTACCCTCGCCTAAGGCGAGGCTATTGCGTTTGGATCCCTCTGTCTGTCTGTTTGTTAGTTTGTCCGCACAGAACTTTCGTGTTTTTCTCTGCAACCGCTTGTCAGATTGAGACAAAATTTTCATCATTGGTGCAACTACTCATGTTGAATGTTTTAATCATAATTATGACGTCATAGGTTACGTAGTGTAGCTGCCATGTTGAAAAACGGAAAAAAACTTTGCATCTCCATCTCTGAAACCGAACCAAGGAAAAAAAAATAAACTTGGCACATGGAAATACTCCTCATGGGGGAATAAGAGTGATGCTTTGATGACATCATATATGTGCCTTTGTTAGGACGTCGTAATTGCACGTGTACAATGCTACATCTGACCAGTATGAAAATTTTTGAGGGTCATCTCAGGATAAAATGGTCCACAGAAATGTTTTTGATGATGTCATTGATCACGTGATTTGGCAGCCATATTGTTAAAAAAAAAACTTTCAAAAATCTTCTCTGAAGTGGCTTTACAGATCGAGGCGAAATTTTATACGTATGATCGCCTATCCATGAGGAACAATAGGTTCACACATATGATGTCATGGGTCACATGGTTTGGCAGCATAATGGATTTTTTTTTTTTGGATGCAATGTCGAGGCTCGGATGAGAGCTAACATACAAAATGTACAACAAGGGGAGCAGGAGACAAGAGTGGCGGGAGAGGGAAGGCAAAAACAGTGTGGAACAGAGACATAAGGAGATCTGTGGAGGGATGGGGCGGGGTACACAGGGTAAACAAGATGGACACCACAGGGACTATCAGGTCCTTACACGACAGGGACGTTCAGGAAGGAAAGTAGGGAATTTGAAGGAGGTGGGTTTGGACTGGATTAACAGGGGTAGAAAAAAGAAAAAAAAAATCTTCTCCAGAACAGCTTGACAAATTTAAGAGAAATTTCACAAAAATGTTCCCTCACCCTTGCATATACAAGTTTAAGGAAAAATTGATTGGTCACATGGTTTGGCAGCCATTTTGGATTCAAGAAAATATGAAGTATTGTTTTCTCCAGAACCGCTTTGTCAATCAGCATGAAAGTTCAGTTATAATCTTGTAATAATGGGGAATACATGTTTTAAATTTCAACTTGGTCAGACACAAGGTCTGAAAGCCAGGATTCTTAAATTTTTTATCGAGGTTCTTTTGAAAATTTTTTGATAAAGGCTCACTTGTCTGTGCGTGGATGTGTTTGAGGGTAGAGGAGTAGCAGCTGAAATGTGAATCCTATCCAGGTTCCACCTGATGACTTCATGTTTGCTTTTTTGCTTGTTTGGGTTCCTTCTGATGATTCCAATGCAGGACTGTACCTATTTTCTCTTCCATTTAATTTGAATTGAATTTATTTTAACAACATTCTAAATTCAATTGAGTAATAATAAACATCATGGGTCATGTTCAGGTGTATAATCAAAGCGCGGGTTGCATCAAAGCAGGACGTCTTTGTACCCGGTCATCACTTCCAGCAGTTATAAAGTGGCAGGTCTAATTACATCATTTATTAATTACACTCGAAGCACCTGCTCCCTACGGGAGCCATCAAGGGGGTCATGTTATTATATTTATGCCTATTTTACTCCAAGGGGTCCCAGGATTACACATCCAAAAAATGGTTGCAATCGGCTCAGCCGTTTTTGCTGTACCTGGGAACAGACAGAAAGACAGTGAATAATAGTAAGAGAACACATCAGTGCACAAACACCACACAAAACAAGTCCTGGCAAGGGCCTGCAATCTCTGATTACTCTTTCTAGTTTTATGATTACATGCAAGGTGATTAAAATTAATTAACACAACGCTTTGATGGGCTTCATGGATCGCCTCAAGGTCCTCATACTGTCTAGCTTGTCGAGTGTAAGCCGGTTAGCCTGTCTTGTGTAAGCTGTCTAGCCTGGGTTCGAATCCCGACCTAGCTATAAACTGGCATCCCATTGTTTCATAGAAAGGGTGATTCGTCAGCGTATCGCTCAGATGGACGTTAAACTCTGCATCACGTCTGCCGGCATTTTGTGGACGTGAAAGACTCCACGGTGTCCTTTGCGAAGAGTAGGCCAAGTTATCACCAGTACCATGGCCAAACTACAAATTCCTGGTCGAACTACTGCTCAGAAGGCAATGGCAAACCATCCAGCATAACCCAGGGTCGGGAGCACGAAAGCTCTGCAACAGAGTATCGGTATCATGTAACTAACACACACGCATGCACACACATTCAGTCGAGCGCTCACCAGGTGGTTTAAGCAGTCAAGCGAACACTCCATTTGAAACCGTTCATTAGGAACGCCTGGCTTGGCAAGTGCTAGCTATCTGCATGACATCTGACCACACTCCTGGTTGGAGAACATTTTATAAGAAACATTGACCATGTTATTTTCTATTATAACCTTCGATATCCATGAACTGTCCAATATGTCCACCATTGCTGGTCATCATGGAACCAATGTCCTACCTTCCAACCTTCTCTTCTGGAGACAGCAGTTTTAAACTTGTTGTGGATGTAGTGTAGGACAGAAAAGGTTGTGCTTTTCAACATTTCACTTTGTTTGTTTGTTTGTTTTTTGTCATTGGGGGTTCAAAGTGTTGTACCCATCTTTCATACAGGGTCACAATATGGTCAATTTAGATCTTGGTGCTTTTCTCTCTGGTGCGAAATGTTTGGGCAACTGACTTTCCAAGACCTTGTTCGTGTTAAGCTTTTCATGCAAAATTCGATCAACTGATGTTTTGCTTCTGCCATGGACACAGGCAAAATCGCTTCATGGTGATACGTCTTTCTGTCATCAGTATGTCAAGAAAAACATTCGCCATCTCACAAGAGGTCACCTCAGTGGGCCATCCTGACCTTGGGAGATCTTCGGTGATCTATATGCCATGCTCGAATTCAAGACCACTCCTCAACTGCGCTGCATCCTGATCTGATGTTTTCATCATTCCAGTGCAAATCCTCTTGGGTGTCATTCCCGTGAGATGAAAGTCTTTGATCATGGCTCGATATTCCATGTGCTCCATTAATTCATAAAACTGGTGCTGAAAGCCACCCCCCCCCCCGCTCCGCCTCATATATGCCACGGCCACCTGTCATACGCTTCCTCATCTGGCTCCATGGGCCGTCTCATCTATGTAGATGTCATTATCCAGGTGGGAAAAGAAACCAATGAATAAAGGTGGAGGAGGGATGAAAACTCTCACGGCTGGTCGTAACCATCGGATTCATTTGCTCAGACATGACGTACTGCAGGAAGAGGAGATGGGATGGAGTTCAGACACACATACACAACCCTCAATTTATTCACAAAATTCTTTGCCAAGTGGATGGCATGAAACACGTTTCTTGTCTTCGTATTTCAGTCACGGGAACGAACCATTACCATGGAATTCAACAGAAACTGTGTGATTCGGGAATGGCAGATTAAGCACCAGGATACCTTCGATGCAATGCAGCACATGGTGGCTATGGATCTCCATAAAAAAAGGTTTTTCTGGGAGCAAAGAAGAGTGTACTTAGACTTTGGGCCACATTAATTATTATGATTACTGTCATTTTCATTGTTATGAATTAACAGCAGACAACTCACGACTGGCGGTATCCTGGGTGCCAATCAAATATGACCAAAACTGGTGTCTGGTGCAATTCCAAAAGTGTAACTCTGCAACTTCCTGTGAAAGGATACATTGAACTGGCTGAATTATCCCAAACCTGGATGTTGCAGATTTGCATGGCAAAGAGTATGTCTTGTGTCCGGTACTCAGACCAAAATTCCAAAGCCTGATGTTGGCTTAATGGTTAAGGTGGCTGCCTTGAGATCAAGGCCCTGTTCTCCTGTTAAAATAACACCAAGTGGGTTGCTCAGCCTGTACTCCTTCCAAGGTCTGCGAAATGAGTACCAGCTTACCTGTAACGGGCACTGCATCAGTGGCACAGCCGCACTTCCAGAAAGTGATGCAACCAGCAGCCACAGACTGCATACAAACAACAACCAAAGTTCGATGTAGAGGTCAAGCATACACTTGAAAACTTTGCCTCATTGTAAGCTCATTACTGATCATTTACAACCACAGGAGCATCAGGATGCTGAATGAATGAATGATGGACCTCAATAATGGTAAATAATCCATACAAATAAATGTCAGTGTGTATCAGTCCATCCATCAGTCTCCTCCATAACCTCAAAACCATGAAACCTCACGACCCCAAACTTTGCATGCACACCAAGGGAATGCCAAGGAAGTGCGTGAATGAAAATCGGGTGTTTGAGTTAATTAAAACACCCTTTTTGAAGATAATTAACGGCCATATTTAATTATTCTTTATCAAGGCATCATCTTTGGTCACCTCGCTGGGGTCTTAATTCACCATTTGTTTGGCCTGCTCAACAATGCCTTGACTTGGAACAGGCCACACAGGTTTCTTCACGATAAAGTTTTTAATCCCCCCCCCCACTTTCCTCACTCATATCATTGAATGCCTGATCATCATATCTACAAATTGATGGACACATTGCAATGAATAAAAATGCCAGGATACGCCAGCATTCGTACCGTGGCTTTATTTCATTTCCGCACATGCCATAACCTCGAGAATCTCTTCATCAGAACCGATTTTCTAAATTTAAACTTCTTTATTGGCTTCAACAGTAGTTGCGACTGCTAAAGAAAAAGTGTTCATTTGTCCAATTCGAACATTACTTGACATTCTGGGCGTCTCCTGGTGCATAGTGTTAATATGATCGATTGGCGATCGTTCATCGCTTGCCAAGCCAGCCGTTCCGCATCAACCATTTTGTTGAACTGCTTGCTTGAATGCTTAAGCCACTTGATGAGCAGTAAACAAACTGCTTGGTTGTTTGTTTCCAAACTGTGCCATACACGGCAAAAGTGTTGGCACTGTCACTGAATATATCGATCGACTTGAACAAAGTTCAGGAACTACTCGCCTGCATTTGGCCCCACATTATCGTGCGATCCCTTGGGCAGTGGCTGACTCACTGAAAATGTGCAATTTTATTTCGACATTTTCCCTTTTCATCTGATCTTCTTTCATTCTGCGACCCGTCACTTTGACAGAGATAAATACATATATATGTAAAAAAAAGTTAAACATTTAGTTTTTAAAAGTTTCTTCAACCATTTTGTTGAAGTGCTTGCTTCAAGCTACAATCATTTCAAGCTTCCATGGCGTTATGTCCATGGGGACATCTCCGGAGTTAGGAAGGTAAAATAAATGAGATGATTAAAATGAGTAAAAAAATGTTTTCAGTTGTAACAAAGCAATGAATCACCACATCATGGAACGATAGCCGAAATTTGCACAGGCTTGCTCGAAGCTGTCTCGACTGCGTTTGAATCCAAACCCAGCTACACACTGTCATCCTGGTGTTTCACACACATGATGATTCATCAATGTGTATGCAGTCTCTCAGATTGTCATTAAACTGATCGTCGCATCTCCCTCTCCCTCTCTCCCTCCCTCCCCCTCCCCCTCTTCTTACTTTCTCTCTCTCTCTCCCCCCCCCTCATCTCTTTATCTCTATTTCGCTCTCACCTCTATTTCTCTCTTCTCCTCTCCTCTCCACTCCTCTCACTCCTCTCCCTCTCACCTCTCCCCTCCTAGCTCCCTCACCCCTCTGAGCTCCCTCACCCCTCCTCCTCTCTCTCCATTTCCGCTCTCTCTTCCCCCTTCTCCCCTTTAATATTCCCATCAGTGAAACGACGGGTTGGTTGTATTTGCTAGTACAAACAACAATTCAATGAGATTTCATATAATGAATTAAAACATAAGGAAACATTGGTTTTAATTACCGGACTAGCGATTATTCTTCCCCTTACGAGAAGCATCCGCTCCCTAAGTGAGCCATCAAGGGGGTCATGCTATTATATGTATGCCTATTTTACTGCAAGGGGTCCCAGGATTACACACCCAAAAAATGGTTGCGATCGGTTCAGCCGTTTTTGCGGTACCTGGGAACAGACAGATTAGATGGACAGACGGTGAATTATAGTAAGATAACAGGACACAATGTCCTGCTTTTTTTTTTGAGTTTTCTTTAACATGTCCAAGCAATCATTAGTGGAGGGTGCTAAACTCTCCCCCACACCTTCATAATGCTCAGATAATCTCCTTACAGTGGTGTTGGTGTCTGTTCAAAAATCTTCCCTGCAGCCCCTGCCAATACCTGCTCCCTCATTCCCTGACACCACGGAGTACATTCGTGGTTGTGTGTCTTTCCATAACAAGTAACGTGTATGCCTGTGTTGGCTTAACCTTTGGGGTGGTGGGCTAAAGATATTCGGGTCCCGAGTTCGAGCCCCAATTGGTGCCATTAAGATGACACCACTTGGGGTGACTTTGCCTGTCATCCTTCAAGGTCGGCAAAATGAGTACCAGTTTCCTGAGAAGAATGAGCCAAAGTCGAGTACCCTGCATCAGAATGGCGACCCATCAAGGATTGTAACTCCGTACCAGCCAAGGAAAAACTGCCTCGGCAGCCCAATGCATCTCAAGACGTAAAATGAGTGGTTCTTCTTATTCTTATTCTTCTTACTTGTGTGTGTGGTTTCATGTCCCTCTAACCTGCTTCACTCACAAGCCCATTCTCTCTTTATAATGTGTATAGATTTGAAATGCCACCGTGCTACCTGTCTGGGACTCGGTGCTCAAATTAGTCTCGACGGTATTGCAGATGAGGCCTATTTCAAAATTGCATCTCACTCAGCCAGTCTCTTTTCCAACTCGGCTTCCTCCACGTGAGTCATTTTTTAGTCAAACATGTCCTAATCCGTCTGAGTCTCCACTGTTCTTGTGATCATGACCATGAGAAGGTGATTGCTAAGTTGGCGGTCTGCAGGGAGCCGCCAAGTTGTCGACGTCCATCAGTTGGGCAAGACAGATTTACCCATATCTCTCTGATGGTGTAATCCAAAATCATATTGGCTCCTGACAACTCCTTCCTCAAATTCACCAGTTAATCCCATCAGGCCTCAAAATTTCCAGGTCACAATGTCTATTCTGGCAAACCAGGACTGTTTCAAAGCAATCGTGAAAAATAAAACCCGGCATTCGTTCTCCACCTGGACCGCAAACCCAGGTGATGAGAACCAAAATTTCCTCCGAATACCCCGCATCCTGCATGTATCAGTCCTTTGATGAGCCAGATCCCGAAGTGAAGCTTCTCAACATCCTCCTTAGTCTTGTGCCAGCTGGTCATCTGTCTCTGATATGTATTCTCCTAAATGGAGTCATGTCTGACTGCGCAGGAAAAAGCTGAATCGATCAACACCGTATCAACTGAAAAGACCAAGGTCCTCAATTCCTCTCTTCTCTTCTCTCTTCCTCCACCCACCTTCCCACAGTAATAGACTGCAAATGGAAATCTCTCCCACCAAGGTTGAGAAGTTGCGAGTCAATCTTGACACTTATTCTGCAACTGGTCCAGGTATGGCATAAGCAGCGGAATCCTCCCTCAATTAGTATTCTTCTGCAATTCACTCCCCTCTAGCTTATTTTCAAATGGTCTCAGGTGTTCTTCTTGGAAAATTGCAAATGCCACCCATTTCACAGGAAGGGGTTGTGTCAACTGCAGACCAGTCATCCATCTCATCATCATGAGCGAAGTGATGGAACTCGTCAGTGCTGTACACTGCAAGCATCAATTATATGGTCTCATGTCCCCACTCCCCATATTCATTCTCATAACACTGGGACTCAACATCCTCAGATGACAGATTATAGCTGGGTTGGGATTCGAAGCCAGGTTAGACAGCTTACACTAGACAGGCTCGACAGTGTAGGGACCTTGAGGCGATCCTTGAAGCCCATCAAAGCATTGTGTTAAATTTTCATCACCGTGCATGTAATAAAAAACTAGAAAGAGCAATTAGAGATTGCAGACCCTCGCCAGAACTTGTTTTGGGTGGTGTTTGTGTCGTTTTGTGTACGGTTTGTGTACTGATGTGTTCTGTAATTCACGAGACATAACTATAACTGCCACTATATAACTGCTGGTGGTGATGACTGTACACCAAGACGTCCCACTTTGATCGGACACCTGACGCTGACCAATGACGTTTAAAATTTTTATATTATTCAATTGACTTTAGAATGGGATTAAAATAAATTCAATTCAAATCAAATGGAAGACCGAAAAGGTACAAGTCCTGCATTGTAGTGATCAGAAGGAACCTAAACAAGCAAAAAGCAAAGATTACGTCATCAGGAGCAACGTGGATAGGATTTGCATTTCAGCTGCTACTCCTCTACCCTCAAAACCACCCAGGCACAGAAAAGTGAACTTTATTTAAAAAAAAAAATAATAACAATAATAATGAAAAAAAACATATCGGAAAATTAAATAACTCTGGCCGCCAGACCATGCATCCGATCAAGTTGAAATTTATAACATGTATTTGCTATCACCACTCGATCATAATTGTGATGTTTCGCGTCGATTGATGAAGTGGTACCAGAGAAAACAATAAATAATTTTTTTTTCAACCCAATATGGCTGCCAAACCTTGTGACCTATGACGTCATGTGTGAACCATTTATTCCTCATGGATCGGCAGTCATATGTGTAAAGTTTCATCTTGATCTGTTCAGCCATTTCATGGAATATTTTTGAAGGTTTTTCATTATTTTTTTATGTTGGAAACCATATGGCAGCCGAATCACATGACCGATGATGTCATGTTTTAAAATTATTTTTCCCGTGGGCCATTTTATCCCGAGATGACCCTCAAAAATTTTCATACTGATCAGATGTATCGATCTACATATGCAATTATGACGTCATAATGAAGGCACCTACAGCATTACATTTTATGTTTTTTTTAAATCTGAAGTTCCCCATGAGTACTTGCAACGTGCCAAGTTTCAAAATTTTTTTCCTTGGTGGGGTTTCGGATTATAGTGGTCCAAAGTTTTTCCAACGTGGCTGCCACACCACGTGACTTCTGACGTCATCATTATCATTAAAACATTCTCCACGAGTAGTCGCACTTACGGTGAAAATTTTGTCTCAAATCCGACAAGCGGTTGCGGAGAAAAACACGAAAGTTCTGTGCGGACAGACAGACTCAAACACAACACCCTCTCCTGTTTAAATGACGTCATCCTACTTTTGATTTGCGATTGGTCACCAGTTTTGAAGTCAAGACAAATTTCTGTCACGGACATTACAGGCATCAAAGAGGAACATGTATCGATGAAACGGTTTGAAGTGGAGCAGCTCGCCGCCTTTAGAGCTTTTAAACCGCATCAGATGCGGCGATTAGTGGGACTCGTTGCTCCCAGCTCGCCGGCTCGATGACGGAAGGCACCATCCCGACCCCGTTTAGAATCTGGTACGGACATGGACACACTCGCTGGTTCACAGAAACAAGTCTGGCAGGACGGCCGAACCCTAGAGGTACGCACGCCCAGCGGTGAGCAGTCTAACGTGGCTTCAAACCTCAACCCAACTACAAACCGTCGTCCTGGTGCCTCACAGGCAGGGTCATTCATCAACGTGGGTGTGCCGGACCTCGGATGGACGTTCAACCTCGTCTCCCGTCTGCCCACATCAGTTGGTGGACGTGAAAGATCGCACGGTGTCCTTTGCGGAGAGTAGGCGAGCCATCACCGGCATCCTGAACACGTTTACCGATTCCTACCCAACAGGGATTTGTGCATGAGCGGCACAGCCACTCCTTCACCACATGGCGACCTTTGCGAAGTGTTAATGAGCAGCAGAACGATGGGAACGTTCATCGGTCGTGGCTCAAACGGATACGAAACACCTGTAAAGGTGATTTCATTTGAAATGACTGGTTTGGGGGGGAGGGATGCCCACTTTGAGAAGGATAAAACAGGACGACGAAGGAAACATATGCCCCCCTTTCGGTGCCTCGTCTTACCGGCGTCAGCAGCTGGTTAACAAGCACCACGGCACTACAAGTTTAATATGAACTGATTAGCCTCAAGCTGGGCCACCTGCTCACTAACTTATTTAATTATTTCTCAGAGTTTGCATGTGTTAACAATCCTGTCCCGTACGTCACATTTCATGATCAGCTCAACCCATTAATATCTGCCGGTTGTCCTCAAATCCCCGTTTCGGATCATTGTGATTAATCGTCATCGTATTACGTATCACTGAGTATGCAGAGAAGCCTGGTGTTGGCTTCACGGTCAAGGCGGCTGTCTTCAAATATTAGGGTCTTCAGTCGGAGCCCCTGGTGAAACCGTTGAATTAACACTCGGTGGGGTTGATTCAACCTGTCATCCTTCCGAGGTCATCGAGAATGAGTACCAGTGCGCTGATAAGAGAGGGCACTGCATCGGTGACACAGCTGCACCCCAAGGAAGCGATGCCACCAGCAAGGAACAGACTGCACCTGATGATCGCTGCACTGTGCATTTTCTCTTGCTTGCTGCGTGTTGTTTGGAATGTCAAAAATTAAAGATCTTTTTCACACGTCATCCCTTTGAGAGTCGTCCCCTTGCTGTGTCGCACATTCAGTTGGGGATTTTGAAATGAGAAACGGAATTACGAACCGATTCGCTTGGAATGATTGTGGAGGAGTTCGGACACCCCTTTCATGATGTTAATGACAGAGCACAATTGGCACAAGGGAAACTATTCAAATCTCAACAACGGACACTCATGGTGTTCACACATATCGGTCACGGTGTTATGATGAGGAAGGGTTCTAATGAGGTGAGATGGTGAAAACATTTGATGATACATCCCTGAAGGAACAGGCAAATTTGTTTGGCATGCAAAATCAAATCCACATTCCAACCGATGGAACGGCCATGTCATACCCCCCAAGACCTGCAACTGTCAGCTCATTCATTCCCCCCATGACCTGCAACTGTCTCGTCATCATACCCACCAAGACCTGCAACTGTCAGCTCATTCATTCCCCCCATGACCTGCAACTGTCTCGTCATCATACCCACCATGACCTGCAACTGTCAGCGCATACATACCCACCATGACCTGCAACTGTCTACTCATTCATTCCCCCCATGACCTGCAACTGTCTCGTCATCATACCCACCATGACCTACAACTGTCAGCGCATTCATACCCACCATAACCTGCAACTGTCTCGTCACACCCACCATGACTTGCAACTGTCTCCTCATTCATTCCCACCATGACCTGCAACTGTCTCCTCATTCATTCCCACCATGACCTGCAACTGTCTCCTCATTCATTCCCACCATGACCTGCAACTGTCTCCTCATTCATTCCCACCATGACCTGCAACTGTCTCCTCATTCATTCCCACCATGACCTGCAACTGTCTCCTCATTCATTCCCACCATGACCTGCAACTGTCTCCTCATTCATTCCCACCATGACCTGCAACTGTCTCCTCATCACACCCACAATTGTCTCCTCGTCGAACGCACCATGACCTGCAACTGTCTCGTCATCATACCCACCATGACCTGCAACTGTCTACTCATTCATACCCACCATGACCAGCAATTGTCTCTTCATTCATTCCCACCATGACCTGCAACTGTCTCCTCATTCATTTTCACCATGACCTGCAACTGTCACCTCATTCATTCCCACCATGACCTGCAACTGTCCACTCATTCATACCCACCATGACGTACAACTGTCTTCTCCTCCTCCTCCTCCTCCCACACTAGGATATTTTACAGCCGCAATTAATCCCATCATCTGTTAGGATCAACCAGGGAACATTTTTGGTCCAAGACTTTCACGAACTGGTCAGGCAGGCCTGACGTTCGACTGAAGGTGTGATTTGTGTGGGGTGCCAGAGATAACTCACCTATTTTTCATGAAAGACAATGTGGGAACTTGCTCTAGAATCACTGCTCACCTCCACTCTTTTGTTACTCGTTTTTTTCCCACCTGTGGAACAAACTCCCACATTGTCTTCAATCTCATCCTTTCCTCCAGGTATTCAAGGCAGCTGTTCATCACCATCTCAAATCATCCCCCATCCCAAACCATGATCTTTTCTCCACCCATTAAACCATCCCCACCCTTCCCAAAATTCTTCTTCTGTGACCATCTTGTCCACCCCTTGCGTTCTTCCCCAAAGCTCGTCGTTACCTGCATCCCTCGTTTGTTCATCTCCGTTGACCGTCTACCTCTGCCCTGCTATTGACGTTTCCCCTTTCTCCTGATGTTCCCTTTATTATATTGTGTCCTGGTCTGTTCTGTATCCGAGCTCTTCCATGAGCCTCGACCATATATTAAAATTATTTTAAAATACCCATGCACCTATTAGCAGGTGATCTTGCGACTACATCAGTGATCTTGCGGTCATGGAGCGCCGTTCTTCGTAAACTTTTTTTCTCTGTCTTCTCGAATGGCATCTCATAAGCATGGATGAGCGTTGTGTTATGCTCAGCAATCCAATCGTCGACTTAGCTGTCACCTTCAGAATCCGTTCTGAGTCCGAGTCGGTGGTCTCCTGGTTGAACACGGTCTCTCCCAAAGAAGAGGTCACGTGGGGAATATCCTGTGCCGAAATGAGGAGGACCGTTGTACACGTACACTAACTCTGGTACTACTCAGGACACTTGTTTCCTCTCGGGAGGTAGGGCACACATTCTACTCGTTTTCTATTTTTAATTAATTTGCTGAAATTTGTAGAATTTGTTTTTCACTCTGAAGTTGCGGGTTACGATGTGTACATAAATGTGGGAAACGTCCGATTTCATACAATTAAATTCCAGGCTATAAGGCAACAAAAGGTGAAAATTTTGAAAGAGGGTGTAGACTTACTGTAGGCACTGTATACATTGTGGGAGGATGGGGTGCGATAGAGATAGCGAGGGGGAGGTGTTGTTAGCAAACAGAAAGATACGATATGCTTAAACACAAACACAAAAACAAACTCATGTCAGAACATCTGTACAAACAACGACACAACAGAGTTTACAATGTAATCCGCTGGCACATCTGCAAAAACTTTGATGTCACAGTTCCAGAAAATTTGTGGGAACTTGTACCAAAATTAATCACTGAAAACATGGAAGTACCTACCGCTCACGTACGACCTAATGATCCCATCGAGCGTGAACATCAAAAACAAACCGTTGCGACCAGATATCAAACTTCGGTAAGAGAAGAAGGCATTGCTAAGTGAGGTGTAATAGTGATTTTGGACTAAATGATGCAGAAATCAAAAAAATGACCAAATACCAAGACCTCAAGAATGAAGTGAGAAGATCCTGGAAGCTGAAGAATGCCAAAGCTGTTCCAGTGATAGTTGGAGCTGTGGGAATGATGACAAAGAAATTCACAGAGATATTAAAAACCATCCCTGGGAATATTATAACAAACGAACTACATTTGGAAGCTGTCTGGGCTCGGTGACAATTCTGACAGAGAGCCCTCGGCACAAAACTTTGAAAACAGAAAACTTCATGGCTTGGTCCATGAATCGTGACCCCTTACTAAAATGAAGGTGGATACTTTGAGCCGGCCATGGGAGGACTCCCTTCCACATTCTGAAACTCACATATGAAGACACCAATTAATATCACTCACACACATACACACACACACACACACACACACACACACACACACACACACACACACACACACACACACACACACACACACACACACACACACACACACTTTGACACCTGGAAGGTCTCCATTTCACCTCCTGAAACCCACCCACATGTGGAGAAAGCAGGCACCAACTCAACTTGCACGTATACACACACACACGCACGAATGTGGATACTTTTTGAGCTGGTGTGGGAGCATTTATAACCCAAGCTATCGACCTGGCTAGGGTCTGCCCACATGCATGCTCGTCCATGCTGCGACCTTTGCACCGCTCCAGCCGGCTCATTCTGAATCTGATTTGTACATGCTACAGTCCGCTCAATAGAGGGGGAGGTGTTGCGGAGTAGGGGGGGAGTGGGAGAGAGATAAAAGGGTGGAGAGAGAAAGGAGATGGGAGGGGTCGGAGAGAGTGAGAGGGGTGGGAGAGAAGAGGGTAGGGTTGGGAGGGAGAGGGAGGCATGGGATAGGGGTGAGAGAGGCAGAGGGGTGAGAGAGTCAGAGAGGGGTGAGAGACGGAGAGGGGTGAGGTGAGGGAGGGAGGGGTTTAAGGGAGGGAGAGTGGTGAGGAATTCCGGCAGATGTGACACCCAGTTTCTCATCCATCCAAGAGATGGCACACACATTTATGAATCACCATGCCTGTGAAACACTGAGATGAGAGTTTATATCTGGATCAGGATTCAAATCCAGGCTAGACAGAGCGAGCATGCATACCTCTCTGCTTTTCTGCCTTGATGTAGCTATTCATGACCTCATAATAACTGAAAACATTTTTTACTCATTGTGGTTACACAATTTATTTTGCCTTCCTACCTCCGGTATCAAACCGCAGTATCACTATTGAAGCTTGAAGGATGCGCACCAAGTAACTTCACCAATCACTCCACGAAATGGTTGAAGAAACTTTTAAAAGTGAAATGTTTAATTCTTATTTGTATTTATCTGTGCCGAAGTGACGAGTTGTATAATGGGCGATCGTACAAAATGGGGAAACATCGCGTGAAATTTTATTTCACATCTTAAGTGAGCCAGCCACTGCCCGTTGCACCGCAGAAAACAATACGTGGCCAATGCAGACAAGTGACCCTGACCTTTGTTCAAGTCAATCGATATACAGTATTCAGTGATCATGCGGATATTGTAGGGTGCTTGCCAAGCAGCTTTAGCACTCAAGCAAGCACTCCGATGAAACGGTTGATGATAAACGGCTGGCATGGCAAGCAATAATTCGTGATATTAAACATCTCCCGGAGACGCCCAAGCAATGTCCGAATTGGACAAATGAACACTTTTTTTTTTTAGAAGCAGAAACTGCTGCGAAGTTCAATTCTGGAGCTTAAATTCTGCAATGTAAAACCCTCTTCTGCACATGCCGACTCCCTGAGAAGGTGCGTTTGACACAAAAAAAATGTAACAAGAAACATTGTATATAAAGAAGTTATATAAATCACATTGTGAACACTGGATATATTGATGTCCGAATGAACCGTCACTCTAGAAACTTCGCACGGAGCGCGGGTTTGGCGAGTGTATACAATTAAATCAGGCCATGAATTATCTTCAAAAGTGGTGTTTTAATGAACCCATACTACAAATTTTCACTCGTGCACTTCCTTGGCATTTTCTTAGTATGCATGCAAAGTCTCAGGCTCCTCGGTTTCATGGTTTTGGAGTGATGGAGGAGACACACACACCCACACACAAACACACTGACATTTATTGGTATAGATGAGGGATTCGTGGAGGGAAGCCACGGCCCCCTTTTCAGGGGTCATATTGTTACGAATCTGGAAGCCATAAGCACTCAACATACAGGTCCTTTCGAACAGTTATATCGGTATGTGTTTTTAGGTAGGGTCCCCATCCTTCGTTTAATGAGTGAATAAATGTACATGCGCTGTGAGTTATTTTGATAGTCAGGGTTTTCTTTTATTTTTACATCACCAACATCAACTACAACATGCCAGCATCACCCTCACCTTCACCTCGCTCTGGCCGACGCTATGGTGGGCGGTGTTCAAGGAGGAGCCACGCGGCGACCCTCGACCAATCAGCGTGCTATGAGTGAGATGGCTGCCGCTCAGCCAATCAGACCCCGCGACGGTGAGAAAGGCGGTCCGCGTGATGTCACCACGCCCCCGGGCAAATCAATGGACTTGACGGTCGTTTTGGCCAATGACAGGGTGACAAGTGATTCTGCACACCAAAATCGTCCACTGAGGGAGAGTGGGGAGGGCGGAGGCATCCCCTACCCCCCTGGACGGGGGTGAATAAGGTTGCAGCATGATCGGACGAGGAGAGATTCCACCTCCACAAGAACAGCAAGTCGGTTGCATGCCGTCTCTCTGTCGGTGAACAAGAGAGAGTTTTTGAGATAGTTGATGACCATCGAGCAGGCAAGGTTGTTGTCAACCTGATGGGCAGGTTGAACAAGTGTGGAGTTATCAGCCCTCGCTTTGACGTTCAACTCAAAGACTTGGAGAAGTGGCAGAGAAACCTCCTGCCTTCTGGACAGTTTGGGATACAGAGGAGAGTTTTTGATTACCCGGACGAGCGCTGAAGGGAGCTCTGGATTCTATCATCACATCTCGATGCTGGCCTGGTTCGCCCATGTCAGCCGAACCACATGAGGTGGACAGGTCCATGTCCTTCTTGGTATCTGTGTGTGTGTGTGTGTGTGTGTGTGTGTGTGTGTGTGTGTGTGTGTGTGTGTGTGTGTGTGTGTGTGTGTGTGTGTGTGTGTGTGTCTGTCGGTGGGCCCGTCTGTAAGTAGGAATTGTTTAAGTGCTCTTTGCTGTACAAACTTGCATCTCTATAGTCGGATAACTCTGCTTCTTGCGTGCTCCCCCCCCCTTTCCCCCATTATAAATAAATACATTTGTTAAATGTATCAGCTCGTTTCTGTGTTTCTTCCATTGGCTTGGCATGGCACGTATTGGTGAATTACAAAGGCTGTTGCCGCTGTAAATGTACATTTGGACTGACGGGACTTCGGAAACCATCCGCTCGGGTTGCAAACGGGTCGGGCACGCTAACGGCTCAACTCGTTCGAGTGCCGTCGTTGGTGTGAATACTCAGTAACTCGCCACGTGGATCTCTAGTTATGTTGAAGATTGGCAAATAACCCTGTACCACATGGTGGAATTATTGACGATTCACGGTCCGGTAAGGGACCCGTACCCTCGGAGTTTTCCAAAAGGTACGATCTAGATTCCGGGTGTTCGGTAGAGTCGACCCCACCACCCCACCTAGCGGTCGTGATCGCAGCCGATAACCGGCTCAGCAATAATATGGCTCTGGAGAACACAACTTAAGGTTAGGGCATGGACACGATATGCCGTATGGCCAGTTGGGTCTGGATCCAGTTGTCAGCTTCTGAGAAGATTTTTGAATACAACACAAATATTTGGGGCAAACCCCCCCATTAATGCCCTTTAATGGGTGGATCTGAATGGGGAGTCCAATCCCATGAAACCTTACTGTCCTGATGCATTGTACCAAACTTGATCTGCATCACTAAGGTACAGTGACTTCAGAAGTATTCACACCCCTTGACTTTTTCACATTTTCTTGTGTTACGACCTGAATTTAAAATGGGTTTAATTGAGATTTTTTTTTTGTCACTGATCAACTTGTGGAGTGCATAATATGCCATAATGTCAAAGTGGAATAGATTTTTCTTTCGAAATTCTCACGAATTAATTAAAAATGAAAAGCTGAAATGTCTTGAGTCAATAATCATTCAACCCCTTTGCTATGACACACTAAATTGAGCTCAGGTTCCACCGATTTACTTTGATTATCCTTGAGATGACTATACATCTTGATTGGAGTACATCTGTAGCCAATTTAATTGATTGGACATGATTAATAAAGAAACACCTTTCTGTATAAGGTCCCACAGTTGACAGTACATGTCAGAGCAGAAACTCCACCATGAAGACCAAGGACCTGTCCGTCGAACTCCGAGATATAATTTTGAGGAGGCAGAGATCTCAGGAAGGTTAGAAAACAATTTCTAGAGTGTTGAAAGTTCCCAAGAGCACAGTGAGCTCCATTAATAGAAAATGGAAATAACATTGAACGACCCAGATGCTACCTAAAGCAGGCCGTCCGACTAAACTGAGCAACTGGGAAAGAAGGACCTTGGTTAGGGAGGTGGGAAAGACCCCAATGACCACTCTGCTGGAACTACAGAGTTCCTTGGCTGAGATGGGAGAACCTGCCGGAAGGACAACAGTCCCTACAGCACTTCACCAATCTTGGCTTTTTGGGAGAGTGGCCAGACAGAAGCTACTCCTGAGAAAAAGGCGCATGACAGCACACCTGGAGTTTGCAAACAGGCACATGAAAGACTCTGAGAGCATGAGGGAAATGATTCTGTGGTCTGATGAGACAAAAATTGAACTCCTTGGCTGAAATGCAAAGTGCTATGTCTGGTGGAAACAGAGCATTGCTCATCACCCATCTAACACCATCCCTACCATAAAGCATGGTGGTGGCAGCATCATGCTGTGGGGATGCTTTTCAGCAGCAGGGACTGGAAGACTTGTAAGGATAGAGCCAAACACAGGGAAATCCTTGAGGATAACCTGCTTCAGAGTGCAAAAGACCTGACTGCAGTGAAGATTTATGTTCTAACAGGATAAAGACCTCCAAGCATAGAGCCAGAGTAACACTGGAATGGATTCAGAACAAGAATGTGAAAGTCCTTGAGTGGCCTTGCCAAAGCCCAGACTTAAATCCAATTGATAATTTGTGGAAAGACTTGAAGATTGATGTTCACCGACACTCCCCCATCCAACTCAACAGAGCTTGAGCAAATCTGCAAGGAAGAATGGGAGAAAATCCCCAAATCCAGATGTGGAAAGCTCATGCAGACATACCCAAGACGTCTTGAACCTGTAATCACTGCCAAAGGTGCTTCTACAATGTATTGACTCAGGGGGTTGAATACTTATTGACTCAAGACATTTCAATTATTTATTTTAAATTAATATGTAAAAATTTCTAAAATCATGTTTTCACTTTGTCATTATGGGGTATTTTGTGTATATCAGTGAGAAAATATTTTTTAATTTAATGCATTTTGAATTCAGGCTGTAACACAACAAAACGTGACAAAAGTTGAGGGGTGTCAATACTTTCGGAAGGTATTGTCGATAACAAATCTGAGCTGGCCAAACGCCTCAGCAGTCTTACGCCGCTATCAGAATAGACAGAATTAGCCAGGACATGGTTTCTTAAAGAAACCTTCTCACCAGGCCTCGATATTTAAGTAAAGGCACGTGTTTAAAAATGAAATCTTATCAGGTTCGTGAAATCACCATTTGAAACAACCATGTTTGAAAGAATTTACTGAGCAAAAGAAAGTTGTTGACTTTGCAATGCAAAAACAATTACTTTTTGAAATTTTCTGCAAAAGTCCAAATTGGACTGAATATTAATATTTCCTGCACGCGGCTCGTAAAGCAAAGTGACCTTCAGGTTGACGGGCAGTTCAATGTGATTGTCAAATGTATGAAAGCGATTTGAAATTGAATATACCATGAATTAAAACGTAAGTTTCAATAATAATAATAAAAAATAGAGTTCCCTTTAAAGGAACTTCAACGCCAGAGAAAGCCATGAGGACCATGAAAGTCTGCACAACGGTTGCCAACATACGGTTGTTTGTCCGTGCTGTATAATTTTTAAATGCTTAAGAGTTAAGCAAGGAAAGCTGCACATCCCATTTTAAAAGTCTGGTGTAGCTCGGCTTGGGGTCGGTTTCAATCCCACGACCTCCCAGAATCAGAACAGACGCTACAACCATTATGCCACTGAGTCTGGTTAAACATACAGCAAGCAACCTGATGGAAACCAAGGACCTGTTGACCTGCAGTCAAATTCTGTTCCATTGAGCCACAGTCCAGAACTCAAAAAATAAAAACAACTAGAACGGGCACTCGGTGGAGCGCATACCTCCGCCGCCGCAACTTTTTTTCCGGGCACATTTGAAAAACGTCATTTTAAAACGTCCATGACATGACAACCGTCAGTCTGATTGACGTCAAATTTGGTGTGTAACCTCCTTGAAGGCAGTCCAACAAAATGGAATGATAAACACTGAAAAATAAAAAAGTTGAAAAATGACGTCATCTTTTGACGTCATTTTGACGCACTTCCGAGGACGTCACGTCAAATTGGGGACTACGATTCTGAAAGCTCGTAGTTCACTGAACGTTTTAACGTTGGTTTCATGTCAATAGCTCTATTAGATCTGAAGCTATGCCTACAAGTATATTTTGACCTTGAGTGTGACCTTGACCTTGACTACAAAGTTAATTGGCAAAACCTGTACATCAATAAACAGATATTTTGGTACTGATCGAAATACCTGGATTTGGGAGATTTTGCTTTATAAATTATATCGATATTTGAATGTAAAATATCAGGACATTTTAGCCACAATTGAAAAACGTCATGTTCAAACGTCAATGACGTCATAACAGTCAATCCGATCGAAGTCAAATGTGGTGTGTGGCGTCCTTAAGGTAAGTCCTACAAAACGGTATGATCAAAACTGATGAGATCGAAAATTTACGTCATCTTGTGACGTCGTTTAGACGCACTTCCGATGATGTTACGTCAAATCCGACACTACATATGCGAAAGGTATCTCGTCATGGAACAATATGGCGGGAATTGCATGTCGATAGCTGTATTATGAAGGAAGTTATGCTCAAAAGAGTGTTTTTGACCTTTTCATGACCTTGACCTTGACCTTTGACCCGATCGCTCGCAAAATCTAATCAAATCGTCCTTGGATACTCACGAATCATCCCACCAAATTTCATGCAATTCGGTTTAATACTTTCTGAGTTATGTGAATAACAAACAAACACACATATTCACAAATAAATAAATACACAGCGACCAAAACATAACCTTTCGCAGAATGCGAAGGTAATTATCTTACAAGGAACTTCAATGCAGGAGGAGACCATTAGGCCCACCAAAGCCGGTGCTGGCATCACGTGAAGATGCGTCCTTGAACAATGCATTTATGAAAATGACAAACTTACAAGATTACAAGTTTCCCTTGACTTGAGATGTCATAGAATTAGCACCATATATGACCATTGAGAAAGGGATCATCTTGTTCTTCTTTTGTATGCAGCACAAGGCTGTGGGGTGTCATAATAGGCTGTGGGCGTGGCTGTGCCACTGATGCAATGCCCTCTGTAGGATATCACAAGAATTTGTAATTTGTTCATGGTGCTGGAGAAAACTCACCAAATCTTCGTGAAGGACACCGTGTGATCTTTTTCATCAAGAAACTGATGCCGAAAGATGTGACACCCAGTTTAACATCCATCTGAGGGACGAAACCCACACTGACGAATCACCCTGCCTGTGAAACACCAGGGTCACAGTTTATAGCTCATTCGGGATTCAAACCCAAGCTAGAGAGCTTAGAGGTGAGTATGTACCTCCAGACCATCCTGCCAGTCCAAGGGTAAATCCAAGTATGAGGTTTGCAAAAATGGGAAAATATAACCCGACGTGTCAGTCTTTCTCTTTGCTCGATCGGATGAACGTTCAAGCAGCTAATGTTGTGGGCCAGCCGTTTGGAAAGTTTCTGCAGAGAAAGTGTCAAAAGCTCGATGTGAGACAGTTCCCAGCTCATGATCTGGATGGCCATTGAATCAGGCAGTCATTGAGTTGAAATGATTTTCTCTCTCTCTATCTCTTCTTTCCAACGTCCTCCCAACCTTCTTCCCTTTTCCTCCAGACTCTCCTCTGGCCATTCTCTCACTCTTTCTGCATTTTCTTATGCCTCATTTCCTGATGTAATCCATTGTCACACATAACATGCAAAATCCACATACAATATGGAAGCAATCACAAAGGTGCTTTCAAAGTGAACTGTCTGTCATAATAATTCAAAGTAAAACAAGTAGAGGTATGTTCAAAGTACACCGCTTCCATGCCAACTGAATAAATATCATCCAACAGCACACGACATTTCCGGGGCGCCGAATTCTGCCGTGCAGCACATGGAGACGGAATTCGGAGAGAGCCGTGTACAATAATTATAATTGATCAATTTTGAAATGAAAATAAATAAATAATAATCGTAAAATCATTAATTTCTTCATCAATTGGCTAATAACATACCTAAACCACCGCTGCTTCATCCCGATTTGTAACTTTTTGAAAATTAATTAATCGAAAAATTAAATAATTAATCGATGAATTGATTAATTAATATATCAAAAACACCCTTTATAGCCAATCCACTTGTTCACCATCGTGTCCAAATTTTAGCTTCCCAGGTCAAAGGATGGCTGAGATATCGTCCGGACAAACAAGAAAACACACAAACAACCAAACAAACCGAGTAAAAACTGAGTACTCCCTTCCTTCAGCACCCGGCGATGACGTAATGTATCACCTGGATTATGGAATTGGGAAGGAGTGGTGTGCAAGAGGACAATTAAACGAAAGGTGCAACCCTCGTCGTCAGCAAAATGACCTTTCTGTTGGCATCCGTTCTTTACGAGCGCAATGCAATTCACCGGAGTGGATTGAAAAACAGTACAACATGACTGTAATGGAATGAGGAGGGGATGCATCATCTTTTTGGTTTTAAATTTAGGATTGTGTCAAAAAGCTATGGAAATGTGACAAAAACCCGGAAATTTGCACTGTCCACAGCACAAAAACAGCACGTGAGTTCAAAATCATTTAGGGTTGAATCGAAAACGAATTCAACTTTATTGGTTAATAAACACCGTCGCAACTTTATAAAAGAAACAAGAGGTGACAAGATGTCTGAAAGTGAGTGCATGAAGAGTCACGGATAACACTTTACAAGCTGAGAAAATGTGACAAAATAACTAGAATTCCATTTTCTTTCTGCCCTCAGGCTCGAGCTTTTCCCAAGGTTCACGGCAATCGAAATAAATGTCACGTATTTGTGAGCTGTCAGACATTATCAATAAATGACTTCCTCGATAAAATATTTAAGGACTTATTCGATATATGTTCAGATGGAGTCAAGAGTGAATATGATAAAAAGTGCATTGCTGCCATAAACTACAATTCGAGATTATACAACGTAGATGAAGGTTATCAGGAGAGCCAAGAGGTATGCCCACTCACCTATGAGATCGTCAAGGTTTGAATCTGGACCCAGCAAAAACTGTCATCCTGCTGTTTCACATTGTGGGTTGATGCTTCAATGTGTGCACGGTCCATCGGATGGACGTCGAGCCCGAGGACCAATATCTGCCGTCACTGGGTGTTGGAAAACATTAAACATCATATACGACTTTCACAAAGAGTTGTCGACTTAAGCCTACAGTCTTAACAAAACACACACACACACACACACACACACACACACACACACACACACACACACACACACACACACACACACACACACACCAGCTATTGATGCCCCATTGACTGTGACTGGTGAGGCCACATTGTATTTGGCACTGACAAGTGCCATCTGCCACATGGACACATTGTGTTACGTTCACCAATCACAGCCAGGAAGCACTCATGTTGTTATTAAGCAGTAGGGGAATGTACCAATGGAAACTCCGAAATTCTTCTAATTTAGACCAACGTTGTGATGACCTCATCATGACGGCGTCCTGCCTGCAAACCCAGAAAGAGCATGTAGCAGTTCATGAATGCAAAGTCAAAAGATGTCACTAAGCAGATGTAAAAAATGAATCAATCAGCATTGAGTTGTCAGGACCCAGAGATTTTGGTTTTTGTAACACAGAAACCAAGAAATGACCAAATACCAAGATCTCAAAAATGAAGGGAAAATATCCTGGAAGCTGAACAATGCAGTAATTGTACTCGTGATCATTGGAGAAACGAGAATGATGAAGAAGAGCCTCATGGAGATATTAAAAAAAAAAAACATCCCAGGGAATATTACTGCAAATTAACTGCAGTTGGAGCTGTCCAGGGTTTGGTGAGGATCCTGAAAAAGCACCCTCAGCACAAAACTTTGAAATTAAGGAAACTTTACTTCCATGATTCGTGACTCCCCGCATCCCCCCCCCTCCCTCCACACTTCCTGTCAGAGAATTTGGAGGATTCTGTTCCACCTTACGAAACCTACATATGGATATAACAACCAACGACACACACGAGATATATGTTGGCAAATTGTCAACAACTGTGGAATAAATAAAAAAAATGTCAAAGCTACAATTACTTTTTCATGTGCATTGTGAAAAACTGGTAGTGTGGCAGCCTCCCATATCTAAATACTTCACCTTGATTGGAACTGTTCAGTCCGAGCGGAAAGTGGTGTTTACTCTCTTCAGGACCAGATGGACAATTTTCTTTTTAATTTCAAAATCTTTGTCACAGTTGGGGGTAATTAATTCAGCGAGAGATAATTAATTGCTCCTGATAATTGCGGTGAGAGATGCGGATGGGAATGTTGGATTTAAAATGTGCATTTTATTGGGACTTGATGCTCTGAAAAACCCTTTACAGATACAGATACAATTCACTTCATTCACGTTTTGATTTGCATTCTGAAAATGTGAATTATATTTTGCTAATTATCATTTCACTTCACCTGTACATCTTCATTCCTAAATGTATCCACTGCATAAATTTTACTTCACTTCCTTATTCAATTTCTCCTTTCCATAGATGACAGTGGAATCTGGATAACACTGAACAACAAATTTTTTTTACTGGAGATGTGTAAAGTGATTTAGACTAATTTGGGTACGCTGATTTCAAAAATCATAACCGTTTTGCTGTATCACGTCAGGATTTTCAGTAACAGAAATATTCCCATTGCCTAGAAGTCAGGATTTCAATGAAATTTACAAAAATTCATTTATTCATTTATTTCATCATGAATGCTTCAAAATTATAGAAATTACAGAAAAACTCCACTAGAATGTAATTAAAAATGCTTTAGGCATTTGGCTTTGCGTTTGTGCTGCTCTGTGTCAGTTTCACGATGCAGGAACCAGCAGAAATCGCCCATCATGTTCGGGTTGTGCCGCCCTTGGTAACGCGTCTCCATGAGTGAAATCTCTTGGTGGAATCGCTCGCCGTGCTCGTCCGAGACTGCTCCCAAGTTGTCAGGGAAGAAGTTCAGGTGCTGGTGTAGGAAATGGATTTTCAGGGACATCCTGGAGCCAAGTTTCCTGAAGGACTCCAGCAGCTGCTGCACTATTTCTTCATAGTTGTCCGCGCGCTCGTTCCCCAAGAAGTTGTCCGTCACAGCTTTGAAGCTCCTCCACGCTGCCAGCTCTTTGGGGTTTAGAGTTGTCGGAAAAGTTTCGTCCTTCATAATCTGTCGGATTTGCGGTCCAACAAAGACACCAGCCTTGATCTTGGCCTCCGACAAGGTGTTGCCAAACTTTTCCTTGAGGTATAAAAACCCACGCCCATTCAGATCCATTGCCCGTACAAAACTTTTCATCAAGCCGAGCTTTATGTGGAGTGGTGGAAGGAAAACCTTGGCTGGGTCGACAAGGGCGACATGCTTCACGTTGTGTTGACCAGGTACATGCTCTTTTCGCTCTTCCCAATCTTTCTTCGTCCAGTGATTCTTGTCGTCTCTGCTATCCCAGAGACAAAGGAAGCACATGTATTTCGTGTAGCCTGACTGCAGCCCTAACAACAGCGCCACCACTTTCAAGTCTCCGCAGATGTGCCAGTTGAAGTCATTGTACTTGATGGAATCAAGCAGCTGCCGCATAGTCTCATAGTTCTCTGTCATGCCGAACGCGTGAGCCAGTGGGACTGATGGTTTCTCGTTGCCATTGTGGAGCAAAACAGCCTTCAAGCTGTTCTTCCCCGAGTCGATGAAGAGGCGCCAGTCTGCAGGATCGTGATCACACCCAAGTTCTTTCAACAGACCGTTGATGTCACTGCAGAATGTCATCGTGTCTTCCATCTCAAAGAACTCAGCCATGTCTCTGTGACGTGCTCTGAACAAGGATATCTTGGTGTTAGGTTCAAGTAGATTCCACTGCTGCAGCCTTGATCCAAGCAGCTCTGCCTTCGCCTTTGACAGCGAGAGATCTCTTACAAGATCATTTAAGTCTCCCTGGTTCAGAAGGTGTGATTCTTGAGTGTCGGGTTCAAAAGGTTCATCATCACCATCCTCTTCACCACTGCTTACAGCTATGTTCTGATCAGCTGGAGGTGTTGGAACGGGGTTCTCGTCATCATGAGGCACAGGTTTACGAGCAAAGACGCAGTCGGAGTACTTGATGTGACCTTTATTCTTCTTGTTGAAGCCGGCGATTCTTGTGCAGCAGAAATAACAATCATCATGATGATTCTGCGGCTCACGCCATATCATGGGCACCGCAAATGGCATGCTCGCGCGCTTGCCCACCAACCACTGAGTCAAGGTTGTGTGACAGCTGGTGCAGCAGATGTGTGGTGCCCAGCTCTGTTCTTGGTCCCCCACCTTACACCCGAAGTAGTGAAAGTAGGCGGCCTTCATTTTCACTGCTGTAAATATACTTCGCTGTTGATCTTTTTTGGTATACCGACCACAGACATAACAGAAGTTGTCAGGATGATTGGTACAGGAACGCCTACTCATCTTTATCTGAAAGAAAGAAATATAACACAAGTTAACAACAATTGTACGAAATAGACATGTTAAAGACATGTAAATTTCATTGAAATCCTGACTTCTAGGCAATGGGAATATTTCTGTTCCTGAAAATCCTGACGTGATACAGCAAAACGGTTATGATTTTTGAAATCAGCGTACCCAAATTAGTCTTAATCACTTTACACATCTCCAGTAAAAAAATTTTTTTGAAATTTGTTGTTCAGTGTAATAGGTGTATGCTTGAATACAAGCGCATATGAAAATAAGCGCATGTCGTGCTCCCCTGATTGATTTCTCCATTAAAAAAAAGGCACATGGACCTCCTATTTAATTTCTGCATTAGAAAATTAACACACACGGACCTCCCCAATTTATTTCTTCATTAAAAAAATAAGCGCACACGGGCCTCCTGATGTGCCTTCTCCATTAAAAATAAGCGTGCACGGACGCCCCTGGCCGATTTCTTCATTTAAAAGTAGGCGCGCACGGAACTTACATTTAATTTCTCCTTTAAAAATAAGCGTGCACGGACGCCCCTGGCCGATTTCTTCATTTAAAAGTAGGCGCACACGGAACTTACATTTAATTTCTCCATTAAAAATAAGCGTGCACGGACGCCCCTGGCCGATTTCTTCATTTAAAAGTAGGCGCGCACGGAACTTACATTTAATTTCTCCATTAAAAATAAGCACACACGGACCTCCCTGTTTTAATTCTCCACTAAAAATATGCACACACGGGTCTTGCTATTTGACTTCTCCATTAAAAATAAGCACACATGGACCTTCATATTTGCTGTCTCCATTAAAAATAAGTGCACATGGACCCCCTATTTGATTTATTTTCATTAAAAATAAGCACACATTTACCTCCAATTTGACTTCTCCATTCAAAATAAGCGCATATGAACTTCCCTATTTGATTTATCCATTACAAATAAGCACACATGGACCTCCCCATTTGACTTATCCATTAAAAATAAGCACACATGGGCCTCCCAATTTGATTTGTCCATTAAGAATAAGCACACAAGGGCCTCCCAATTTGATTTCTCCATTAAAAATAAGCACACGTGGGCCTCCCAATTTGATTTCTCAATTAAGAATAAGCACACATGGGCCTCCCAATTTGATTTCTCCATTAAGAATAAGCACACATGGGCCTCCCAATTTGATTTCTCCATTAAGAATAAGCACACATGGGCCTCCCAATTTGATTTCTCAATTAGGAATAAGCACACATGGGCCTCCCAATTTGATTTCTCCATTAAAAATAAGCACACATGGGCCTCCCAATTTGATTTGTCCATTAAGAATAAGCACACATGGGCCTCCCAATTTGATTTGTCCATTAAGAATAAGCACACATGGGCCTCCCAATTTGATTTCTCCATTAAGAATAAGCACACATGGGCCTCCCAATTTGATTTCTCCATTAAGAATAAGCACACATGGGCCTCCCAATTTGATTTCTCCATTAAGAATAAGCACACATGGGCCTCCCAATTTGATTTCTCAATTAAGAATAAGCACACATGGGCCTCCCAATTTGATTTGTCCATTAAGAATAAGCACACATGGGCCTCCCAATTTGATTTCTCCATTAAGAATAAGCACACATGGGCCTCCCAATTTGATTTCTCAATTAAGAATAAGCACACATGGGCCTCCCAATTTGATTTCTCCGTTAAAAATAGGCACACACGGACCTCCCCATTTGATTTCTTCATTACAAAACTAAGCACACACGGACCTCCCTATTCGATTTATCCATTAAAAACAAGTGAAATCCTTCAATACAGCGCGTGTGGTGAATCAAATGAGTACACGAATGTTAAAATATGCAATTTATGCTTTTTCAGTTGAAAAACAATTAAAAAGCGTACTTAATATTTGAAATGTAAAAATCTTGTTATTATTGTGATAAGCACCTTTATATACAACAGAAGGAATGAAATCGTTCGATACAGCGTGGCAGGATGCCGCAAAAGAATGATTGTAAGTAAATTTCAACTACTAATGCATGACGAAACACTTGTTTATGGCTAATATTAAAGAGAATGATGGCATAAGAAGAACTTAGCCTGGAATCCTCCTGCATAACACCGCCCACACAACACACGTGGTGTCCTTTGACCAATCAGGAGCAGTGCAGTTACAGTATCATTTCCTTCGGCTCGATTGGTCTTGTCCTTCACGTGATGTTTTCCGATTTTTTTTCGTTCTTGTTCTAAGTAAATTTCAACTACTAATGCATGACGAAACACTTGTTTCTGGCTAATATTAAAGAGAATGATGGCATAAGAAGAAAAGAACTTGGCTTTCTGCGTTCGGCGCGAAATGCCATGGTGGACGGAAATGACGTCTTTCGTTCGTTCGTTCGTACATGAGGGGAGCGTTTCTTCGTTTTTTTTTTCCGTCAAGCAATAAATTAAATGGTCTTCACATATAAAACACATTAGCTTCACAAATTTCCATTGAAATTCTCGGGTATTTCCGTCAATTGTCGCCATTTCCGTCGAGGTTACACATTGCATCTACCAGACGGCCGTCATTGGCTGTCTTGAGGCACGTGGGGGGGGGGGGGGACACCGGACCCACCAGAGACGTGGCAGATGACGCCGGGGACATTTCAAACTCGGTGCAATTGTATACAGTGCACGCGCTGTCATAAGCACACACAGACCTCCCTATTCAATTTATCCATTAAAAATAAGCACACACGGGCATGCCGATTTGATTTCTCCAGTAAAAAATAAGCACACATAGACCTCCTGAATGTATTTCTTCATTAAAAATAAGCACACACTGGCCTCCCCATTTGACTTCTCCAATAAAAATAGGTGCACACAGCCCTTCCTATTTGATTTCTCCATTAAAAATAAGCGCAAATTAAAACGTCATTGGAAGGCTTTGAAAACTGAAAATATTATCAACTCAAACACAACAGTATTTCATGTTTTATTGCTTCACAAGGTTTGACTCCAAAGTATTTTTACATGTCTGGTACTGGTACTTACAAGAGTTGAACATTCAAAACAACATTGTTCATCGAGGGTCATAAAAGGGTGTTTTACACCCTTTATGATAAAGGCTCCTAAAACAACGTTTTCATCACAATCCAAATGGACATGCCAGTGAAGCGTCGATCATACACCCATGAAAAGAAAGTTGAGATTGTCGTGTTTTACAACTCTTGTAAGAACCAGTAAGAGACGTGTAAAACATTCAGACTTAACATCAGGACTTTGATGTGAATGGTGAAGAATGAGGAAATAATTGTTCAGAGTGTGAAATGTTCGAAGAAGCCTGTGAGTGGCAGTCGGGCCTTTCACCTGAAATGGAAAACGAACTCATTGCGGAGTTTAAACAGTGTAATTTGCTGAAAGTGTAATTCGTATTTTTTTTTTCGGAGGTACAGACAATTAAAATTGCAATGATGTAAAAACTGACATCTTAGCAGCCAATCTGAAGAACATGTACCATTATAAGCACATGTCATGGCTGCTTGAATATATATATAAGCATGTCTGGAAAATAATCGCATGTGCCAGGCATTTTGAATACAAGCGCAGATGGAAAATAATCGCATATGTCAGTGTTTTTAAACAAAAGCACACATGGAAATTAAGCGCATAAATATCAGGCTTCTTAAATGAAAAAACGCACATGGAAAATAAGCGCAGATTAAAATATGGGGCCTAGAACACTACCTTGGGATACTCCAGCCTTGACAGGTAGAGGAGATGAAAGCGTTCTGTTGAGAGCCACATGTTGGCTACAAAAGTGGAGGAAGTCAGTCATCCAAGAGTGGAGTTGGCCTTGGATTCCATAATCAAACAGTTTGGAGTACAAGGCAAGTTGCCAGGCAGTATCAAGAACTCGAGACATGTTCAGAGAGATGGCCCGGATCTTATGTCTGATATTGAGTTTCTCCACCATTGTTGGGAGAGAAAAAGCAGCATGTCCAAGTTAGAGTGAATCGGTTCACATTCGAATTGATGATATGAGATGATGCTGTTGGAAAAAAGGAATGATTTTACGTCAACTGCGATGATGGATTCCGTGACCTTGCTGGTGATTGGAAGTAAACTAATTGGGCTGGAGTTAAGGGGATCCGTTTTTGCACCTTTCTATGTCATGCTGTGATTGTTGGCTGATTTCCAAGCACATTAAATAAGACCTATGGTAAATGACAGGGTGAAAAGGGCAGTGAGAGGAAGCCGAAAAGCAGCAGAGCAGGCTTTTATGAATCGTGAGCTGATGCCATCCACTCCAATTGCAGAGTCAGTCGAGGGTTGGCAAAAACTTTTCCCCATTTTCAGGTGCAAAAGACACAGAATTCAGGAGCAATTGAGGATGACTTGGAAGGATGTGTACAGAGAGGGAGGAGTTAGGGACACATGATTTTGAAGCAAACACAGAATTGAGGCATTCAGCCTTCTCACGAGCAGAGTAGGCTGTGGTGACATTTGAATAGAGGAAAGGGATGGAAGGGGAGCATACACAAGAGACCAACTTGACAAGGCACCACCAGGTTTTTGAGGATGGAGACAAGTTTGAAAGCTCTTTCTTGAGATTGGACAGATGTTGTTCTCTGGCTCTCCTGAGGGAAGACACACACTTGCTTGTTGCAGGCTTTGTGGAACGATCTGAGGTTGCCTTCCAGGAGGGGAATGCAAGTTGTTTTAAAGAAACTGCCTCACCACAGAATTCAGAGAACCAACATTTGGAGGATGGGTAATATAACTGATGACGAGATGGGATGAATCTGTGTATAAAGGACAGCAGTTTTTTGTGGAAGAATTTTCAGGCTGAATTAATATGGTGTATATCGGAGATCAGTCCTAAAGTGTAAAAAAAAAAAAAAAAAACACGAATACATGAATGTCGAAGCAGGTCACACTTTGTGACCCATGAATACGCAGGGTTGGCAAATTGTGGGACTGCGAATGTCAGGGTCCAAAAAAGCGAAATGGTTGTTTGTTTGTTTGTTTGTTTGTGACACGACTCCTCTGAGCTCCCAAGGTGAATCGCCACCAAACTTTATAGGTTCATAATTTTTACCAGGATGCACCTAAATAGGGGGTTTTAAACATTTTCTCACAATTCATAACATATAAACACATAAGCTGTCACCTGTTGCCATCTCCGCGAGGGTAGATCCATTTCCACAATGCTTTATAAAAAGCCCAATTTTTTTTTTGATTTCAACCCGGATACCTATCCAATTGTGAGGTGGTGAACTCCGATTGTCAAATGTGGTATCAAATGTGGAATGACTTCATTAAGACGTCACCATTATCGGTAAGATCAACGAAGGAGGAGTCATGTGACCTCTCAAATGCGCTAAGCATTCAAAAGCATCTGATAGTTTAAAACCAGAGATTTTGATCCATATCTCAAGTTGTTTAGAGTTGGTACGCAGATTTTGAAAATTACAAATCGTACAGATTAAACAAACACATTAAATTAAGCCAGATTGGCCACGCTTTCAATGATACAAGTCAGAAGGGCAAAAAAAAAAATGTGATTTGGAGTCGTTGCGGCCCATGTGAGGCAGTTGTACCATCTTAAACTATGGTAGATCCATATACACAATGTTTGTCGTGCAACTCACATGCCGCCATCTCCAAGCTGCCACGTGGCAATGTGTAAACTTCCAACAACCACCTCTCAAGAAGGTAAGTTGTTTTGCTGTTTGTTTTTGACCTGACTGCTTTGAACTCCCAAGGTTAATCACAACAAACCTTTTCAGATCAGAATTTTAACCACAATGCACCAAAATAAGGGCTTTAAACAGTTATAGGAGGTCATTTGGCCCGTTAATACTCATTTACACCCTTTCGACACCAAAAGACCATTGAGACCTCCTTCACACACATTTAGACACTTTTGCGACACACCCACCTTCTTTGACCCTTTTCAGACCTATCGACTTTTAAAGACCATTTGGACACTTTAAGACCCGTTGGACACTTTAGGCCCCTTTCACCTTTAGACCCCTGAGGTAATTTTAAGACCCTGAGACCCATTACACCAAGAAAACACCTCAGACCCTTTTATGACCCTTAAGACTCTCAAAACATTGTAGACACCTGAGACCCTTTATTCCACTGCGATCCCTTTGACCACTCAGACAATGAGACCCTTTTTGACCTTTTAAGACCCTTAATCCACTTTAGACCCCTTAGAAAATTGAAATAAAATTGCCCCGAAAATAGTTTTTGATGACCTTTTTTGTGCACCATTCGCATTGCATCACAAGTTTTTTTTTGTATACCTTGTCGAGGCTCGTTTGAGAGCAAACACACAACACACAGTAAGGGGGGCATGAGACAAGAGGGGCGGGAGTGGGAAGGACAAAACAGTGGGGAACAGAGACATTAGGAGATCTGTGGAAGGGAGAGGGATGGGATGGGGTACACGGGGAATACAAGATGGACACTACAGGGGCTTTCAGGAAGGAAAGCAGGGAATATGAAGGAGGTGGGATTGGGGTGGATTAAGGGGGTAGAAGAGAACGAGGATTTGGATGGGGGATTTTAAGAGGTGGAGATAAACAGCTGTTTTGAAGGCCTGGAGGGAAGAATGGGATTGAACAGAGTGAGGGAGTTTATTCCAAAGGCGGGAAAAAAGAGGAATGAAAGAGAGAAGGTGAGCAGTGACTCATGATTTTGGTAGATTTACCAGACGGGGGTTGTTGGCGGACCTTGATCACCCTGCGGAAATGTGGTGGGGACAAATCAAAGACAAAGCAGGGGGAGGGGGGGCAAGACCGGAGAGGAGACGGTAGAAGGCAGAAAGACCACCGTCCTGCCTGCGGTGAGAGAATGAGAGGCCCAAAGACAGCCTCATCGCGGGAGACACCAATAACATGAAATGCCTTGGTTTCCACAGTGTGAAGCCGAGAAAGGTGAGATGCAGGAGCACCAGCCCAGAGAGGAGAGCAGTACTCCATCAGGCTGTGGATGAAAGCTTTGTATATGGTCAGGAGCTCAGGTGGGCCGAGGAAGGACTTTGCACGACGGAGGATTCCCAGTCGGTGACTGGCTTTGGAGGCCAGGTTTGAAATGTGGCTTTCCCAGGAAAGATCATGGCAGATAGTGAGACCCAGAAGCTTCAAAGAAAGGACTTCTTCCAGAGGATTGTTGAGAAAGTAGATTCGGGGGGGGGGGGGTCCAAACAGCCCTTTCAGAGAGACAAAGTGAGTGTGAGATTTGTCCGGTTTTAAAGAGATGTTCCACATGTTGGACCAGTTTGTGATTTTACCAAGATCTGCAGAGCAAAGAAGCTGCTGCTTGCCGGTCTGAGGGATGACAGATGGTATGGAAGAGGGTGGAGTCATCAGCCAAGAGATAAAAAGGATTTTCCAGAGTCGGAGAGATCATTGATGAAAACCAGAAAAAGAACAGGGCCCAGAACGCTACCTTGAGGAACTCCAGCCTGGACAGGAAGAGGGGGTGAATGAACTCCATTAAGGGCCACACGTTGACTGCAACAAGAGAGGAAGTCTACGAGCCATGAGTGGAGGTGGCCTTGGATACCAAAGGAAGAGAGTTTGGTGAGCAGGGCAGGGTACCATACCACGTCAAAAGCACGTGATATGTCCAGGGATATGGCTCTGATTTCATGTCCGGCATTGAAGACCTCCATCCATTGTTGGGAGAGCAGTAGCAACATATCCAGGGCAGAGTGACCTGGTCTGAAACCAAATTGATGATCGGAAATCAGGCCATTGGAGAAGAAGGATTTAATGTCTGAAGCGATGATGGATTCCATAGCCTTACTGATGATCGGGAGAAATATGATTGGTCTGTAGTTGCAGGGATCTGTTTTTGCACCATTTTTATTCAGAGCAGTAATGTTTGCTGATTTCTAAGCAGATGCCAGATGGCCTTGAGCAAATGAGAGGGTGAATAGAACAGAGAGAGAGAGGGTGAGCAAGAGCAGAGGATCAGGTTTTTAGGCCACGTGGGCTGATGCCGTCTGGACCGGTTGCAGAATCTGAGTCGAGGTTTGACAGCAAGTTCTCCACTCTGTCAGACGAAAAGGACACAGAGTCCAGGGACAGTTGGGTGCGACTGGGTAAGTTGGGTACAGAAAGTGATGGGTTTTGGACAGAAGATTTCGATGCAAACACCGAGTTTAGGCATTCAGCCTTTTCACATGTGGTATCAGCAGTGCGGCCATTTAAGGTAAGGGATGGGATGGAGGGGGAACATACACCAGAAACAGATTTGATTTGATACCACCAGGATTTGGAGTTAGGAGAGTGGTTTGAGAGTTCAGACCTGAAATTAGAAAGATATTCTAAGCTTGTTTTCTGGCTGTCATGAGGGTAGATACACACTTGTTCCAAGCTTTATGGAAGGAACTGAGATTACCCTCAGTTGGGTTTGCTTTCCATGAGGCAAAGACAAGTTGTTTCAGGACAACTGCCTCACCACAAGCTTCAGTAAACCAAGGGCGGGAGGAAGGGGAGGACAACTGAACACGAGAGGGGGTAAATGTGTGCATGAGGGAGAGCAAGTTTCTTTGAAAGAATTCCCAGGATGAGTTGATGTTGGAGAAAGTCACGATGGGAGACCAGTCAAGAAGTTTGATGGCTGCTTGGAGACCTTGCCAGTCGGCTTGTGTGAAATGCCACACTCGACGGCGGTGAGGTGGTTCTCTGATAATAGCCAGAGAGATGTCCACTTTGACAAGTATGTAGTCAGAAGAATTGATTGGAGCGGAGAAAGAACAGCAGATATTTTCAGGGTAATTTGTCAAAATCAGATCCAGAAGAGATGGAGTACCGTTGGTTGAGATCCCGGTCTGGAAATTGACCGATTGAGTCAGTCCCAATGAGTCTCAGAAAGCTTTTGCTGAGGTGCCATGACAGGTGAGAGAGGTTGAGACTGGGATGATGCCAAATGGCATGAAGACAATTGAAGTCACCACATATGAGGAAAAGAGAATTCGGATGAGAAGATAGAAATTGGTCCATGTTTTCGGATAGTGAGGTGTAAATGGAGTCATCACTGTTTGGTGGACGGTACAGTACACATATAAACATGAGGTGGGAGTGGAGAGAAAGCCGTAGTCAAAGGATTTCCTGGGTGTGGGGGTGTTGGGCAGTGAATGGAGAGTGAGGATTGGAGTCTTTGATGAAGAGAGCAACTCCACCACCAGGACGAGGCTCAGGTCTGTCATACCGGCGGAGGGTGTAACCAGGGAGGCGTACTTGGGAGTCAGAGACGTCTTGAGGGAGGAAAGTTTCTGTTCGGCAGATTGTGTCTGGTTTGTCAGTGGAAACCTGTATGGAAAGATCTGTAAGGTTTGAGCGAAGACCCCAAATATTTGAGGTCCACACTGTTAATGAAGAGGGAGAGGAGGGGCAGGGTAGGACAGGGGAGGAGTGGGGGAGGTAAGGAGGGTTGTTGAAAGAGTTTGGTGGATTGCGGAATAGCGAGGGGAGGGGGACGGATGAGGAGGAGAAAAAGCTCTGTCATGCTGGGCGAGAGTGGGGACAAGAGAGGAGGAAGAAGGCAGTTGAGGATTTGAGGAGGTGGAGTGATGAGATGGAGGTGAGAGGACAGGAGAAGGAGGAAGCTTTGTGGATGTGAGGGGGGGCAACTTTGAGAAGGGTGAATGGTGGGAGAAGGGTGAGTGGGGAGAGTTGAGGGAGAAAGTTGATGGGGGAGCTTTTGAGAAAGGTGAGAGGGAGGCTTGGAGGGAGAAGAGTGTAATGGTTGCTTTGAGAGTGAGGGGTGAGAGCGGTGAGTTGGCACTGAAGTTGGAAAAAAGAGAATGGTTGATGGAAAGTAAACATTCATAGGAAATGGGTTTTTTTAATTTTAGGTCAGAGATGCGATCAAGGCGAATTCAGCGAATGGAGAGAAGAAACGTTGTAACAGTTGGATGTTTTTGGCAAGGTATGAAGGAAAGGTCGAATTGAGAGCAGTCTGTTGAAATAGAAAAAGAGTAGTGAATTATGATACAATACTGAGTTCCACACATGTGAAAGAGGAGGATGAAGCATTATAAGAGATCGTTTTTATTGTTATAATAATAATTTTTTTTTTTTGAGAGATTTTTCATCAGATTAGGTGATGGAAAGATTGAAGAAAAAATCGTGAGAATGGTGAATTTGTATTGTTAAATGCAGAGAGGGGAAACAGATCACGTGGTTACGGAGGAAGCACGTGGCTATGGGAGGTGTACACTCAAAAGTGAATTTATTTATTTTTTAATTTTTTAATAAGGATTGCGTAACATTCGGAAAAGGGAAGGTTGAAGTAAAATCGTGGAGGTGTATGGTGAATTTGGAAAGGTAAACGCAGAATGAAGCTGCTGGGTCGATGAAAAGTATCAGGAAGAGTGGAGAGACACGTAGTTACAGGAGGTGTATAGATAGAAAGGATACAAGGAAGATTATTAATTTTTGATGGATTTTTGAAGAACAGGTAAGATTCGGGAATGGAAGGTTGTCGGAAGAAATCGTGAAGGTAATGGCGAGAGTGGGTCAGCTCAGTAGAATAAAGATGGTGTGCTGGCTAAAGGAGGAAGAAGAAGAAGAAGAGAGAGAGAGAGAAGAGGAAGAAGAAGAATAATGGGGCCTCGTGGGTATGCAGGGAGAAAGAGAGTTTTTTTCTTTTCTTTTGAGTTTGAGAGAAGAAACAGAGTGTTTAGTTGGGAGAAAATAAATGGGGGGGGGGCATTGGGAAAGTGTGGAAAATAGGAATTGAAGGTAATAGGGAGAGAATACAAATGAAAAACGATTGTACACCTGGAGGGGAAGGATGGCTAGGCCTCGAGGAACTTGATAAGACAAGGTCGATGAAATCTCACAAAATAGCACGATTTATGAAACAAAACCAAACTTGGAACACACAGAAATATGTAGGTGAGAAAGCAAACCGTTAAAATGGGACAGATAACGACCGGAAACTTAACTTTGAGAATGTAGGCAGAGACCCCCCCCCCCCCCCGAGAGAGACCTGCCGTTGCTGCAAACCCAGAACCGGAATTTGCAATGAAGAATCAAAACTGAAATTCCAAAGCGAAACTGATGTTGAAAAGTGAAACTGAAACTGCTGATCTCTGGATCATCGGATAGGAAACCAGAATGAAATGCTGCGAGAAATACCAAGTGGAAATTAATTGTCAAAAGCAAACGATGGGGAGCATAGAGAGAAGGGGTAGGTTGAGGACTGAAGAAGTGATGTAGAGAGGGATAGGTGCCTGTCTGGAGCTGGTTGGCAAAGAAAGAACTTTGGTGATCTTCTGTCAGGTGGTAGGCCCAAAACATGCCTAAATCTGTTTCCCAGCCAAGCTTTCATAATATCACCCTTGCTCCTAAGCAGAACTTCGGCAGTACAACAATCATGGATTGGAAATCTTCACTGGTGGAATGGAATTAGGTTTCCAGCTCCATCCACTACGATATCTGCACACTCAATATTTCCACTGAATTCCCTTTTCTACCAAATCACATTAATTTGAGGTGAAATGTCTCCGAATCTGTCAGAGACATGTACCCTGCTAGTTAATAATAATAACAATTGATGACAAAATGGGAGGGGGTACAACTGTGCAGAGAAAATTGTCCCCCGCCATATGATACATACAGGGGAGTTGCCCCTACGTCTCCCTTCGTGCACATGAAGAGAGAATTTGACAAAGACAGGCATTCCAGGGAAATTTATGTGGGCTACAATGATTCCTGTGTGTGTGTGTGTGTGTGTGTGTGTGTGTGTGTGTGTGTGTGTGTGTGTGTGTGTGTGTGTGTGTGTGTGTGTGTGTGAATGAGTGCCAGAGCAAGATATTTTCATGCTTCCATACCAGCACTCGCATGCCACACATACATGTTCTGTTCTTGCATACCGCAGCTATAATTTGTGTAGCTGTGCCACTGATGCTGTGCCCCTATACCAGTACACTGGTGCTCATTTCACTAAACTCAGAAGAATGACAGGCTGAATCGACCCCACCTGGTGTTAATTCAGCAGCCAACGAGGCTCAAACTCAGGGCCCTAGGATCCTAAGCCAGCCGCTTTAGCCGCTGAGCCAACACCAGGCTACATGCACATGTAGCATGCACACACACACACACACACACACACACACACACACACACACACACACACACACACACACACACACACACAAAGCGAGATGAGCATCGTGATAAATTGTAGGGTAATCAAAAACTATCCCTTGAGTACAGACTGTCAAGAAGCACTCAGTACTCCAGAAAAAATTTAAAATGTCTTGCGATTTAAAGGATCGTGACCAGAATGGCACACTATAAAAAAAAACAACCAAATGTGAACTTTCTGCCCCAATGCCCTAAACGGTTTGAAATCCTCTTTTCGCACACCCATCCCTTTGACTCATCCGGCCGTTTCATCCCACCATCTGTGACTGGCACGATGCCGAGGACACGTAATTTGACTGCAGTGCCAAGGCAAGCAAATTTTTAAAAGTAAAAAAGTTGGAGAAAAACAGACTGATATATCCCGGGAAGGAAGTGTGGGTGCTGCCAGTGGGAAAGGCCTGCTGTACTTTGATGGCTTCATGCTAAAGAACAGAGTGAACCGGAGATTTAATAAAATAATTATGAAGCAGCTTTAGGAGATCACCAAAGGTTGAAAGTTTATGAAAAATACAAGTATTGGAGCTTGAGATAAGTACCTGTGGTCAATATAGTGTTACATCATTGAAATTGAATGTTGTAGTTCCTGCCCTTGTACAGTCAGTCTGTAGATTGTGAGCATGTTTGTTAAAGGCTTGTGGCTTTTAAATTGTAATGGAAAGCAGCAGGAAATAGAAAATGCGAGTTGGGAGATTAAATGACCGTATGTGTGAGTCGTAGGAGAATGAGATTTCTCAGGCAGTCCCATTTCCCCCATTGACTTGAACGATAAACAAGAGGGCTGCGATAGGAGATCGCTGATGGTTCCCGGTGTAGCCAACTCGTAATATTAGCTAAATGGTTACACTTGTAATTCTGCCACATAATGAAAACTTTTTTTTTCACCAAAAAAAACCAGGACACCACGGACACAAAGACGAAACACTGAATGCATCCCTCCCTCCGGGAACCATAATCTGGACAAAACCTTTTTGACCACATGGATTTTTTTTTTATACCTACTTTTTTCTCTTAATTTATCACGAAAACAATTTTTTATATATAAAAGGTGAGGGGCAAGGCAACTATTTGATTATAATTCGCAAGTTGCCCGTACCCGCACAGGATTATAAAAGGGGTTGGGGTGAAGGCGGCAAAAATGCAAATGGCGTCTTCAGTCATCGAGCCGGAAATCTGGGAGAAACAAATCCCATTTATTGCCACATCTGATGCAATGCAAATGCTCGAATGGTGGAAAGGTGCTCAATTTGAAATTATTTGTTCGATATTTGAAAAAATACCCAATCATGACAAAGGGAAAACATGTTTTTTGAAATTTGTGCAAATTAATTGAAAATGAAAAGCTGAAATGTCTTCTGTCAAGATGTGTTCAACTCCGAGTCAATACTTTGTAGAAATGCCTTTGGCAATGATTACAGCTTCGAGTATTCTTGGGAATGTCTGTATCAGCTTGGCACATCTGGATTTGGGTACTTTCTCCCATTCTTCCTTGCAGATTTGCTCAAGCTCTGTAAAGTTGGATGGGGAGCATTGGTGAACATCAATCTTCAAGTCTTTCCACAGATTCTCAATGGAAGTCAAGTCTAGGCTTTGGCTGGGCCACTCAAGGACTTCCACATTATTGTTCTGAAGCCATTCCAGTGTTGCTTTGACTTGGAGTCATTGTCCTGTTGGAACATAAATTTTCGCTGCAGTCTCAGGTCTTTTGCACTCTGAAGCAGGTTATCCTCAAGGATTTGCCTGTATTTGGCTCCATTCATTGTTCCCTTTTTCCATATAAGTCTCCCAGTCACTGCTGTTGAAAAGCATCCCCAAGGCATGATGCTGCCACCACCATGTTTCAAGGTGGGGATGGTGTTAGATGGGTGATGAGCTATGCTCAGTTTCCGCTGGACATAGCGCTTTGCATTTTGGCCAAAGAGTTCAATTTCCGTCTCATCAGACCACAGATTATTTTGCTTCATGCTCTCAGAGACTTTCATGTGCCTTTTTACAAACTCCACGTGTGCTGTCATGTGCCTTTTTCTCAGGAGTGGCTTCCATCTAGTCACTCTCCCAGAAAGCCTCGATTTGTGAAGTGCTACAGACTGTTGACCTTCCGGCAGGTTCTGCCATCTCAGCCAAGGAACTCTGAAGTTCTGTCAGTCATCATTGGGTTCTAGGTCACCTTCCTGACCAAGGTCCTTGTTGCCCAGTTGCTCTGTTTGGGTGGATGGCCAGCTCTCGGAAGAGTCTGGGGAGCTCACTGTGCTCTTGGGAACTTTCAAGACTCTATAAATTGTTTTATACCCTTCCTCAGATCTATGCCTCCTCACAATTCTATCTTGGAGTGCTACGGACAGTTCATTGGACTTTGTGGTTGAGTTTCTGCTCTGACATTCCCTGTCAACTGCGGGGTCTCATATAGAAAGATGTATTTCTTTATAAATCATGTCCAATCAATTTAATTGGCCATAGGTGGACTCCAATCAAGTTGTAGAGACATCTCAAGGATGATCAAAGGAAATTGGATACACATGAGCTCAATTTGGGGTGTTATAACAAAGAGATTCAATACTTATTGATGCAAGACATTTCAGCTTTTCATTTTTAATTATTTTGTGAAGAATTCTAAAAGAAACATGTTTTCACTTTGTCATGATTGGGTATTTTGTGTAGATCGCTGACAAAAAATTTAAATTGAATCCATTTTAAATTCAGGCTGGAACACAACAAAATGTGACAGAAGGGAAGGGGTGTGAATGCTTTCTGAAAGAACTGCACATCCATACTAGCAGAATTACCCAGCCCTGTGCGGGAAGAGAAACGTGAATAAGTACCACTTTGTAGCCAATCACAAAGTTTCATCAATTGATTGGCTGATTTTAGCTCTTTTCAATTTCCGCGTGTGTCCATCCCTGAATATGTCTGAGGCAGAAAACGCCTGAATACAAAGAGCTTTGCATTTTGAATGCAGACGGGCTTTCTCTGGAACTTTTTCCATGCAGACGGGCTTCTGGGCTTTCCGGAAGTGGAACTTCCTGGACTTGGCACCTCGAGGGACAGGCCTAAAAGTGGAAACTTCGAGAAGTTGCCAAGTCCGAGAAGTTGGGAGTTCCCCGCAAGAGTGGCAACAAAAAAACAATGGAACAGTGAAGTGATTTATACAATTTCCGTACATTTATTTACACACAAGATATATGTACAATAACTTCAATTTAAAAACCTGAGCAAAAAATACAAGTGTTTATTTAAAATTATCAAATTACATACATGCATCCTCATTACTACATGGAACAACTCGAGGGGGAGCACTCGGGAGAGTGCAAAACCTCCGCCGCCAAGCCTGCTGGGTCACTCAAGTGAACCTTATATCTTATTCATTAAATATGATGTCAACAGTGCTGACAGAGTTAGTTCTTTTCTCCAACATTTTTTATTTTTTTGGGGGGGGGGGTGGGGGATGAGGGGGGGAGGTGGGTTTGGAAATTACTTAAAACATGTAGAAATGCAAAAAAAAAAATTCAAATATTTTTCAAATAAAATCGAAAAAATTAAAAAAAAAGTTGCAAAATTTTCCGTTTTTTTTTCTCTAACAATTTTTTTTTTTGGTTGGAAATCACTGAAAACATGCGGGAATGCAAAAACAAAAATTCAAATATTTTTTTTAAATGGCCGCCATAGCGGCCATATTGGACTTTGGACAAAGTCCAGAATCTAATGGATGATCATTGGACCATACCTAATCCCCCCACCAAGTTTCGTCGAAATCCTTCGAGGAGTTTTTCCGTAATACTGTTCACAAACAAACAAACAAACAAACAAACAAACAAACAGAAAGGGGTGAAAACAGTAACCTCCGATCTTCGATGGCGGAGGTTAATAATTTTATTAGCTATCCTGGCGAATGAAAAAAAGACATCAAGTTCCTCTGGCGGGAAGAAGTCACAAATTTTTCCAGCAAAGAATTGTTCATCATTTCAATTGCTTGTCTCGTTATTTTCGGGGATGGTTCGTTTTCCCAATCGTCATCATCATCAGGAGGCAGTGAATGTCGTCCTCCATACAGTTGATGTCACTGGTGTCACTGATGTCATCCATACAGATGTCACTGGTGATGAGTTCATTGTCACGTTGTCACAGTTTTCTGCACTGCCAAGTCCGAGAAGTTGATTGGTTAATTGGGACTGGGTTTTGGGTGCCAAGTGCTAGAAACGAGAAGTGCTAAGTCTGGGCAGTTCTATCAATAAGAAATTGCATTAGCTTCGGTAGGGACCGGCCGAAACCCGCCAAGTAGGAGAGGTTGCCAACTCTGAGAAGTGCCAACTATGTAAAGTTCCACTGCACTGTATGTGTGTGTGTGTGTGTGTGTGTGTGTGTGTGTGTGTGTGTGTGTGTGTGTGTGTGTGTGTGTGTGTGTGTGTGTATATATATATATATATATATATATATATATATATATATATATATATATATATATATATATATATATATACACATGCTGTTATGGTTGGGACATCACTTCTGGATAACTCCGAGAGGAAGGTGTGTCTTTAAGAGACAATCACCAGTCGCCCCAGAACTTCCGGCAGGATCCCACGCCTAAAGTCGTGTTGCCATGTGCAATAACTCGAGTGCGAGCAGACGGGTACCATGCTGGTGGTTATGTAACAGACTTTACTTACTCAGCCGAGCGGAAATAAGGTTACATAACTGCATCTGACATTGAACTTAGATAACAAATCCGAGGTGGCCAAACACCTTAGCAGTCTTATACCACCACCAGAATGCACAGAATAAGTGAGGACAATAAACTGTCATTGTGGTATTTGGCAGGCAGGACAAGACATCAATGTCTCTCAGATGGAGGTTAATATGGGTTTCCCATCTGCTTGCATTAGTCCATGAACATCAAAGATCTAAAGATGTCCTTCGTGAAGAATACACAAGTTGTTGTCCGCACTCTGAAGAAAATGAAAATTTTTGCCATCTTTAGTGATATGCCACACCTTGCCAGGCAGTTACCAAAAGACTCATCTTCATTGAATTATGTCGTAGTTGACTTTCGGAAACGATGATTTTAGAAATTAATTAATTATCTTTCTTTTAGCCAAACGTCACTTCCTTCCCTTTCACAAAGCATGCCAAATTAAACATTTATTCCATTCTGACATCATTGTGATGCGACTTCCTTTAGAACGAGCAACGATAATGTCACTTTGACCTTACCATTCAATAATGGTTGGCAGGTTTCAGTATATGGAAGTCAGCTTAAGAAAGCACCTGCCAATAACGCTTCGCAGTCATTATCAGAGTGTAATGAGTCTATAAAATCTCTGCCTTTCCTGGTGCTGACTGTAAAAAAACAAAAAATCAGTAGTAACTCAATGCTTCATGTCACTAATTGAAAAAGGCTTCTGTCCGTCTGACGGTGAATTAATTGATGCTGTTCAACAGAACTATCAACCTTTGAAGTTTTTCAATAACCTTGTGAAATTTCCCAACAGATATGACTCTGTGGCCTCTGCACAGAATGTTCAGGAAATTATTGGGAAACTCCAAACTTCATGCAAGTTAAACCAAACTAATCATAGGCCAACGTTTCAAGCCAACATTCCAACAATTCAAACTAAAGGGTGTTGTTTTTTAACTTAATCATGTTTTACACCTGTCTGATTGGATGCAAAAGCACTATTTAATGCTACTCCAGACAAAGTGCTGTAAGTTTGACTTGTTTTGCATGATAAGTTACAGGTGTTTTATATTCCTTCCAAGTGTCGACACCTCCAGGTTTAAAGACACTTCAGATTGATGAATGTGCTGTCAATGAGACAGGATAATTGCACATATTGGATGTACCTGATGAATGCTTGAGTGAAAGGGCAGGAATAAAAGACACTTGGAGAGTTTGTAAAACCTTGACAATAGCACGTAGCTAGCCCAATAAGGACCTCAGGCATCTGTTTCACCTGTTGGAAGTCTGCAGACAAGAGCCTCATGTAAAGTGATGGCACGTGGCAGAATTTAACAATTTTCTCCTGCACATCGAAGCACTCTAAAAAGAGCACTAACATAAACAGCTCATCAGAACTGGCAATCTGAAAACATATTTGAGAATTATACAATGTGTAAAATCCATCAAAAGGTAAAATGTCAATCGGAAAGGAGAGACGAAAATACTCTGGAAATGCGATACTCAATGTTGTGAAGGTAATGAAAACTTTTTGGTGCACACTGCCTACCCTGTTAACCAGGAATCACACAGAGAGAAGGACATCTCTCACAGGATAATAACAACAGGGTTTCTTTCAAACATAACGACTCTTTTAAAAGATTGGGAAGCATAGTTACAGATAATACGCCACCAAACAGGAGAAGCATGGTGATTCAATTTCATTACCTCCACCACCAAAGGCGGATGGAGGTTATGTTTTCACCAATCTGTCTGTCTGTCTGTTGGTTTGTAAACAGGATATCTCAAAAAGTTGTGGATGGATTCTGACAAAATTTGCCGGAGAGCTTTCGGATGTCACACAGACGAAATGATTAGATTTTGGTGGAGATCTGGATCTGGATCTGAGAATTTTTTTGTGATTTTTCACGATTGAGAGAAAGGGCCAAAATGACGTGCAGCAGGATTTCTGAAAAAGTTGGACAGATTCGGACGAAACTTGGTGGAGAGCTTGGGGTGGACTGCACCCGCCAAGACGGCCTGCAGATATAAAACGAATTGGAGGTCCTTTCTGAGAGAGAGAAGAAGGTGAGAGAAGTAAGAGGAGGGAGAAGAAAGCCCGAGAAGCGAGCAAGAAGTGGGTGTAAGTGCACGAAGGAAGAAGTGAGCCAGAGAGGTGTGACGTCACTAACACCTTCACCCGCCGTCACCTTTGAATGCGGGGCTTCTTCTTACTTGGTCATGTTATAAAAACACAATTTTTCCATTGGTTGTAATAGAAAAACATAGGGAAACATCTCAGGGGGGCAATTACATACTGGGGGAACTTATCCTTAATCCCTTTATAATTGACCCTGTACCACCCCCCCCCCCCCATGTGGTGACACGTAACACTTAAGTTCACAGTCTCCCTAGTTAATTACATCGAGATGTTTCCTACACATCCACGGACCAAACAACTCTATTCAATCCTAATTTTCCTATTAAATTCCTCCATCCACCCCCACAACTACAACAATATATACACCCACGTATATACACGGCATTGCAAAAAGATTGATACAACTTTTACTTCCTGCCATTTATTTGTTTTTTGACCTATACCCTTTTCCTTTTCAGTGTTGAGTCGGGTTATCATGGTGTTTGTTTTCCATGGGATTTCTTTCTCCCTCTCTCAACAATGCACAAGTGAAGTGATAGTGAAGCACAAGACAAAAGTGGTGGCTCTGTGGTACGAGACTAAATCATATGTAGACATCCACGGGAGTTTCTGCCAGGAATACGACCTCAGAACATGTGAGGGACCCAACAATTGTGCCACACAATGTATTGTGAAACATTTTGAGCACAAGGGTACATTGAACAACCAGAACAACAAGGTCAGCAGTGGCAGGCCAGCATCGGTAACCAAGAGTCAAGCCAACATTGATGCCATGCCAGATTCTGCAGTGCACAGTCCCAAGAAGTTCCACTGCTGACGCTCGCGGGAGCTCGGCATCAAACCAACATCAGTCTGAGGTATCCTCACTAAGGAACTGAAGCTTTTCCCATACATCATCTCTATTCAGCATAAACTGAGTCAAGATGATATGAGGAGACTTGATATGTACAATTGGCTCAGTGACAGGATGGAGTGGTTCCCACCCCGGATCAGCCTGATCTGGCTCAGTGATGAAGCTCATTTCCACCTGAACAGTGCCATCAACAACCACAACAACATTTTCTGGTGGCAGAACCACCTGAGAAGAGCACCGAGTGGTTCCTGAAAGGTCCTAAGGTCACATGCTTCTGCGCCTTCAATGCCAGATGAGGAACGCTCGAGGCTTAATGGTGTGAGATTGACAACAGCAGGATGGTGACGATCAACGGTGAGTGCTACTCAGCCATGCTCCAGAAGTTCCATAATGATCGAGCACATAAGGTCACCCAAACCAGCTCAGCATGACCTGGTTTACGTAGGATGGTGTACCCCGCATCCAGCTAGTGAAAAAATCACTTTCCTGCGGCAGCATTTCAGAAACCGCCTTGTTACCCTGGGTACCACTCATGACTGGGCACCTCATAGCACAGACTTGAACCCTCTGGACAACTGGTTATGGGGGGCTGCCAAGGGCTGTCTATACAAACCGCCCTGCCACACTGGATTATCTGAAGCAGGAGGTGTCAGACTACCTTCAGGTAGTGCTGCATGAGACCGACAGGAAAGTTGGACAGAACTTTGGAGTCCGGATCAATGCCTGTCTGAACCATGGATGGGCACACATCGAGAACGTCAAATACAAGGATTTTGCAAAAATGCCACTTTCAGACCTTGGGCTCTCATCAACTACAGCAGTGACTTACTGCAATAGCAATAAGTAATAGAAAATACCATGTCTCAAGCTTTCAAAAAATGTTTGGTTCACTTTCCTGAGGCTTCTCTTTCTTTGTAAATAAACATTTAAAGTTTCATCACGCTTTTTGAAACAGCCTGTACATTTATACCGGGTGGCCCAAAAGTAATCGGGCAGTTGCCAGAACAAGAGTCACTACAATTTCAATATTATTTTATAATTTATTCTTTATTATTTTGATTGTAAGTTAATTTTTGTTGATGTTATATTTTCATTGCAAAACCCCCAAAAGTGGAAGATTTGGACCATGGAGGATCTTTTTTTGCTTAAATGTAGATTCTCTGACTGCCCTATTTCTTCTGGGCCACCTTTTATGAATATAATATGTACATATATATTCACATACATACCAAAATTAAATCCTGGATTAAAATGTTTCAACAAAGGCAATGCGCATCAACTGCAGGGGAATTCCAATGACACCATCACAAGCATTTCTTGAGCAGATAATTATATGGTGGTTGTCCTCAGACCTAAATGATTGTCCAATCCATATTTACCATGGCCAAGTATATGTACGAAAGCTTCATCACAGTACACATTAAAATGCACAGTATTTCAAATCCTGAAAATAACTATCATGATATACATCTGCAGGTAATTCTACAAATGACAATTGTTCTATAAAGTTCACAGCTGGAATTCAAATTGCACATCAAGCCAGATGCCCAACTGTTTTACATCATTTGTAAGCACATCTTACATCATTTGACAGATCCATCATTTGTAAGCACATCTAAAATCATTACAGACCTTTATGATATTTATATTTTCTACTCGAAATAATGAAGCCTCGAAAGGTGAAATATATGCATGACATTTGGAAAATAATATATCCTTTGAGAGTTCATTTCAATGCCTTTGTTGATCTCTAAAGGGTGCCCCATTGGGCTCAGTGGTTGCATGTATGTAATGATGAAAATCTTTTTCTTTGTTTAAAAAAAAACAAAACAATCTGCCTGTGCATTGAGAGATAGAGAAAAATCAGTAAATGAAAGGTGTTCTTTATGTGGCCACACTCGATTTAAAGATTGTACAAAGGTGCTGAATGGCTTCACAAATGACAACAGACATATGCTCACTTCTTCTCGTTCCTCTTATTAATGAAAGCAAAACAGCTATCAAAATTGAGTATGTATACATAATATACATAGCATTTGTGAGAAAGCAGACTCTGTGAAACAGTGTGTTGCATCACAAAGTGTGCCATCCCTTGGATGGATGTGAAGCTGGGGACCCATCTGCTATCATTAGTTTGGTAGAAGATAAAGATCCCACGGTGTCGTTCGACAAAGAGTGTGAGTTATCACTGTCAGTCTGAACCAATTCCAAATTACCGACCAGCTCCATTTGAATGCGAGGCCTGGCAGACCGGTTCATGAATGACTTTAGCCAGACGAACATGCGATATGAGCCACCAACCCAAACTTATTGGGAAAATGGTGCAAGGAGGGGATATCATGAAGGGTTGGAAGTGTGCAGGAATGCAGCAATTTTTACAAGAAATTTGGACTCAGAAAAAAACTTTTGAGCTTCAAATGAAATTTATTACAGCATAATTTGTCAGTCTGAAGAATGGTTGATATTTTTATGAAGGTGTGCTGAAAAGTAATGCCTCCTAACCTTTTTCTGCAAAACAGGGAAAGATATTAGAATGAAACAAAGCACAGTCGGCACATTAGTTCTTCCCACCACTGGGTGCGAAGTTTCGTGATTCTGACACTGGAGGTCTCGATGTTAGGTGAGGCAAGATGGCAGAGGGTGGCACGACATTGTCAGTGTGCAGTTATGGAGTTTCTTCCAGCAGAGAATGTGCCTCCTATTGATGTTCATCAACCAAAGAAGGTTGTGTATGGTGATTATTGAATTGCTGGGAGAACTGTCCGTCAATGGGTGAGGCATACAAAATACAGTGTGTGAGCCAAACTGACCTGCACAACAAACAGCATTGAAGGAAGACCAATAAGAGTAACAAATTTGGCTCAAAAACACGGCCATGTGAAGGGGATCGTCTATTTGGAATTCATGCCAAAGGGTACCATCAGAAGAGAAATCAGAAGAAGAAGAAGAAGAAGAAGAAGAAGAAGAAGAAGAAGAAGAAGAAGAAGAAGAAGAAGAAGAAGAAGAAGAAGAAGAAGAGAAATCAGAAGAAGAAGAAGGATGTTTGGGTTGTGTTTGTACTATTTTCAGTTTTTGAACGATTAGCACATTTGAGAGGTCATGTGACTCCTTTGCCAATACTATAGATCATGGTAAGATCTCAAGTTATTTTTTCACATTTCGTACTGTATTTGATGATCAGAGTTCACCATCTTAGCAATCACATCGGTATCTGGGTTGAAATCCAACGAAAATTGGACTTTTTATGAAGCATTGAAAAAAAATGGATCCACTTTCATGAAGATGGTGACAGGTGGCAGCTCTTGTGCACATAATTTATGAATTGTGAGGAAATGAATGTTTAAAACTCCTATTTAGGTCCACCAAAGAAGAAAATGCGATTCTATAAAGTTTCGTGCTGATTTACCTTGGGAGCTCAGAGGATTCGGGTCACAAAGAAACAAACAAGCCGGTAGGCGACATGGGTGGTCGCTATATAATTGCAAACTAGTCATACAGTTTTTGACGGATTGGGCTGAAAATTTTTGACAAAGAGGTTGATTATAGTGCGCATAAAAGCCTGGAAGCCGATTTTCGAAATATATATATATATATATTTTTTTTTTTTCGGATTTTTTCAAAAAATTCAAAGTCCCGTTGCTGGCAACGGTGGTGTCTGCAGCAACGGTGCTTGAAAGCGTACAACTAGATCCTGGTATGAACCTACCAGTCAAGTTTCATCAAAATCGGTTGACTCCTCTGGCCTCCAGAGCTGTCCATTACATACAAACAGACAGACGGAAAACCTGAGAATAACGGTAGTCTAGCGACCACCCAACATTTCACTTATATATATTTTTTCAGCCCTGGCGGTTAGGTTAATCCCCCCGACGCAATTGTGGTGGACGGCGGTTAACACCAACCAAACCGGATCGCCAAGCAGTTTTCCTTGGAGGCGGACATGGGATCCTCGGAGATTATGGCTCACGCGGGAGGGGAATTGCGGCGCGGACGGAGCAGATGGATGCACAGCACAAAGGGGTTTATCTCGAAACCACAACAGATACACGGACACCAGCCACTTAAAATAAACACGGGGATTTAATGAAAATAGACAAATATTTACAAGGATAATCATTCAAAATGTGATAATAAAACGTGAGGTAAATTAAAGCCGAAAGTCGAGGCGCCTCAACACACGGACTTCAATACAGAAAAGGGGAAAACGAAATAAAAGAAAGAAAATCCCCCATTTATTCTGGCCATGAGCTTTGTTCAGAGATGATCTTTTTTGAACTCTGGAGTTGAGCCACTTCGTAGTGTGCGGGAAGAGGCGCGCCAAAATCTCTCTGCAGTTACGTACATGAGGTCATTTGTGAAGGTTGTCATCGCCAGGGCTCAGAAAGGAGCATGCGGCCTCTTCCTTGGTCGCATTTTTCGATGCCGTTGCTTCTGCCAAATGGTGCTGCTCCCTTCGGTGACTTAGACAAGGCTTCGCGAGGCCGTTCACACATGACTCGACCAAGAGTCTGTGGCCGGCATCTTGCTCCACCACACAAACCAACTCACCTCAGCATGAATACGCGAACGGTGCCACCTTCTTCATGCGTCAAAGGAAAGCCAGCCGTAATGCCCTGTTCTTACACGCCATCTCCTCGCTCCATTGTCTATCGTCTAACTCTCCTTCTACTGGCTCTCTGATGTCACATCCATTTATCATCCACTCCAGGGGTGTAGTTTTGCCAGCTGTCCCCCTGGAGGTGGAGCTTTCTGCTTGCTTCGAAGTGGAGCTCTGCTATGATTATAAGAACTGAATTGATTTATTGCTGGCTTTTAAATGCAAAAACATAGGAAAAGGTCACAGCGGGCAATTACATATTGAGGAAAATTGGCCTTAATGCTTATCTAATTAACACAGCACCATGCCCCATGTGGTGACAATAACACTTAAGCTCACAGTTTCCCTCCTTAATTTACATCGAGATGTCTTCTGCACATCACGGACCAAGCAACTCTATATAATCCAAACTTTCCAATGAAATTCCTCCACCTTTCCCCACAACTCTAACAATGTGTGTATGTATATATATATATATATATATATATATATATATATATATATATATATATATATATATATATATATATATATATATATATATATATATGAATTAATCCCCGTTTGTCCTCGGAAGAGCTGGACCTGGGGCTCGGAAGTTGGTATAAGTTATCTCTTTGTGATTAAAACGTTCTGTGTACGTTATTAATACATTATGCATCCATCCAACACGTTATTCTACGCCCAAAAATAAAAAAAACATCAATAGTTCAGTGTATGCCAGCGTTTTACATACATTTTGAGACCTTGCCTTATGATGGCTAAAACATCAGGGTGTGGCAGGGCCTTAAGAGAAGGGATCTATCCTTTACCCTTCTCAACGCATCACATTTAAGAACCCATTAGACATGGGGATGGGCTAATCTGAACATTTATTTGAGGAAACAACTGTCTGAGGACCTGGATGTGTGGATGCATTCATCAGACCGGATTCTAAAATCTGTAACAATTATATATATATATATATATATATATATATATATATATATATATATATATATTTATATATATATATATATATATATATATATATATATATATATATACAACCCGTCGCTTCGCTGATTGGGGGGGGGGGGTATTAAGGAGGGGATTGAGGGAGGAGGGAGGAAAGGGAGGAGGGAGGGAGGGAGAGGAGAGAGAGAAGTGAGGAAGGGGGACGAGCAGGAATGGGAGAGCTATGCCTCAACAAACATTGCCATACCTCAGGAGGGAAGGATGAGAGGAGGGTGTGTGTGTGTGTGTGTGTGTGTGTGAGAGAGAGAGAGAGAGAGAGAGAGAGAGAGAGAGAGAGAGAGAGAGAGAGAGAGAGAGAGAGAGAGAGAGAGAGAGAGAGAGAGAGAGAGAGAGAGAGAGAGAGAGAGAGAGAGAGAGAGAGAGAGAGAGAGAGAGAGAGAGAGAGAGAGAGAGAGAGAGAGAGAGAGAGAGAGAGAGAGAGAGAGAGAGAGAGAGAGAGAGAGAGAGAGAGAGAGAGACAGACAGACAGACAGACAGACAGACAGACAGAGAGACAGACAGAAGAGAGAAGAGAGAAGAGAGAAGAGAGAAGAGAGAAGAGAGAAGAGAGAAGAGAGAAGAGAGAAGAGAGAAGAGAGAAGAGAGAAGAGAGAAGAGAGAAGAGAGAAGAGAGAAGAGAGAAGAGAGAAGAGAGAAGAGAGAAGAGAGAAGAGAGAAGAGAGAAGAGAGAAGAGAGAAGAGAGAAGAGAGAAGAGAGAAGAGAGAAGAGAGAAGAGAGAAGAGAGAAGAGAGAAGAGAGAAGAGAGAAGAGAGAAGAGAGAAGAGAGAAGAGAGAAGAGAGAAGAGAGAAGAGAGAAGAGAGAAGAGAGAAGAGAGAAGAGAGAAGAGAGAAGAGAGAAGAGAGAAGAGAGAGAGAGAGAGAGAGAGAGAGAGAGAGAGAGAGAGAGAGAGAGAGAGAGAGAGAGAGAGAGAGAGATATGAAAAAAAAAAGAAGAGAGAAAGGTGAGGGGTGGAGGTGGGGCTCGTAAAGTGAATGATACGTTTTGCTTAATGACCGAACGCACAAACAAAAACAAACTCATGTCAGAACTGCTGTACAAACAATGAAACACAGAGTTTATTAAGTAATTTGCTGGCACATCTGCAAAAACTTTGATGTCCCAGTTCCAGAAAATTTGTGGGAACATGAACCAAAAGTAATCACTGAAAACTAATGAACTAATGATCCCATCGAGCGTGAACATCGAAAACAAAGCGTTGTGACCAGATATTATACTTATGTGGAAGAAAGTGAAGAAGCCTTTGCTTATTGCGGTGTTAATAGCAGTGATTTTGGACTAAACGATGCAGAAATCAAGAAAATGACCAAACACCAAGACCTCACGAATAAAGTAAGAAGACCCTGGAAGCTGAAGAATGCCAAAGTTGTACCAGTGAAAGCTGGACCTACAGGAATGATGACAAAGAACCTCACAGAGATATTAAACATAGGGGAATTACCGCTGGGTACCTCGAGCTGGTAGTGTCTGGATAATATAACCAGGCAACCACTGGTCGGCATGGACGACCCACAAAATAGATAATGGATAAAAAAGTAAATATATATATATATATATATATATATATATATATATATATATATATATATATATATATATATATATATATATATATATATATATATATATATATAGACATACGTCTTAGGCATTTTTACCCATATGTATATATGTCTATATATATATATATATATATATATATATATATATATATATATATATATATATATATATATATATATATATATATATATATATATATATATATATATATATATATATATATATATATATATATATATATATATATATATATATATATATATATATATATATGTATATATATAGGAGAACAAGTATTTGATACACTGCCGATTTTGCAGGTTTTCCCATTTACAAAGCACGTAGAGGTCTGTAATTTTTATCATAGGTACACTTCAACTGTGAAAGACGGAATCTAAAACAAAAATCCTGAAAATCGCATTGTATGATTTTTAAATAATTAATTTGCATTTTATTACATGAAATAAGTATTTGATCACCTTCTAACCAGTAAGAATTCCGGCTCTCACAGACCTGTTAGTTTTGTCTTTATATTAAGAAGCTCTCCCATTCTCCACTCATTCATTACCTGTATTAGCTGCACCTGTTTGAACGCGTTATCTACATAAAAGACACCTGTCCACACTCAATCAATCAGACTCCAACCTCTCCACAATGGGCAAGACCAGAGAGCTGTCTAAGGACATCAGGGACAAAATTGTAGACTTGCACAAGGCTGGGATGGGCGACAGGACAATAGGCAAGCAGCTTGGTGAGAAGGCAACAACTGTTGGTGCAATTATTAGAAAATGGAAGAAGTTCAAGATAACAGCCAATCTCCCTCGGTCTGGGGCTCCATGCAAGATCTCACCTCATGGAGCCTCAATGATCATGAGAAAGGTGAGGGATCAGCCCAGAACGACACGGCGGGACCTGGTCAATGACCTGAAGAGAGCTGGGACCACAGTATCAAAGAAAACCATAAGTAACACACTACGCCATCATGAATTAAAATCCTGCAGCACACGCAAGGTCCCTCTGCTCAAGCCAGCACATGTCCAGGCCCTTCTGAAGTTTGCCAATGACCATCTGGATGATCCAGAGGAGGAATGGGAGAAGGTCATGTGGTCTGATGAGACCAAAATAGAGCTTTTTGGTTTAAACTCCACTCGCCGTGTTTGGAGGAAGAAGAAGGATGAGTACAACCCCAAGAACACCATCCCAACCGTGAAGCATGGAGGTGGAAACATAATTCTTTGGGGATGCTTTTCTGAAAAGGGGACAGGATGACTGCACCGTATTGAGCGGAGGATGGATGGGGCCATGTATTGCGAGATCTTTGCCAACAACCTCCTTCCCTCAACAAGAGCGTTGAAGATGGGGCGTGGCTGGGTCTTCCAGCATGACACCGACCTGAAACACACAGCCAGGACAACTAAGGAGTGGCTCCGTAAGAAGCATCTCAAGGTCCTGGAGTGGCCAAGCCAGTCTCCACACCTGAACCCAAAAGAAAATCTTTGGAGGGAGCTGAAAGTCTGTGTTGCCCAGCGACAGCCCCGAAACCTGAAGAATCTGGCGAAGATCTGTATGGAGGAGTGGGCCAAAATCCCTGCTGCAGTCTGTGCAAACCTGGTTAAGAACTACAGGAAACGTCTGATCTCTGTACCAAATATTAAGTTCTGTTTTTCTGATGTATGAAATACTTATTTCATGCAATAAAATGCAAATTAATTATTTTAAAATCATACAATGTGATTTTCAGGATTTTTTGTTTTAGATTCCGTCTTTCACAGTTGAAGTGTACCTATGATAAAAATTACAGACCTCTACGTGCTTTGTAAGTGGGAAAACCTGCAAAATCGGCAGCGTATCAAATACTTGCTCTCCCCACTGTATATATATATATATATATATATATATATATATATATATATATATATATATATTTGGAAATCGTTATATATATATATATATATATACATATATACCAGCAAATACAACCCATCACTTCACTGACGTGAGTATCACGGGGCAGAAAGAGAGAGGGGGGAGGAGAGGGAGCAAGGAGGAGCGGGGTGCGAGGAGAGTGTGAGGAAGAGGGTGCTCATAAAGGGGGAAGAGAGAGGAAGGTGGGTGGCGGGAGCACGAGGATTGGGAGAGAGAGAGAGAGTAAGGGGGGGGGAGAAGTGAGGGAGAGGGGTGGGATGGAGAAAGAGAGGAGTAGGGGAGGGAGAGGAGTGGAAGAGAGAGATGGAGAAGGGTGGGAGAGGAGTGGGAGAGGGGAAGGGTGAGAGGGGAGAGTGAGGAGGGGAAGAGAGGGGTATTTCGACAGATGTGACATCCAGTTTAACGTCCATCCGAGAAAAGGCACACACGTTGATGAATCACCCAGCCTATGAAACACCGGGATGACAGTTTGTAGGTGGGTCGGGATTTCAACCCAGGCTGGACAGCTTGGAGCGAGCGTGCATCCATCTCGGCTATTCTGCCATGATGTGATGAATCATTGCTTTCTCACAACTGAAAACATTTTTTTTTCTCCTTGTAATCATCCAACATATTTGGAACACCTTTTACTTTTGTCATGTTAGGTCATGGCTTAAAAACTAACAACCAATCAGTTTATATAGTACTCACCAAGTGGCTCAAGCACTGAAGCAAGCACTCCAATGAAACAGTCAACAAGAAACGTCTGGCTTGGCAAGCGATTAGTGATCGCCGATCGATAACATAAACACCACGGACGCGGCAGATGCCTGAAATGTCAAGCAATATCTGAATTGGCCAAATGAAGGTTTTTTTGTTTTTTTTTTTGCATTCGGAACTGCACCTGAGGTCACCGAAGAAGTTGAAATTTTGTAATTCGGCCCGCATTCAGAGATTCTGAGGTTATGGCATGTACGGAAATGAAATAAAGCCACACGAACTGGTGACTCAGGGCGTTTAAAAGCATTGCCAAGTACCCAGCGATTTGTAGGTGTGATGAACAGGTATTCAATGATATGAATGAGGAAAGTGAAAAAAAATCTCTCGTTAAGAAACTGTTGCGTCCAATTCCAAGTTAAAGAATATTTTTTGTGCACACAATTGAGGCTCGTATAAGAGCTAACACACAGAACGTATAACAAAGGGGAGCAGGAGACAAGATCTGCAAGCTCTCTCTTCATGCTGTGTTCTCTTCATGGATTCTCATCCACCCACTGTCTGTTGACATTTTCCCTCTGTTTCTTCTTCTTCTTCTTCTTCCTTGAGCATCGACAGCTGCATTAAAAATGGTTGCTGTATTTATGGCTCCAGAATATCCATGTATTGCAGTGTGCCATGCAAATGCCATGTGTTGACCAAGTTAGTTGACTCAGCCTATCATCCTTCCGAGGTCGGCAAAATGAGTGCCAACTTTCTGGGATGATTGAGCCATTTGAGTAGCCTGCGTCGGAGTGGCGAACCGTCCAGGATTGTGTCCAACAGCCCAGGAGATTGCTTCGGCAGCACCAACCCTCTGTGCAGAGTATAGTCCAAATAGATGGATGGGCCAAGTTGATGAAAGGTTTGCATTTCGCTGCTTTTTCATGGCATTGCATGGAGTGCGCAGCATGAGGAAGTGCAATTGTGCTTGTTTGGATGGGCATGCAAGTGACTCCCGAAACTCTTTCATCACATCAAGATGTCTGACGACATCGCAGTTCTGTTGCATCAGGCAATCTGCTGCAGACTTCTCTTCCCTCTTGAGGTGTTTGTTGATTGTCTGCATTTTGCTGATATTTCGGAAACTTTAAGTCATCCTGATGGATTTCCTCCTCTCTCGGCAAAATGACTGCCATTCAGTATTCAATTTCCACCGACTTCTTTCTCCTTTGAGACATGATGCCTTGAAACGGTGCAATGACTATTTATGCAGTCTCTGTTTATGATATTCACGAGAACGGAAATCGGACCTATGTTGAAATTCTCGCAAATGGAAAGGTGCTCATTCCCATGACCTTTGGTGAAATGCTTCATAAAATATCAAATATCGTCTCGAGGTCCGACGAAATATTACTCTTTTGTCATGATAAATAAAAATAAAGAAACAAAACGTCATGACAATACAATTAAAGGCCCAAAAACAATTGTCTGCTGAAAAGAAGAAAACAAATCAGACTCCATTAAAATACTTCGCAGGTGAAGTGAAGAGGAGAATGATGCCTTAAGTGATTTTCATTAACGGCAAGACTTTCAATTCTTGCATCGTCAGCGACTCAAAAGAGAGAATGCATGCATTAACGTACTTATTCAAGAATGTGGTTTGTGTGCTGGCTTGGATGATGAATTCGGATCCATTTGTGAAATGATTAATGGAGCAGGTTGCAACTGATGTTTATTCAGGGAAGGGTTGACTGAGGGGCACACCAGGCTTGGCAAGAAGCGAAATTGAAGCGGATGACAGTGACACATTGCACCACTCTGTTCTAATTCTATTGTCATGCACATATTTTCTTTTCCAAATTTAGAGTGGACAACACACGCACCTTTTACCACCAACCCATGGAGGATGCTCCTCCAGGTCAGGTCAGGTGAGGTCATGCAGGTATGCGATCTTGCGCTGGAGCAGTGCGCTCTCGAAGACGGGTGCACATTCAAGACATCCTTTCAGGAACATAAATTAGTGACATTGTCCTCCCACAAAATGACAATGTGTAATGCTATTGTGCAGATATTCTATTGGTTATTCTGCTTTATTACAATATTCCACTTTCTCATGGTTGAAACCCCCTTTCGCTTTATTAATTATTACCTCCACCACCGAAGGCGAAGGAGGTTATGTTTTTTACCCCTTTCTGTCTGTCGGTCTGTTTGTGGACAGGATATCTCAAAAAGTTGTGCACGGATCTGGATAAAATTTTGTGGACAGGCTCGGTGTGTGACAAGGACGAGCTGATTAGATTTTGGTGAAGATCCAGATCCGGAACCGGCTACTCGAATTTTTCAGTGATTCTTCATCATTGAGAGATTGGGCCCAAAACGATATAGTACTGTAAAGCACGATAATTGAAAAATGTCTTGGGCCCGATATGTTCTCGTGGATCAGGCATTACGTGGCGGATGTATGTGCTCTACCGCGTGCCCTTCCAGTTGGTCATAAGATCTGGGGATGGTGGGTAAAAATGCAGCAAAGGCCCATTAAAAGCAAAACTTTCCCATGATCCAGTGTTGATTGAAATTTAATAATTTTGAAACCGCTCTGGCCTCAAACAGTCCATTCCTTGAGACCATAAAGTGTTATATACCAGATAGAGGCATTGAAAATTGCCTATTCAATGTAATTTGTGCAAACTTGGTCAACGTTTCGCTGGTTCCACCAACACAACCAATAATTACCGGCATAGCCATGTCGGGAGCCTGTGCGGTTTGGCTACATCTCAAGATAGTGGTCAAGCTGATGAATGAGTTGATCAGCAAATGAGAGAACAGTCGAGGAAGAGAGGTAAGGGAGACATTCGCCCAGCAAGCAGAGTTCCGGCCATAAAAGGGGCACCGATGGCAGAGACCCTGATGCATTGCAAGCACTGCGTAAAGCACAGACAAGCGAGTCACAGAAACGTTCACCGCTGAACATAAGAACAGGATCAGGCCAAGATGTCCACGAGATTCCACGGAGGATTCATTAACATTTCCAAAAATAAAACAACAATGGCATAATAATGCAGTGGCACAATTACAATCGTGTCATTTCCATGTTGTTTGTATTATTATAACAACAAAAGGACACGAATCTCGTGCAAAATGGACAGCGTATGTCAATGCAGATTTATCCGCCGGCTTGTTCAATTCCATTATCTCAGGCATAGACTGAGATTGATAACACACTGTTGTGTTCAAGGGGACGTGGAGGCAATGCAAAAGTGAATCAACAATAGCAAGCAAAGAGGTGTGAAGGTTTGATGGATGGGCAGTCATGACAATGAAGCACAGAACTAATCATTGACAGATGCGAGATTGTTTAGCAGCAACGGTGAATGCCTCAAGAAAAACAGGAGGCCGAAGTGAGAAAATCAAATATGCGTTACTTACAAGACTAAAGTACAGCAACAAAAGAGTGGACATTGGCAAACATAAATAGCAACAACAGCAATGACGACTACTACTACAACAACAGCAGCGAGGGAGAGTTCAGAGAACACCTTACCCATGCAGTCTTGAGAAAACAGACATGGGAAGCATCTTTTCAACTCTTGATTTGCATTTCTGAGTATGATCTATATTAGTTTTGTTCATGAACTTTGAATAACAGATGTGATGGCAAGAATTCAAAGTCGATGGGTCAAAAGGAACAGTCCAGAGCTGAAATTCTGCCAACTCTTCTCGGAGAAACGGACGATTTTCGAACAATCTTTGAGAAAAAGATGTACGGAACAAACAGATCTTTTGGAGGAAGTTAGCTCAGGCATTGCATCGGATTTGCACCACCATTTTGTATGAATCTCTATATTCCCCCACCCTGAGAGCATGAGCGGCAAATATGATTCGTCGAGACGGTATACGATTTCGCCAAATTACTGATAAAATGAAGGTTTTTGGAAGTACAAGCAAGGCCATTTGTGTTCTCGTGATCAAAATATAAAATAAAATTGAAGTTCCTCGATCATAGATCATGACAGACACACAGACAGAGTGAACTGATTGCTTTCCTCTACTCCGTGCTCTATGCGTGGGGTAATAACAATATACTCACGAAGACCCAATAAATAAGTCGCTGAGCAGGTGTGGTCCTGCAGAACTGCAGCATCCTTACTTGGCACACCTGAACTCCGATCCACCTGCAAGGCCTTCATCCACAGCTTCATCGAGTACTGCTCTCACCTCTGGGCTGGCTTCCCTGCTTCACAACTTGCTCAGCTTGAAGCGGTGGAAACAAAGGCCATCAAGATCATTGGAATGTCCAACGCCGAAGCTGAGTCAATGGGCCTATCACTTCACCCTCGCAGACAGGTCGGTGGTCTCTCTGTCTTCTACAAACTCCTTACCTCCTTTCTGGTCTTGCACCCTCTGATCTTTCTGTGCTTTGCACTAACCCCCCCATTCCTTTCGCCAGGTTTGTGCAAGGCTCACACAGTCCACTATCAACCCTCTTCTGGTGAAACTCACCAAATCCAGATTACTGTTCACCAACACTCATTTGTTCCTCCTTTTTCCCCACTTGTGGAATCAACTTCCACATCCTCTTCAATCTCATTCTTCTCTCCAGGTCTTCAAGACAGTTGTTCACCACCATCACAGATCACATCCCCCATCCAAAACCATTGCATTGTTTTACCCTCGTTAATCCCAGCTGAACCCCTCCTCCTTCCAATCTTTCAGTAAACATTTCAGAAAATCCACCATTTTGCCTGTTCGTCTGTGGACGTGTCACGCAGTACAGCGGTTCTAGGTCTGCGCAACCGTTATAACCTTTTCTTAAAATGTCCATTTCTAACCAGATTTGCTTTGATTCCCTGTAGAGCACCTCGCGAAACCTTCAAAAATATCGACATAGATCTGGCAGACGCGATGGATAGGCATTCCCTCTGGGGGACAGGGCTCGAGGTCCAGCAGTGAATGCATTAAATCATACAGCCCAATGAAGCTGGTTAATTTTGTTACGTTCCTAAATTATTTTTGTTCACTCAATACAATTCTCCAAAGAGTAGAAAAAGAAAAATGCAATGCTTTGAGAATTTAACTTTTACTTGTGCATGTATGGAGGAGGGGACATAACCTTGCTTGCTTAAAGTTAACAGGTGTATCGGCTTAGTTAGAAGAATCATTATTTCTTTAAATTATCAGATTTCAAAACAGATTTCGACATTTATTTAACCTGGACGATATCTGATCCTCAAAACTGAAATAACATTTCCATGATTTCCTTTAATTAGTCCATGAGAATACATCGTGGGAAATCGAATCATATAATTCATGAAATCGCTCCAAACTCCTAATTTGAAAACTACAGTACTTACAAAAGTGATGTACACAATGATTTGTAGCAATGATCAACAGGCATTCGATATGAGTGAGGAAAGTGAAAAAAAAGGAGCTTTGTCGTGAAGAAATCGTTGCGGTCTGTTCCAAGTCAAGGTTAGGTTGAGGAGGCCAGAAAACATGGCAGCTTCAGACCACAGCGAGGTTACCCAGGAAACACCTGAAGACCCAGAGAGCGAGGTGGCTGAGGATCGCCTGATGAAGGATATAATTAAATAATGGCATTAATTATCTTCAAAAGGGGTATTTTAATTGACCCAAACACTCAGTTTTCACTCGTGCACTTCCTTGGAGTTTTCTTAGTGTGTATGCAAAGTTTCAGGCTGCTCGGTTTTATAGTTTTGGAGTTATGGAGGAGACACACTCTTACACACACTCACACTGCCTTTTATTAGTACAGAAGATATATATATATATATATATATATATATATATATATATATATATATATATATATATATATATATATATATATATATATATTTCTTCATGCAAGTTTCCCCTGATCATAACTGCAGTCAGAAAAATAATGACCGCTTTTGCTTTATTATCATCACCCCACCTTTTTGTTTCCGAGACAGTGGGGATCTCAAGCATCCATTGTTCCACACCCCTTCTCACCACCACATAATTAGCAGTTAGTTCTGAGTGAATTGAGCACCAACTCAATGTGTGGAGTGTCCTCACATGTAGATCAGATCAGCTGGTTGTGCTCACCTTCTAGTGGGGTTAGTTTGGGAATGTTTTTGGGCCAAATTTTTCATGAACTGGTTGGCCAGGCCTGACATTAAATTCATCGTGGTAGGAATTTGTAATTTGTTCGTGGTGCTGGCGAAAATGCAGCAAACTTTGGGAAAGGAAACAATGGGATATCGAACCTTCTATCAAACTAATATCAGCAGAAGTGAAGTGAGCTTGACATCCATCTGAGGGACGGTGCACTTCGGGATAAAATACCCTGCCTGCCAAGCACCAACTACACAGTTTATAGTCCAGTCGGAAATTGAACCCGGATTATCCAGCTCAAATGTAAGTGCACTCACTACCTTTGCACCATTCTTTCAGGGATAACCCGACTCTGAAGGTCATTAATGAGTTTAAATAATTTTAACTCACTCACACTCAGTTTTTAAAAGCTGAGAATTTAAATGCTCATTATGGCTGCCTTCAGCCAGATTTAAACCCCACAATGCCACGAGATACCAGTCCACTATCCTCACGACTAAGTCACCTCCAAAGTTGTCTTTTCTTTCTTTTCCTCCAGTGTTGGTTGCACCCGATTGTCAGAAACTGAAGTTCAATCCTTCTTACACCTGCTGATATAGCTCAATCAGTCAGACAATTTCAATCAAGCCATCTGTCAGATTATATCTTTGTATGAGAGCAAAGTTGCATTTCAAGGGCCTATTAAGGTAGAGAACTTTCCTTGAATTTATGGTTATTTCTCTTCGTCACCGGGGAATGATCCATTTTCTTGAATTCTCCAAGTTTTAAGAATGTGCATGTTAAAATATGACAAGCAATTTGAGTCCATTTAATCAAGGCAGTTTTACGGTGGAGTTATAAGCGGTCAGTCGTTTGGAAATTCAAAACCATGCGATTATTCTCAATGCTGACCTCCCTCTCCTCCCTTTGAGGGTGCGAATTAGCCTCCTGTCTGCATGTGCGTGACTTCAAAAGGACATTAAGAGCAGCCCTCATGGAGCTGGACAGCTCTCCATGGTGCACCAGGAACATCATTACCATACATCATAGAACATAAATATCTGAGTCAGTCATATCTGGCCATGAGATGTGCACACCACCATCCTCAAGGGACCCATTCTAACAGTACTCACGAACGATTCGTACTGAATGTCTCTTCGATCTCAGCATGTTCATTAAGTTCGTCATTCTGCAAGATTGCATGCTATTTTTGGGAATAATTGTGTTTTTTGGTAATTTTCTTTGATAATACCGATACATATTAATAAGTATTATCCCGTGTCCATGGTAATACTTATTTCAGAATGCTAAAGCCTTTAGACACTCGTGATCTAATGCCCTTGTCACACACACACACACACACACACACACACACACACACACACACACACACACACACACACACACACACACACACACACACACACACACACACATTTGGGAAGAAAGAAAGATGGCATAATTGAACGGAAACGGCTTTCACATCCTGTATGTTGCTGTATTTGCAAATGAGAAGGATAGTATCGCTGAATAGACAAAGTAATGATCTTTAATTGAACCACATATCTTCTTCTTCTTCTTCTTCTTCTTTCGGCTGCTCCCGTTAGGGGTTGCCACAGCGGATCATCCGTTATCGTCCGCATACTGATTTGGCATAGGTTTTACGCCGGATGCCCTTCCTGACGCAACCCTGGTCACCTCTTACGACACAGGGATAAGGATTGGGTTTCGCCATGATTCCGGGCTGCCCTACACCCTCTCATAGCGCGGCCCAGCACAGAGCTCCCGTCCTCAAGCGATCCTCCAACCCAAGCCTCCGAGTAGCCGGATTATAGGCGCACGCCTCTACGCCCGGTCTTTTAATTGAACCACATATCAGAAGGCGAATTCATTACAAAACTCGAAGGGCACTCAGTTGAGCGCATACCTCCGCCACGTAATGCCTGATCCACGAGAACATATCGGGCGCAATCAATACATTTTTCAAACATCGTGCCATATATCGTTTTTGAGCCCTATCTCTCAATGGTGAAGAATCACTTGGAAAAATTATCAGATCCGGATCTGGATCCTCAACAAAATCTAACCAGTTCTTCCTTGTCACACCCAACCTGTCCAAAAAAATTTCATCCAGATCTGTCTACAACTTTGTGAGATATCCTATACACAAACAAACAAACAGGCAGACAGAAATGGGTGAAAACATAACCTCCTTCACTTTTGGTTGCGGGGGTAAAAATGAAATTTCATCAGAAGGATGTGCTAATAAAGGTCTCTGTCTGCCAGAATGGTCTTTGGAAGCTGGAAAGGATATCCCTAAGTTGATCAGTGTCAAGTGTACAAGTTCCACCGCGATCGATACATTCTCGATCAGCAGGACAACAACAAGCTAGCTAACCAAGGTAATCAACCGATGAGTGAACTTCCTTGAGAACTTGGAATCTCAAGCAGGTAAATAGCATTTCATCACCTGGGAATCACAAACATACTGTTTGACCTCACCACCTACCCAGCAAAGCCAGGTGAACCAACTTTTTTTTTAAATAGCCAGGTGAACCATTCATTCAGTGTGCTCGTCATCCACCTCAAGGTTAAAATTTATTTGTGCTCATTTTAGTTTGTCTTCTCCACCTGTTATTTTTCGATTTTGAAATCACCAAACCTTAGTCGATCTTTTAATGTAGTTTCCCTCAAGTCATTTAATAAATTAATTTTACAACCTTTCCCAAACCTAATACAGGATGTTGTTGTTTATTTGGGGGAGCGTCGTTTTTTTGTAACGGGCATGAAGAGCCTTTTGATTTCACCAATTCTGCCTCATCTGACTTCCTGAGCCTTCATCCACTCACTTGGATGTTTGTCTCCGTCTCCTGTCCAACCGATCAGCACTGTTGGTCATCCTGCTCGTTCATTAACCTTAACCTCTGCATCAAAAACAACAACATTTCATCGTCAACGTGCAACATACTCCATCTAAAGGTTGAAAACAAATTATCAGCTCAAAAAAAAATTCTTATATATATATATATATATATATATATATATATATATATATATATATATATATATATATATATATATATATATATATATATATATATATGAGACAGGTTGGTAAAGGCAAGAACATTCGAGAAAATCTAATTTAACTTCGCCAAGTACTATGAGGAGTGTTCAGAGAGTTCAAGGCAACAGGCAATTTGCTGGCGCCCTGGGATCCATGGATTTTATTCACGTGATTTAATGCATGCTCGCTACTTGCCATGAATTTCATGAATCTAGCATTGCTTGATGTTCCTGAGTGCAAGGCAGACGTTTTCTCCATCACACAATCATCTGTTTTACTGGAATTGAGCATCGTCATCGATCGATGCGTCAACTGTTTTTTTACGTAAACATGGTGACCGCTCAAAAAATTTAAAATCAACGAGCAAAGCACGTCGGCATCTGGTCAAGGTGCTTTGAATTCTCGAGGTGCCACATGGGCGACTGATTTAGCCGTTGATGCAAGTCTGCTGAAGCTGAATCCAGGTAAAGACAGCCAGATGATGCTATTGATCTCAAAAGATGTTGCCCACGTAAAGGAATTAATCATGAAGGATGTCGCCTTGATAAGGTCACCAAAATATCCACAGAAGTTGGAATTTCACAAAGCAGGGTTTTTTTATGGCCATTCAAGAACACTTTGCCATGTCCAAAGTCTCAGCAAGATGGATCCTTCAAAATCATGGCTGGATTCATGTCCCGAGCTTCTCTCAAATTGTTCAGTGCCGATCCTGACGACATTATGACTCATACGCTAACTGGTGAAGAGATGAGGTTTAACCAATGGGTAACTGAAACCAAATTACAATCCCAATAAGATGCACTTTTTATGTCTGCCAACTTTGTTAACTCCACCACTGAAGGTGGATGGAGGTCATGTTTTCACCCGCCTGTTTGTCTGTGAGCAGGATATCTCAAAAAGTTGCGGGTGGCATCGGACGAAGCTTGGCCAGGGTTGGGTGTGTGACAAGGACGAATCGATCCAATTTTGGTGAAGATCCAGATCCAGATCCAGATCCAGCCAATCAGTGGGATACAAACCTAAAATATTCAGCCTGTTGGAGGTATGCGCTCTACCGAGTGCCATTCTAGATCGCGCAGTGGGAGACGGGGTTTTGCAGTCACGTGTGTGTGTGTGTGTGTGTGTGTGTGTGTGTGTGTGTGTGTGTGTGTGTGTGTGTGTGTGTGTGTGTGTGTGTGTGTGTCCAGAATGTAACTTCTTTACCATTTGAGCTTTTCTCAAATTTTTAACAAAACTTTATTTTTTGAATACGAGGTAAAATTAATAATTTGGTCAAAAGGTCAAAGATCAGCGTCACATAAAATCGTCAATTTTCATCCGAATTTTAAGAATTTTCATATTGGGTCACTGAATTGGTTCACCAATCAAAAGCCAGAAGCCGATTGTTAATTTTTTAATGTTTTTTTTTTCAATCAAAAGGTCAAAGGTCAAGGTTGCATAAAATCACCAATTTCCATGTGATCGACTTGAAATTTGAGCAGGGTTTTCATATTGGGTCACTGAAACCTACTGCTTTTGAGGTCAAAAGGTCATGGTCACATAAAATCGTCAAATTTTTTTTTTTAGCGGTTTTCATCATCATTAGCGTGCGGAAGAAGAAGTTTGAATACAAAGTGGACGCGGACAGGCTACTTTCTAGTTAAACCTGTTTTTGCGACATCATTCATTTCTGATTTACGTACAAGGTATTTGTATTCCGCTCGGTTGTAATGCCTGACAACGGTAGGCAACAAGATAAAAACCTCTTCTCGTGTAATGTGCTCAAAAATTATTTCGATGACGACCACTAATTAACTGCCTCAGATATTCCAACTCTCTTGTAGGCTCATCTGAGGAAAGCTTCGGCTCGAACTCTTTCATGAACCGACTGGCCGGGCCTAATGTTCTCCAGAATGTGATTTGGGCAGGAATTTGTAATTTGGTCAGGGAGCCGCAGATAACTCACCGACTCTTCACCACCGACACGACTGGTCCATCAGCTTGCAAATTGTACACCTGGCCTGGCTGGCGAAACATCCATCCGAGGAATGGCAGACTTTGAGAGCACCGATCCGACAGCTTATCATTCGTTCAGCAATCAAAAGTTATCGAGCTCTTGTGCATAATTATATCATCTGGCGTTGATTGGAAAATGCAATTTGAATCCTTTCTTAAAATACCCAAACTTCGAAAAGCAAATAATATAGATACTTACATATCGGAAACGAAAATACCGGAGGGCCCATTATCACTTTGTATATAAAGTCGCAAATTCACAAAAGCCAAAGAAGAAATAAACAGGATGTTGATCGATGTAGGTGAAGCACTGTGGCAACAAAGAAGCTGACGTTTCGGGCGTGAACCCCTCTTTTGTTTTGATGAAGGGTTAATGCCTAAAACGTTAGCTACTTCTTTCTTCCCACGGTGGTGAGCATACCTCAACCAACGTCTTTTTGATTCCTTCACGTCTACCTGTCCACCGACGCAGATCGACACCCGCCTTCACCTGCAAGACGAATTCTTCATTCTCACAAATCCCATGTTTGGTTTCTTTTTTACTCCTTTTGTTTCAAAATTTGACTTGTGGAACATTTCCGGTCCCCTCGATCAAGGATCATTTTGGTTGTATTTGTAAGGGGTGGGGGGGGGGGAGAAAAGAAAAATGTCTTGGCTTTGACTACGCCAATCATTTTCAGCTCATAACCTCAAACCACATTACATATATCGCAATTAGTGCGCTTCGTTTGCAAGGATAATTGTAACTTGGCTCTCCTCGAAGGCGGCGCTCGGCCAATTGCGCTGCAAGTGCCGAATAGTTCTCCAACATGCAATTATTCTTATCCATAAGTTGCAATTATTTCCCACAATTGTTTTCCGCAGAACCATCATGCCCAGCAATACCTCACGACCGTTCAGTCAGCTTTGCAGTTGTTAATGCTTGGATTTCACGGTTCCCATTGTCTGGCAATAAAAGTTAATTGTTCTGTATTTCACTATAACATTATCCCTCAGCATGCTGATATTGCTGGACTCAATCAATTTAGCATAGTTACCTCCGCCACCGAAGGTGAAGGACGTTATGTTTTCACCCCCTTTCTGTCTGCTGGGTGGTCGCTACAGCACCGTTATTCTCGGGTTTTCCGTCTGTCTGTTTGTATGTAATGGACAGCTCTGGAGGCCAGAGGAGTCAACCGATTTTGATGCAACTTGACTGGTAGGTTCATACCAGGATCTAGTTGTATGCTTTCGAGCACCGTTGCTATGGACGCCACCGTTGCCATGCAAACGGGACTTTGAAATTTTTGAAAAAAAAATCCGAAAAATCGGCTTCCGCCCATTTATGCGCATTATAATAAACCTCTTTGTCAAAAAATTTCAGCCGGATCCGTCAAAAACTGTAAGACTAGTATGCAATTATATAGCGGCCACCCATGTCGCCTACCGGCTGGTTTATCTGTTTGTGTACAGGATATCTCAAAAAGTTGTGGACAGGATCCGGGTGAAATTTTGTGGACACATTGGGTGTGTGACAAGGACGAACCGATTCGATTTTGGTGAAGATCCGGATCCGGATCCGACTACTGGAATTTGAAAGTGATTCTTCACCATTGAGAGATAGGACCAAAAACGATACAGTACTGCCTGGCATGATATTTCAAAAACTCTATTGGACCCGGTATGTTCTTGTGGATCAAGCATTACGTGTTGGAGGTATGCGCTCTACCGAGTGCCCTTCTAGTTTAATACGTAACATTAAATGCACGATATGATCAATGAACTTTTCCATCGAGTATATCATTTTTTTATCATTTTGTATGCAGCCTGTGACTGCTGGTTGCATCATTGATAGGAGTGCAGCTGTGCTGCTGATCGTGTCCCAGTTCCCAGTAAGCTGGTAATAATTTTGCCGATCTCAGAAGGATGATAGGCTGGGTCAACCAGCATGGTGTCATTTAATGGATGACAGCAGCTGAAACTCAAGACCCAAGATCTTAAGCCAGCCACCTTGACCATTAAACCAAGAACAGGCTTCTTATGTCTGTTTACTTCCTTTACGAGTAGATTCCTTTCTCCACTTGTGGACCGTCCTCTTGAACAGAGCATTGGAGCTGCCGAAGCAGTTTTTCCTTGGCTGGATGGGTCGCCACTCCGACCATTTCTTGGAGCACATTTGTGCCGCTGATGCTGTGCCCCTTTTTTACCAGTACACTGGTACTCATTTCGCCAACCTCACGAGGATGACAGGCTGAGTCAACCCCACCTGGTGTTAATTCAGCAGCCAACGGGGCTCAAACTCAGGACTCTGGGATCCAAAGGTAGCCACCCGAACCACTCAGCCAACACAAGGCTTCCCTTTCTCCACGAATCACCTTGAAGAGCACGAGTACATACAGAGCAAATCATGGAACGTGGTGGTGATCGAGCCGATAGTCTTAACTGAGCATTGGAACGCTCATGATAAGTTGTGAACATTTCTGTGACGAAGGAGAGATACTATTTAGGTGGCCACTCCATCACAGGGTATGGGAATTTCCGCTGAGCGGCCATGGAAATCGAACCGACAATTCAACCAGGCTTAATCCACTCAATCACCGAGTAGCTCCATGTAATTCGACTTCATACATAAACATTTTTGTGTCACTGGATGTTTCAACAGCAAAACCTGAAGGAATAGAATAGAACTTCAATATCACTGCTGGGGGCCATGGAGGACCGAACAATATCGGACTAGTTTCTCCAGACAGGCCTATGAGTGCTACACAAGGCAAGCAGATTGCCGTCCTTGTCACTTGTATAGCCATTCACGATGAAGGATGGTTGGGTCACGATGAATTTAAAGCGAGGTTGTTAGCTTTCCAAAATGCTGTTGAAAAACTGCATTGCCTCCAATACCCAGGGGACGTTTCCTTATCTATGATAGAGCTGCAAGATCTGAGCGACTGCTTGCGGCACTGTGGTTATTTTTCATCCCTTCATATTTACATTCAGCTGCCAATGTGTCCGGCACAAGCCTAAAGAACTGAGCAATATAGCGTTTACTGGTGAAGGAATTGCTTCCCTGGCATTTCACCCTGTAAAGTCCTCAGAGAGATGAAGGCCTGGAGAATAAAAAAAAAAAGCGCCACACTATTCCGTGTAGCTGTGCAGGTTTGTGGGTAACAATGTGAATGGAGTGTGAAAGATATTGCCCAACAAACTATTTCTCTTCCTGATGTGTCTGAAAATGTTATACCAGCTGTTACAAATTGTGGTGTTTCAAATTTGCCTGGAACTTTTGTTTGGAAAAGACAGAATAATGTTTGTAGATTAACAATTTTTGAAGGAGTTTTGTCTTTTTAGTTCTGGTACACACACACACACACACACACACACACACACACACACACACACACACACACACACACACACACACACACACACACACACACACACACACACACACACACACACCAAGATGGTGGTGGGTGAGATAATGAACAAGGAAGGTGAAAAAGCCAATAATTCTGAAATTTCTCATCAACGTAAAAGATCAAGCACGTAAACAAATTCCCCTCTTCCTTCGTATGCAGCACAATGTTGCGGGTAGCATCAATGGCTGAGGGCACAGCTGTACCACTGATGCCATGCCCCGATTACCAGTACATGGGTACTCATTTTGCCAACCTCGGAAAGATGACAGGCTGAGTCAACCCAACCTGGTGTTAATTCAATGGCATACAGGGACTCAAAATCAGGACCCTGAGATCCCAAGCCAGTCACCCTAAGCACCAAGCCAACACTAGACTGTTCTGTAGTTAAGCCGATCCGTTTTTGCACATTTTTATGTAATGCAGTGATGTTGGCTGATTTCCAAGCAGATCGAAGATGACCTTCAGCAAATGACAGGGTGCAAACGGGGGGGCGGGGGGAGGGAGAGAGACAGAGAGAGATAGCCAGATAGCGAGATGGCGAGATGGCGAGATGGCGAGATGGCGAGATGGCGAGAGAGAGAGAGAGAGAGAGAGAGAGAGAGAGAGAGAGAGAGAGAGAGAGAGAGAGAGAGAGAGAGAGAGAGGGAGAGGGAGAGAGGGCGAGAGGGCGAGAGGGCGAGAGGGCGAGATGGCGAGATGGCGAGATGGCGAGATGGCGAGATGGCGAGATGGCGAGATGGCGAGATGGCGAGGTGGCGTGATGGCGAGATGGCGAGATGGGGAAGGAGAGAGAGAGAGAGAGAGAGAGAGGGAGAGAGAGAGAGAGAGAGAGAGAGAGAGAGAGAGAGAGAGAGAGAGAGAGGGAGAGAGGGAGAGAGGGCGAGAGGGCGAGAGGGCGAGAGGGCGAGAGGGCGAGATGGCGAGATGGCGAGATGGCGAGATGGCGAGATGGCGAGATGGCGAGATGGCGAGATGGCGAGAGATGGCGAGCGAGAGAGAGAGAGAGCGAGAGAGAGAGCGAGAGAGAGAGCGAGAGCGAGAGAGAGAGCGAGAGAGAGCGCGAGAGAGAGCGCGAGAGAGAGCGCGAGAGCGAGAGAGAGCGCGAGAGCGAGAGAGAGCGCGAGAGCGAGCGCGAGAGCGAGAGAGAGAGAGAGAGAGAGAGAGAGCGAGAGAGAGAGAGCGAGCGAGAGAGAGAGAGCGAGAGAGAGCGAGGGAGAGAGAGCGAGCGAGAGAGAGAGAGAGAGAGAGAGAGAGAGAGAGAGAGAGAGAGAGAGAGAGAGAGAGAGAGAGAGAGAGAGAGAGAGAGAGACAGAGAGAGAGAGAGGTTGGGGACATAAGATTTGGAATCAAACACAGAATTGAAGCCTTCTCATGAGCAGAGTCAGCTGTGGTGCCATTTGAAGAGAAGGAAGTGATGTAAGGGGAGCATACACCAGAGACAGACTTACCAAGGCACCACCAGGTATTAAAGGAGGTAGATAAGTTTGAAAGTTCAATCTTGAGGTTGGACAGATGTTTTATGGCTCCCCTCAGGGTACACACTCTTGTTGCGGGCTTTGTGGAATGATCTGAGGTTGCCTTCTGTCGGATTTGCCTTCCAGGAAGAGAGGGCAAGTTGTTTCAAGGCAACTACAATAAAAGTTTTATTCAATGAAGATTCAATTTTTTTTTCCAATGTTGTGTTTTTTTAACCTCCGCCATCTTCGAAGATGGATGGAGGTTACCGTTTTCACCCCTTTCTGTTTGTTTGTTTGTTTGTTTGTTTGTGAATAGTATTACGGAAAAACTCCTTGACGGATTTCGGCGAAACTTGGTGGGGGGGGGGGGTTAGGTATGGTCCAAGGATCATGCCATTAAATTTTGGACTTGTTCCCCCCCCCAAAAAAAAAAATTGCAAGAGAATTTTTTTTTTTGCATCTCTACATGTTTTAAGTGATTTCCAACCCCACCCAAAATTTTTTTTTACCCCCCACCCAAAAAAAAAAAGAAATTTTTTTTTTGCATTACTACATGTTTTCAGTGATTTCCAACCCCCCCCACCCAAAAAAAAAATTGTTACCCCCCAAAAAAATTTGTTAGATAAATTTTTTTTGCATTTCTACATGTTTTAAGTGATTTCCAACCCCCCCAAAAAAATTGTTACCCCCCCCCCAATAAAAAATAGAGAATTTTTTTTGCATTTCTACATGTTTTAAGTGATTTCCAACCCCCCCAAAAAAAATTGTTACCCCCACCAAAACAGGCTTGTTGTAGCAACTCCAAAGCTGCACCTTAAATCCTGGAGAATGGTACCATCCCAGCCCAGGCTGGATGTTGGCAAGCTCAAGGATGAGAGAGTAGCTGAGGAGTTTGCGAACAGGCTGAGGGGACACTTGGGGGATCTGGGTGCTTTGGTGGGTCCTGAAGAGTTGTGGAGTGCCTTCAAGGCCACCGTCCTTGATGTTGCCGGTGGATGTCTTGGAACTCACCGCAGGGCAAAGAAGAATTTTGTCTCTCAAGGGACACTGGATACCATTGACCAGAGATCGCAGGGCCAGGCTGAATGGCAGAGCTGAGCTGTTCAGGAAGCTGAGGCATAAAACTGTACGTGCACTGAGGGTGGACAAGGAGGCCTATGTGCGAGGAATCTGTGAGGGGGTTGAGCAGTGATTCTCGTCCTGCTTACAGTGGAATTCGCGCATTGCATTCATCCAAGCCCATCCCTCGGAGCACTGCAGTTAGAGCAGAGAGTGGTAGTCTCTTGACAGAGGAGTGTGAAGTGAAGGCCCGCTGGGCCGGTTACTTTGAGCGGTTGTACCAGGCTGATCCCCCAGCTGTCGAGTTGGACGTCAAGGGTGTTACAATCCCTGTTGCTGACCCTCGAATCAACTGTGGTCCACCTTCGCTTGTGGAAACACGGGCTGCGGTGAACCGGTTGAAACGGGGCAAAGCTCCAGGGATCTGTGGCATCCATGCTGAACTTCTCAAGGCTGGTGGAAATGCTGCACTCGTGTCGTTGCATGCAGTTTTGTGCTCTGCGTGGAACACAGGCATCATCCCAACTGATTGGAAGATGGGCCTTGTTGACCCTCTCTGGAAAGGGAAGGGTGATCGCCAAGACTACAACAACTACCGAGGGGTGACGCTGCTCTCAGTGCCGGGCAAGGTCTTTGCTCGGATAATTCTCGATAGGGTTCGCCACCATCTGCTTGAGCACCAGCGTCCAGTGCAGTCAGGCTTTACACCAAAGAGGTCAACGATTGATCGTATCCTTGATCTTTGGGTCCTCACCGAACGCAGACGAGAGTTTCGGCAGGGGCTGCTTGCAGCCTATGTTGATCTCTGTAAAGTGTTCGATTCAGTGAATCAGGATGTCCTCTGGAGGATTCTTGGTCTTCGTGGGGTGCCACCAAAACTGATCGATCTGATGTCTGAACTCTACTCTGGTACTGAGAGTGCTGTGAAGTGTGGTGGTACCATCTCTGACTCATTTTCAGTTGTTACTGGAGTTCGTCAGGGGTGTGTACTGGCCCCCACACTTTTCAGCACTTGTATGGACTGGATTTTAGGGAGGACGTCGGAGAGATCAAGCTGCGGTGCATCGTTTGGGAATGTCAAGATCTCGGACCTTGATTTTGCAGATGATGCAGTCAACTTTGCGGAGACTTTAGATATCCTTTTGGGGGCCCTCGAGGTGCTGAATGAGGAGTCGGAGCCGTTGGAATTACGCGTTTCTTGGGTCAAAACTAAGATCCAGGCTTTTGGTGATATCTTGGATGCTGTTGTCCTGTCTGTGTCTGTTTCTGGTGAGGATGTTGAGGTCGTGGAGAGATTCACTTACCTTGGCAGTGACATTCATGTCTCTGCTAGCTGCGAGTCAGAGGTCAATAGACGTCTGGGTCGGGCCTTGGGAGTCATGGATTCAATGGTTCCTGGGGTGTGGCCCTGCCGGTACCTGTGCGGGAGGACGAAAGTCCGAGTTTTCAGGTCCTTGGTACTTCCAGTCTTGCTTTATGGATGCGAGACTTGGACTCTGACCAAGGATCTGAGATGGAGACTTAATTCCTTTGGTACCAGGTCTCTTCGGAGAATCCTTGGCTATCGCTGGTCGGATTTTGTGTCCAACGAGCGGTTGCTGAGAGAGACTCGGATGAGATTTGTTACCTGCATGGCCCGTGGGCGTCAGTTGCGGCTGTATGGACATGTGGCTCGTTTTGCTGACGCTGATCCTGCTCACCAGATTCTCTCAGTGAGGGAGTCTCATGAGTGAAGGAGGCCAGTGGGCCGATCACGTTCCTCGTGGTTGCAGCAGGTTGACCATCATCTCAAGGAGATGGGGATGGGCCTGGCATCTGCCTGGGTGATGGCCAGACATAGGCCCCTGGAGTACCGGCGGATAATGGACGCAGCGACGCGCTGTTCTGGCACATGCTCCCATACCTGACCTGACCCCAAAAAAAATTGTGAAAATTTTTTTTTTGCATTTCTACATGTTTTCAGTGATTTCCAACCCCCCCCCAAAAAAAATTGTTACCCCCCCTCAAAAAAAGGGGACATTTTTTTTTGGCATTTCTACATTTTTTTAAGTGATTTCCAACCCCCCCCCAAAAACATTGTTAGAGAAAAAAAAATTTGCAACTTTTTTTTCAACAAAATTTCGTTTTTTTTTTTTGCATTTTTACGTTTTAAGTGATTTCCAACCCCCCTCCCCCCCCAAAAGAAAAATGTTGTAGAAAAGAACTATAACTCAGCACTGTTGACATCATATTTAATGAATAAGATATAAGGTTCACTTGAGTGACCCAGCAGTATTGGCGGCAGAGGTTTTGCACTCTCCCGAGTGCTCCCCCTCTAGTTTGCTGTTGTTTTTTTTTCAGAGGGAAGGAGAGTGTTATATTTGTATTTTTTGACCAAGGAGAGGAAATGGATTGAGTTGGGGAACCACAACGATACCTGGGATAAAAGGAATGAAAAAGGGGCAAAAAATAAACAAGCAGTCATAGACTGGTACTTACGAAATCGTCAACTTGACCTCTGACCTTGTCTAATAAAAGCTGTCTTGAGAGAAGGTAGCGACGCAAACCAGAAGTTTCTACGATGATTCTGTAACAAACCATCAAAAATCGAATATTTGACCTCACTGTGACCTTGACCTTTGACCGATTTTGACCAAAATCTAATCAGCGCTAGCCATCACCCTCCTGAATCACGTAGTGTAATTTGACATTGGTAGCTTCTTCCGTTCTCAAGTTATCGTGCCTACAAACAAACACACAAACAAACAGAGGAAGGAAGTCATCAATATACTTACGAAATCTTTAGATTTCGTAAGTAATAAATAAATAAGCAACGGTGGGAGAGGCAAAAACTAATCGGTCTGAATTTTCCTGGGACACAAAATGGATGATTCAACACAACAAGATATGGATTGGGGCAGAAAAATTGACAAAACACATGACCGGCAAACCAGGAATTAAAACTGGAATTGCATTCGGGAGAACGCACGCATACCTCCACCTGGCCGAACGGTTAACATTTTCTATCAGACTGACAGGTCGGATCTGAATCCGGACCTTGACCAAAATCTTATCGGCTTGTTTTTGTCACCTAACCAACTCATCCACATAATTTTGTCATACCCCGTCAACAACTTTTTGAAATAGCAGGCTGCATATAGTTTTTGACCTCATATATCTCAAAGGTAACCGGGCGTAGTGGCGTGCGCCTGTAATCTGGCTACTCGGAGGTTTGGGTTGGAGGATCGCTTGAGGACGGGAGCCCTGCACTGGGCCGCGCTATGAGAGGGTGTAGGGCAGCCCGGAATCATGGTGAAACCCAATCCTTATCCCTGTGTCGTAAGAGGCGACCAGGGTTGCGTCAGGAAGGGCATCCGGCGTAAAACCTGTGCCAAGTCAGTATGCGGATCATAACGGATGATCCGCTGTGGCGACCCCTAACGGGAGCAGCCGAAAGACGAACAGCAACAGCATATATCTCAAAGGTAAAAAATCATTTTAAGATGAAAAAAAAAATCATTGTGCAGGATCCAGATTCAGATCTTCACCAAAATCTAATCAATGGCTTGCAGCATGGTATTGTGTACACTGTGGTCCTAAATGAGGAGAAAGCTTAGATATTGAACCCAGTTTTAATAAGATAAACAATCTTAATGTTATATAATGCCCAAGTGTCTGTGCTTTCAGAAAATGTATACTTTGCTATGGGTCCTATGGATATAGTTGCTTACAAAACATGTTTTTTATCCAAACACAGGCTAATTTTTTCCATTTTTATAGCTCATTTTTTAGAAATGGGTTACATGTATGATTGTATATGTTCTTCAAAATGGTTGAAAATCCATTTTTTGTTTGATATATGTCATTATACATAAGAATAGAACAATTCCTCGAAACAGTACATTTCTTATGACCTTCTGCATATCTTGGCACCTTCAAATGTGTAAAATCCCAGATTTTGCAAAATTTCCCCCAGTCATAGTGAAGCTTACAAAATCTTATTCCAGAAATTTGAAATGCATCTGATAGAACAACTTAAATAGCAATTTACTTCTGCATAAAGTGATGATTTTAAATGTCAAGTTTCAACATGGATCATTAGTACATACCAGTTTTTAGGTTCACTTCCATGATTGGGTCAAAAATGTTGGGAAGTACGTAACAAATTGCATTTACCAAGCTGCTACAAAATTACTGGTAGCGATAAGCTTGATTTTATAACCATAGAATAAGTTTACCAAGATGGCCCTATGATATAAAAATCAATACCAAAGGCCAGTTTGTGTTCAGTATACAGAACATCAAAGGTCGTTAGGAAGTACGTAACGTTTTTAGGAAATCTGCACTTTTAATCCTAAGATGTTAGTTTGGTTCATCACAGCATGTATTTCTATGGTTAAGTTTATGTGCATATAATATTTATGACCTGAATGAACACTGATCAATTTGTTAATTTCATATGACCTTGACCTCTTTCATATGACTTTCATTTTTTGGTCCCCCGTGTCCTAAATGTGTACATAATACCTTGCTACAAGTGCAATTGGTCTTTGTCTCACACACACACACACACCACACACACACACACACACACACACACACACACACACACACACACACACACACACACACACACACACACACACACACACACACACACACACACACACACACACACACGTCTCCAGCAAATTTTGTTCAAATCTGTCCATAACTGTTTGAGATATCATGCTCACAAACAATAAACATACAGGAATGGAAACAAAACCTCCATCCACCTTTGGTGGCAGAGGTAATCACATGGTAAAACACATCGTATGTGGTCAGGGGAACTCAGCTTGCCTGAACAGGAAGGAGCAGCTGCCGATCAGGACGCCTCATGCTGCGAACCCAGAACCGGAAGTGGTAGTGGTAGTTTGATGAATTCCCATTGTTGTTGCGTCCGTCTTTAGTTATAAACAAGAGTGAACCTAAAATGGGAACCACCCTCATGGAATGATTTGCTACACCAGTCAGGAGTGAACATATTTCCTCAAATGCTATTTTAAACCATTAAATATACATTGATTGATAGATGGCTGAGCCTCCGGGCTGATATCATATAGACTTTTGATCAAGAGGAAGGCTTCGTGGCTATCCGGTATAATAAGCAAATGTCTAGCCTCCTCGGGTGAAACCAGTCGGAGACTAATAATATGGAACGGTGCATCACACATGTGAAAGTACATGCATTATGCATGTATGGACCCGGTACCACTGACGGTGTCCTGGAAACCGTCAAAATAATCTTTCATCGGTGAACAGCCAAAGCAAGGCAAAACAAATCAATGTCACCGTGCATTTTCTGGCAAAATGTCTGTTTTGAACCACAAAGATAAATAGCACAGGCACCAGAAATAGCACACACACTGAACACCTGAGTAAGAAATGAAGGAAAGCTCCAAATGATGTCATCATTTAAAGGACGTGAAAGTTGTTGATAGTGGGATTAAATTGTACACCGGCCTGTGTGGCTGATTAATTCCCTGTACTGTTGCCAAACCAGGAATTCCAACGCAGCAAGCGCAAGAAGTAGAACGGGATAAAGAGATGACACATCAGTGAGTTCACCGGTTTGGTTTGTTTGTGTTGGGAAAGGGTTAAATTCTCACCGTCGAGTGTTCATGGTCAGTGGTTCAAACACCAATAGTTTGAGTCTCTTGTTTTAAAAAAAAGTTGTTTATTTATTTATTTTTCGGTGAACGAAGATTTAACGAACGTTCTGCTCATGCAAGGCCCGTGCACATTTGGGCAGGGATTTTTTTTAATGTGTCCAGGGTGTCATCTTTCACATCCATCAACCAGTGCTGGCAGATGGGACACCCAGCTTAACGTGCACCCGGATAACAGCACACCCATTTGTTATGCCTGATCTGCCTCGATGCCTGAACACCCGGTTCAGAGTTTTTTTTTGCTGGGTTGGGATTTGAACCCAGGATACACAGCTCATAGGTGGGTGCGTATACAACCTGAGCTATCCTGTCAGCCCCATTATGACGTCATACATGTTTAAAAAAAATGCAGCATGGGACGAAAACAGAACCAGTAGTTGGTAAATTTGACACTTCAATGAATAACTATGTTTTCGTTTTGAATAATTATCGGGTTGAGTGTTGAAATAAATATGAAGGCGGAGTTGTGCATTTCATAAAACACATGAATCATTTACATCAAGCCAAATTTGAAAAAGCAGAAATGTATGAATTATACCGGAGAGCCACGAAGCCTTCCTCTTGATCAAAAGTCTATATGACATCAGCCCGGAGGCTAAGCCATCTATCAATGTATATTTAATGGATTAAAATAGCATTTGAGGAAATATGTTCACTCCTGACTGGTGTAGCAAATCATTCCATGAGGGTGGTTCCCATTTTAGGTTCACTCTTGTTTATAACTGAAGATGGACGCAACAATGATGGGCATTCATCACACTAGCACTTCCGGTTCCGGGTTCACAGCACGAGGCATCCGAAGGTGAATTGAGGTAATGTTCCCACTCCTCTCTGTTTGTCTGTGTTCGTCCGTCTGTCCCATCTGTGATTTTTCAGACTTTTTTTCCCCCCATAACCGTTAACATATTTAGTGGGGCAACGTAGCTAAATATAGCATAACAATTGTGCATTTTGTGATTAAAGCACCAAATTTGGCACACTAGTAGCCTAACATATTATGAACAGATTTGGATATTGGGCCATCTTAAATTCAGCCGCTGATGGCTGTGGCAGCCATTTTCCACTGCCATCAAAAATTTTGAGATGGCCCAATATCCAAATCTGTTCATAATATGATAGGCTACTCGTGTGCCAAATTTGGTTCTTTCCTCATAAAATGCACAATTGTTATGCTAAGTTGCCCCACTACTTGTACTCCTAATCATGGAATCGTCTCTATCAAATAGTCTATTTTGGTATCACTTTAGTCTATCAAATGTGCTGTCCTTCACTCCCTGATCATGCGCTCACCCATGCACCTCCCCCCTATCTCTTCGACACATGGTGCTCCTTTCCTGTGTATGTCTATCCTGCCACTCCCCCTTCCCCTCCCTGTACTCTTTGGTAATTTGTGAGCATGCTGCCATTTATCCTTCAGCTTTACCATGAGCATTGGCGCAACCAAGAGGAGGGTGGTGGCTCAGATAACTCGAGCCCCCTCCTTGGCTCAAGTATGGGAGAAAATCATCTGACTGCAGGATTTGCACGACTGGCAGTGCATCACAGTGAGAGCATCTTAGTAGAGGCTGTGATTGACACTCTTGCACTGTAACCGCATCGTCTTGATTTTGTACTTTAAAATTTTGTGGAGCCCCTCCACCCCCCAAACCTTAGGAAAATCCTGGTTGTGCCCATGTCCAGCCGAGACTCTGGTTAAAAAAAAAATCCTTATGGATGTGGATTTGCATTTTGCGCTCATAGCAGAAGGCAAAGGTACACCATTCCGCAACACCGATTTATTCATTCAGATGAGAAAGGCACGGTGAATCCACCTTGGCTGTTTGATGGTGCCTTTGTCCGATAGTCACTTTTTATTTTCCCCCTTCATCTATTAATCATTTTAAACCACCAATTATAACAAAAAATTCTACCTGCACTCCCAACACTCTAAATTTCCAAACTGTATCAATTTCCAAACTGTATCTTGGAACTGGCTGGGACTTTCGGAATGAAATTCTACATCAATAATGGGAATGGAAAGTATGCGGGGTTGATCTATTTTTGACGACCTAATTTTAAGGCCATGATCTACTGAAAGACATTTTAACATTTTTCACAGCAACTTGACTCAAGTTTGTCCGATCAGAATGAAATTGCCCTCTTTAGAAAGCTCATGGCAAGGTGCAATTATGCCTGATTTACATCATACCTCTCCAGGTTAAAGGTCAAGGTCTTACACCTATAGGAATATTTAACTACCATTTAGGTTTTTCTCTTTTTTTTTTTGGCCAATGTCCGAGTTGTATCGTGGAGCCTGCTGGGACTTTCAGAATTAAATTTTGCATCAATAATGGGAATAAAAAGTTTGTGGGGTTGACATTTTGGACCATGACCTAATTTTAAGGTCATGACCCAATTATAGACTTTTTTCATGGTCACGATCCAAATTGTAGACATTTTAACGTGTTTGCTGATGCAGCTGACACCCACAGACTTTGCAGGTAACAAATGTCATCCGAGTCTCTCTCTAACTGCTCGTTGGACACAAAGTCCGGATAGCGATAGCCAAGGATTCTCCAAAGAGACCTGGTACCAAAGGAATTAAGTCGCCATCTCAGATCCCTCGTCAGATCTAAGTCTCACATCCATAGAGCAAGACTGGAAGCACCAAGGACCTGAAGACTCAGACGTCCATCCTCCTGCTCAGGTACCGGCAGCACCACACCCCATGATCCAGTGAATCCATGACTCCCAAGGCCCGACCCAGACTTCTATTGACCTCTGACTCACAGCCGGCAGACACCTGAATATCACTGCCAAGGTAAGTGAATCTCTCCGTGACCTCAACATCCTCACCAAAAACAGGCATAGCCAAGAGAGCAGCCTTGATCTTAGTTTTGACCCAGAAAACCCATAATCCCAGTGGCTCCGACTCCTCGTTCAACACGTCGAGGGCTCCCAAAAGGATATCTGGAGTCTCTGCAAAGATGACTGCATCATTTTCAAAATCAAGGTCAGAGAGCTTGACATTCCCAAACAATGCAGCAGAGCTTGATCTCTCCGATATCCTCCCCAGAATCCAGTCCGTACAAGCGCTGAAAAATGTGTGGGCCGGTACACACCCCTGACGAACTCCAGTAACAACTGAAAATAAGTCAGAGATGGTACCACCACATCTCACAGCACTCTCAGTACCAGAGTAGAGTTCAGACATCAGATTGATCAGTTTTGGTGGCACCCCACGAAGACCAAGAATCCTCCAGAGGGAATCCCGATTCACTGAATCAAACGCTTTGCCGAGATCAACATCGGCTGCAAGGAGCCCTTGCTGAAACTCTCATCTGTGTTCGGTGAGGACCCGAAGAGCAAGGATACATTCAATCGTTGACTTCTTTGGTGTAAAGACTGACTGCTCTGGACACTGGTACTCAAGCAGATGGTGGTGAACTATCTCAAGATTTATCCGAGTAAAGACCTTGCCCGACACTGAGAGCAGCGTCACGCCTCCGTAGTTGTTGCAGTCTTGGCGATCAGCCTTCCCTTTCCAGAGAGGGACAACATGGCCCCTCTTCCAATCAGTTGGGATGATGCCTGTGTTCGAGGCAGAGCACAGAACTGCATGCAAAGACATGAGTGCAGCATTTCCACCAGCCTTGAGCAGTTCAGCATAGATGCCACAGATCCCAGGAGCTTTATGCCATTTCAACCAGTTCACTGCAGCCTGTGTTTCCACAAAAGAAGGCAGATCACAGTTGATTGGAAGGTCAGCAATAGGGATAGTAACACCCCTAACATCCAACTCGATAGCTTGTGGATCAGCCTGGTAAAGCCTATCAAAGTAATTGGCCCAGCAGGCCCTTACTTTGGACTCTTCCGTCAAGATCCCACTATCCTCCGCTCCAACTGCAGTACACCGAAGGATGGCCTTGGAAGAACGCAATGCATGAATTCCCCTTTAAGCAGGATGAGAATCACCTGACCACAGGTGATGCTCGACCCCCCTCACAGATTCCTCGCACATAGGCCTCCTTGTCCACCCTTAGCGCACATACGGTTTGACACCTCAGCTCCCTGAACAGCTCAGCTCTGCCATTCAGTCTGGCCCTGCGACTCTTATTAATAGTATCCAGTGTCCCTTGAGAAACAAAATTCTTCTTCGCCCAATGGTGACTTCTCAGACATCCACCAGCAACATCAAGGATGGTGGTCTTGAAGCACTCCCCAACTCTTCAGGATTCCCCAAAATACACAGACTCCTTAAATCCCCACTCAGCCTGTTCACAAACTCAGCTGCCCCTCTCATCCTTGAACTTGCCAACCAACATCCATCCGAGGCTGGGATGTTACCATTCTCCCAGATTTAAGCTGAAACTTCAGAGTTGCTACAAGAAGCCTGTGGTCATTATTGAGGAACTGAGCACTCTGGTGGACCCTGCAGTTTTGGATCATCCTCCAGCGACCATCAATGAGCACATGGTCAATCTCCTTTGCCACACCACCAGCGTTGGATTACCAAGTACATTGATGAGCTTGTGGGTGCTGAAACCATGACCAGCCACCCCAAGTCCATAACTTCTTGCAAAGTCAAGGAACTTAGTTCTATTCTGGTTCACAGTTCCAGACCATGGGGACCAAAACATGTCTCATAACCATCCCTATCAGTTCCAGTTAATGCATTGAAATCCCCCAAGATGAGAAGTGTATCTCGCCTGGAGCATTGATCAACCACACACTTGAGCATGGCATGGAATGCGTCCTTCACGGTGAGATCAATCACTTCAGTCGGAGCATACACAAAAACCAGGGAAATGACACCCGAGGTGTGACGAATCCTTCGTCTCATGGCACGCTCATTGACTGGTAACCTCAATTATCATTGCAGTCAGCTTATTGGACACAGCTACACCAACTCCTTGGGCATATTAACCATCAGAGCAACCAGACCAATAGTAGGTGTCACCACCCGCCACGATCTCACCACTATCCGATCTCCGAACCTCAGAGAGTGCTGCAACACCGATGTCCAAATGCTTGAGCTCAGGTGATAACAGAGACAGGTGATCATCCTCTCTTAGGGATAAGATATTCCAGGCACCCACCTGAAGGGACCACCTCAGGTTAACCAAAGGAGACCGCCGTCTGGTGGATGACACCGCAGCCCCACCCCTATTCCACACACACTACCGCAATCTGTCCCGGGAAGGTTATGCCATGGTTTTCCTCCTGTCAAAGAGTGGTGGTCCTGAAGGCTTTGCCCCAATCCCGTAATCCGGTGAGCTGTCCTGTGGATGGCAGCTGCACAGGAGGTACTCCCACTGAGTGGGTTTTCAGATTTATTTTTGCTTTTCGTACGTTTTGCGGAATGAAGGGTTTTACAGTGGCTGAAGTGCAAATCCTGCCACTAACCTCCAATCCAGATGACTGTCCAGTGTCCGTCAACACTCACAAAGGAACTTGCTTGTGTATGATATGTTGGAACCGCTTTCCAGAAATTTTATATTTCTGCCTTAGATCTCGATGTTTTTATCAAATTTGAAAAAAAAAACTGCATTTGCATGCCCAGTTCCAACGAGTTCACCTGTTTTGAGTTGTGACCAGCAACGCCCGATTTCAATCACACCTTTTATTGCCCTCTTATTTGAGGGGTTCCTTGCTGATTGGGTGATGAGGGATATACAAAATGGCATTGACCACCAAACCAAAAGCAGTTTTGCAATTTGATCGGTGGATAAATCTCCTAAAAAGGTTACCATCGAAAAAAAAAATTAAATAACGGCCCATCACCGCACATCCAAATTTGGCGAATCCCACGAGAAGCAAATTGTCACAAACTTCTCAGGCAAATGAATGTAATTTGATATTGTCAGTTATAAAAGTGAGAGCTATCTTTCCCTTGAACAACTCAATCATGGGTGATTATTATGATAAACTGCTGATGCAGTGTTGAGTTGTCCATCATTGCACAGCATCGAGATGAATTCGCAGTTTAAGCAGCCACTTGAAATATATTAGAAGTGCAAAAACAGTTATGCCTAATCAACCTTAACGGCACACGGGATGGCTGTAGATTTTGATAACGATCATACAGTGCTCTGCGAAACAATTTGATGTACCTGCAACAAAAAGGAAAGAATGGAAACCATGTGTGCTTGCTTGTAAACACAAACAAGTGTTCAAAAGCTCCACATGACAAGGAACATGAAACCTGTAAGGAGGGAGGTGTAGTTAAAGATGAAAAAAAAAGAAAAAAAAATTCCAGATACATCCTTCAGTGCTTCCATTCTATTTCACTTTGGTTTAAGTGAATTGTAAGTAAAGAGAGACCAAGACCATGTCGTTTGGGGCAGACTGCAACTTGGACATTCGTTAAGGAGCCTCCATTAACGCATCATGCTCACCAATTCCCAACGCAAACGATTGTGAGAAGGTAACGTCTTTCATTAATGAGTGATTTTCAACACAAAATAAAGTCCATAGACCCAGCATGATTGTGCCACATTTACATGCACAACCCCAACCCAATCATCCAATCCACGAGCACACTCACCCTTCTTGACACCAACCGCACCTCCACCACGAACCCAATCCGACCTGACATCAATTCAGTGGGAAAGGGGCCAGCAGATAGAGGGAAAAAGTGAAGAGGTACATCACAGACAAGATATCAACGATTCATAGGAAAACATTGCATTTCAGGGGGGCTGGGAAAGCGCAGTTATACCTGAGGGTTGCCTGACAATGACGATATATTGGCAGTTGTCAACACATACGACTCAGAGAATCAATATGTCAACATTGTCGAGAAGGCACACCATGAAACAGGATGCTCACATTTCACCGAGTTAAATTCTGTTCCATATTCCATTGCTGCTGACTTTCCTGTACCCCTCTATATTCAGACAGAATAAATTTTCTCAAAGTTTTCTTCAAAAGTTGCAAGGTTAAGCTGAAAATGGTAAAAAAAAAAAACTCTGTTGTGCTAATTCAATTACACAAAGTTTGACCAAAACGAAATCTCCACTAATTATAATAATTGTTGATTGAGGTTTATCCTGTCTTTAGGAATTTGAAGAAATTTTTTTGTGAATCATCAGGTTGCCCGTGCCCGCACGGGGTCCTACACGGGGTCGGGATGGAGTTGGCAAAAATGCAAATGGCGTCTTCTATCATCGAGCCTGCAAGCTGGGAACAACAATTAGCATTTATTGCCACATCTGATTTGCTCCATTAGAAACTGCTTGTTTGATAAATGTAGCTTTTTGATGCTGAGTCCATAATATAATTTTTTATTGGTGTCAAAGCCAGTGACCAATCGCAAATTGATAGCAGATATATTCTATTTTCCTTTTACCATTGCCAACACACCCGGATGAGTCACATATATTGCAACAGCATGATTATACTTTATACTGTGGCAGATAATCTGTATACACCTGTCATCATTCCTCTGTACCTTTCTCAGTTCTTGGATCAACAACTGTATCTATACCAATACGTGTGTGTGTGTGTGTGTGTGTGTGTGTGTGTGTGTGTGTGTGTGTGTGTGTGTGTGTGTGTGTGTGTGTGTGTGTGTGTGTGTGTGTGTGTGTGTGTGTGTGTGTATGTGTGTGTGTGTGTGTGTGTGTGTGTGTGTGTGTGTGTGTGTGTGTATCCTCCATAACTCAAAAACCATAAACCTCGCAGCCTGAAACTTTGCATGCATACTAATAAAACTCCAAGGAAGTGCAGGAGTGAAAATTGGGTGTTTGGGTTAATTAAAGCATCCTATTCAACATAATTAACGACCTTATTTAATTACATCCTTTATCAGGCACATCCACAGACACCTCGCTCTCTGTGGTTTTAAGGCGTTTCCTGGTTACCCTGCTGAGGTCTGAAGTCACCATGTTTCTTGGCCTGCAAAACCATGCTTCGACTTGGAACAGGCCACAACGATTTCTTAACGATAAAGGGGTTTTTTTGTTTATTTTATTTTTACTTTCTTCACTCATATTAACGAATGCCTGTTCATGATAGCTACAAATCGCTGAGTACATTGCAATGCTTATAAACACCCCAAGGCACCAGCGTTCGTGGCTAACACCAGATTTCATTTCCGTACAAGCGATAACCATGAAAATCTCTTAAACTAAGGTGAATTTCAAAATTTAAGCTCCAGAATTAAATTTGGCCGCAGTTCTGACTGCTATAAAGAGAGTGTTCATTTATCCAATTCAGATATTCGTTGGGCGTCTCCGGGAGGTGTTTATTATAACGGATCATTGTTGCCAAGCCAACCGTTCCTTATCAACCATTTTGTTGGAGTGATTAAGCCACTTGATGAGCGCTCTACAGTATCCACACCATCACTGACTACTTCATTCCCATATCATCCCTCTATGTGGAGTACTACCATACTCCATGATAGTGTTCGACTTGAACGAAGTTCAGAGGCCACTCACCTGCAGTGGCCACATGTTCTGCAGTGCAACAGGAAGTGGCTGGCTCACTGAAAATGTGAAATTTTATTTTACACTACGTTTCCCATTTTTGTACGATGTTCCATTATATGACCCGCCACTTTGGCAGAGATAAATACAAATAAAAATTAAATGTTTCATATTTAAAAGTTTCTTCAACAGTTTTGTGGAATGCTTGGTGAAGCCACTTGGCATGTGTTTTTCAAGATTTAATGGCGATACCGTTGCACAATACTGGATATAGGAAGGCAAAATAAATTTCTGATCACAATGAGAAAAAATGTTTTCAGTTGTTGTGAAATAATGAATCGCTACATCATGGGAGGAAAGCTGAAAGGTATGCATGCTCACTCTAAGTTGTCCAGCCTCGGTTTGAATCCCAACCCAGCTGTAAACTGTCATCCGGGTGTTTCAAAGGCAGGGTGATTCATCAATGTGTGTGCCATTAATATGGCCGTCACATCTGCTGGAACCTCCCCCCTCCCCATCATCTCTCTGCCCTCTCCTCCCCTCACCTCCCCCTTTCCCCTCTCCTCTCTTTCTCCCCCCACCACTCTCTCTCTCTGTCTCTCTCTCTCTCTCTCTCTCTGGTAGCGATGCCCAGATGGTGGTTATCTCTGCACGTATTTGGTTTGTGGTTATCTCCGCACGAATCCGGACAGTGGTTATATCCTTAGCACTCATGCTGCCTTCACTTGCCCTACTACTGCTTGCTCCCCCTCCTTCCTCACTCTCCAACTCCTGCTCACTCCCCTCTCCTTCCTCGCTCCCCCATCCCTCCTTGTTCTCCCTCCTCTCCCTCCCCTCACCCTCATTCCTTACTCCCCCCCCTTAATACTCCCATTAACGAAGTGACAGCTTGTATTTGCTCGTAATTGAATATAATATCTGGTATCAAGCATGGATCGTCATGATCATACTAAAATACGCAATGTGGTGTCTGTCTGTCTTTTTTTGACCGCGATACATTCGGTCGTTACCTATCCAGTCTCAACTAAACTTTCCAGGAGGACTAATGGTCACACGATGGAAGTTGTAACGACTTAACTTGCCCGACTCCCGAAGGGGGATTTATGCCTTGGAAAACCTCCATGTTAAGATGTATAAATGGCTCAGCAAGGCGTTTCTTTGGAGCACACCTTCTGTTTCGTGGAGGCGCAGTGCAAATGGGAAGGATGTAAAAAATATTATAACCCCAAATGATTCAGTCAATTCTGTCCAACATACAATTACCTTTTTAAACATTCACTACTGAGGTGTGGTGAGGTGTCTTTAATAATGTGGTGAATAGATAAACATTCGATTAGTGCAACAAAATTTAAATATGCATTTCAATAAAATAAACATCATCAAAGCTTTTCGCCTTGCACTCCTTGGGATAAAACCACAAGCAGATGAAGAAGAAACACCAAACTCTCATGTACAAAGTTACAATGTAATGTCCTCAATGTTGATTGGTTGAGAGAAAGAAAGGATGGATTACCTGGTTGGTGGAACCACAGAGCATCATGAATAATGAGTAGGCGTTGATGAATCGCCAAGAAGTAGCGGAAACTTAATGTTCATAAGCAAAGGGCAGGTGGTGGTGGGGGGGGGGGTGTTTTTCATGATGACTCAACATTGACTGTGGGACAGTTGTCACACAGTCAAGCAATCATAGTCAAAATAGATATAAAGTTCAGACAAATTATTTCTGTCTACAAAGAATGGGATTGGTTGACCTGATGAATGTGGCCTCCATTGCACGAAGGTGAGCTCAACTGGGTCCTCTACTCAAGATTTTAAACCAGCTGAAATTATATTGCTCTGCACACTGAGTAAATGGTAACCAATTGCAAAGGCACAGGGAATAGTTGAACTGTGTATATTATTCCAAGCCCGAGTTGGTTATTTTTGTTCGGTCGACTGACCATGTCTGATCCCCAAAGGGACGTATCATTCAATGTGATCCTTCAATCTCAAATTTGTACCACCCATATACCTCGCGTAACACTGACACTGAAATTAATAAATACTTATATGAGAGGTGGGCAGAACGTCTTTTTGGACTGATGGAAGCAACCAGCGGGTGGTGAAAAATCACTCGTGGTTGAACCGCATCGGAAGAATGGGACACTGTCCGTTTGATCTGGTTTTCAAACCATTGAGAAAGTTTGCCTTTCCAAGGTAGACGTAAGTATAGTGGATATTTACCAGGTCCGATTATCGGAGTCTTTGGTCGGTTCAGGAAGTTGTTTGTGTATATATATATATATATATATATATATATATATATATATATATATATATATATATATATATATATATATATATATATATATATATATATATATTGATGACCTGTTCAAGATCACCATTTTCAAGAACAATAGTCTTGATGGTCTCAATTTCAGCATGGAGTTTGTCTGTGGAGCAGATCTTTCTTGCTCTATTGACCAAGATACCAATCAATCCAATCTTGTATCTGGAGGAACTGTAAGAGTCCCACCGAGTATACTGTCCAGTAAAAGTAGACTTTCGATGGACTCTAGTTTTATAAGCGTCGGCCGATTTCTCAACGAAGACGTCCAACAAGGGAAATATGCCGGAGCGTTCCATCTCTAAGTTGAACTCTAGGGATGGATGGAGAGAGTTCAGGTCTGCCAAGAAGACTTTACATGCTGAGGTTGACTCAAACAAAGCAAAGATGTCATCCATGTACTAATAATAGATGGAAGGAGGTTGAACTCCAGGTTGTGGATCTGAAAAGGCACGCTTTTCACAGGAACCTGCAAAGATGTTTGCCAAGACGGGGCCTCGAGGAGATCCCATCACCACACCATCGATCTGAGCATACATTGAATAATTTAAACTGAACTCGACAGAACGGGTCGCCATTTTCATTTATTCAACAAAGACAGACTCAGGGACCGGTGGAGGTGTCAAGTCACGATGAAACAGAAGTTGCGCACATATTTCAATCACTTCTGTCAGTGGGACATTCGTGAATAGACTGGCTATATCGTATGAGCATATAATGGAATTCTCGTTTTGGTGTGTGATGGGCCGTATGGCATCGGCAAAGGTGAAGAAATCCACAATTACATGTTCTGAGACACTGTCCAGTGCTGGCTGAAACAGCTCACATAACCATCTGGTGAGTTCATGCTGGGCAGAGCCAGTCATTGAAAGGATCGGCCGTAGAGGAACACAATCTTCATGAGACTTTGGGAGAGCATACATCCTCAGTCTTTATGATCCAACAGGTCGAATTGTCATAAATCTCCTGAGAGAGGTTTCCTCATTTGCAGAGTTGCAATAGCCTTTTTGCCATTTGTTTCTCCAAACGAGATGCGTGGTCATGTTCAGTTGTATTTCCCAGGTATTGGAACTTGGACACCACTTAAAATCACAGCCATTTTCTCAACGTAGACACTCTTATTCAGAATAACCATGCCGGAACCTTTATCTGGTCTGCAAATCTGGATTTCAGGATTGGCGTGATTTCGGGATTACATATATATATATATATATATATATATATATATATATATATATATATATATATATATATATATATATATATATATATATATATATATATATATATATATATATGGATTTCAGGATCCGCATGCCGGACGGCCCAGAGTTAGCAACAATATATATTATATACATATATATATATATATATATATATATATATATATATATATATATATATATATATATATATATATATATATATATATATATATATATATATACATATATATATATATATATATTATATATACATATATATATATATATACGTATATACATATTATATATATATATATATATATATATATATATATATATATATATATATATATATATATATATATATATATATATATATATATACATATTATATATACATATATTATTTTATATACACACATATATATACAAACATATATATATATATATATATATATATATATATATATATATATATATATATATATATATATATATATATATATATATATATATATATATATATATATATATATATATATATATATATATATATATATATATAGTTACGGCTGTGGAAAATCGCATTACACCAAAAAGGGTCCTCAGGTGAGATATATCGGTAAGTTCATGTGTAGTTAACCCAAACCCGGTGTTTAGAGGGAATATATGAGATCCATTCGGGCTGCGATTCTTCAGTTTGTCGTTTTTCTTTTGCTGTCGTTAATTTGGTGCAAGAACAACAATGAACATCACCACAACCAACATCTCAACAATCACGCCATTCACTACACGACGCCAACAATCACGCCATTCACACCATGACGCCACCTTCCACAACTATGCTACCATATCTTCGCCACTTGTCATTCAACGAGCACCGTGTGGTCACGATCTCCGCGGGACGGATGAAAGGAGTGGAGAGGCAGCAGCAACCAGGGTGCGAAGGGGCATCTTCCGCTTGAATATCTCTCGCCGGATTTTCCCTCCTGCTTTTCCCGCGCTTTGGCATGGGGGAGGTGCGATTTGAGCCAGAGGTCAAAGGTGAAAAAAGGTGGGGGCCTGATTTTGGGGGAATAATTCCCTGGCCCCGAGCCAAAAACTGACTTTCCTCGTCCCCCGCACGGCGCAGGCAACGAGAGGGCACGCCCCTTTTTGGGAAGCTTCCAGAAGGGAGATGGAGCCAGAAACGGCGTGGGGCAAAGGGCGGAGCACCACCCTACAAAAGGCGTGAGCGTGGAGAGGCTCGTGTGGGAGTTGGGTTCGGTCGGTTGTCGGGGGGTGGAGAGTCCTTGCTCTTGGTTGGTTCGGTCGGTTGTCGAGGCTTGGAGAGTCCTTGCTCTTGGTTGATTCGGTCGATTGTCGAAAGGCGTGGGCATGAAGGTCGACGAGAACGTTGTTCCCTTGTCCCTGAAGGAGAATTGTGGAGAGCTGTGGTGATTGTTCCTGGTCGGAGGTTCTGTTCGTTCGTTCCTGTCGGGCGGATGACACGTGCAGGCGCGGGGCACGAGCCCAGTGGACCACACCAGAGGGACTCGGAGTTACGGTCGCCAAGGGCTGGACGACGTGCCAAGGGAAGTCGCGACTTCCTTTTCTTTTGGGGTTTTGTGTAAATGTCTGTGGGTGGTGCCAGTCTTGAAAAGTAGAACTGTTATAAGTGTTGCCGTGTAAATCATATTCAGTTGTAGATCTGCGTGTGTCTCTTCGCTTGCTTTTGTTGTGTTTTCTTGCTTGACTGTGAGAAACGTGCCTTCCGTGCTTCCGTAATAAAAGTGCTGGTCCAATTGTTCCCCGTTTCGCTGCGTCCTTTCCTTTGTTTGAATCTCCATCTTGCATCACGTAAGGGATTAATAGTGGGTTTAAAACACCCGATAACTAATCTGAACCGTCAAGGTCGAGGATAACTCCGCTCGGTTATCCCTGTAGTACGGAACGAGCTGCTAAAGCGGTTCGTGTCCGGAGTCGACCTGCGGCGTGGTACAACTCCTCGGTACGCTATCCGCGCGGGTACTTAGGTAAATCGACTATTCGGCGATCGGATCCTATTTCGCGCGGGGAGAATGCGGACCGAGTTGTGGTGAGGTTAAACCCCCACCCGTGACTGGCTCCTGGCGGTAGTTCCCGGAGGGTCACGACTGAATTGTCCGTTCCGGTGGGCGACGTGTCGCCATTCGAGTCAAGCGGCCGATCGCATGCCGGACGGGCCAGAGTTAGCAACAATATATATTATATATATATATATATATATATATATATATATATATATATATATATATATATATATATATATATATGTATATATATATATTATATATACATATATATTGTTGTGGTTACCAAATTCGCAAACCACCATTCAGGTCCCTTAGGTGAGGTATCTCGGTAAGTACATGTGTAGTTAGGCCCAAACCCGTTGTCTAGTGGGAATACATGTCATTTATACGTGCTGCGACTCTTCAGGATAGCCGTTTTTCTTTTACTATCTTTATTTTGGACCAACCGCCATGATCACAACCACAACATCAACCACCGACCACAACCACCACTTCACCACAACCGCCACGACCTTCACGTCACACCTCGCAACCGTAGCATCGCCACCGTTCTTGCCCCGCTGTGGGTACCGGTGTTGGATTCGTGCAGAGCGCGCGTCGAACCGCGTGTACAAAATCACGGATTTTGTGCTTCAAAAACGGATCAAAAACGACACACGCCCACTTTTTGCCGTCCAATCGGTGAGCGAGGGGCGATTTGGCCCCGCCTCCAGAACGATCGATATATGCAAATTTGTGGATCAAAAAGCCTTCACGCCCACTTTTTCTCGGGCCAATGGGGAGCGAGGTGAAAGGTCAAAGGGAGGGGGTCAAAGGCGAAGTTACGGGGGGATAAAAGGACGGTGTTAGTCAGAAAGGAGAACGAGAACGAAAAGGAGAACGAGAACGAGGAGTCGGAACGGAGGGGACGAGTGTGGAAGTCTGGAGCCCGAAGCCTGCAGTGGCTGGAGAAGCTGAAGAGAGTCGGACGAGGGGGTGCTCGCGTCGGTGCCGGGAGCTGCACGCCCGAGGGAGGCCGGCAGCGCGACCTGGCCGAGGTGGAGACGCACACCAGGGATAATAAAGATCCTCTATACCCCGAGCATCAGCAACCCCCTCCTGTTTCCCCCCGCGCTGAGATAGTGCGACCAAGGGGGCCCCGTTCCCACCCCCTGCCAGGCACTGTCCGCGAGGCCCGCGGGTTGCGGGGCCATCGCCGCTCCGCGTCTCATCACCAGACGGGTAGGCGCGACCCGGTCTCGGCCTCAGGCCCGCCTCATTCTTGAGGTATTTCTTTTCCTTGGTTTTGGGTATGTGTTGTCGGCGCCGTCTGTGAAGTAGAATTGTATAAGTGTTGCCGTGTGCTCGGTAGTCGGTATTAGCTCTGCATTGTTTTCGCTTTCATATTTGCTTTTTGTGTAAATGGAATTGTGTTTTCTTTTTTTTGTGTGCATTTGGTGGAATTGTATTTGTGTGCTTCCCGTGTGCCGCGAATAAATGTGCTTTATTGTTGAACTGTTCTCCCGCTTCGCTTCGTCTTTTCCTCCATTGAATCCTCATCTTGCTTCACGTAAAGGGTTGGTAGTGGGCTGAATACGCCCGATAATTAATCGAACCGTCGAGGTCGACGATAACACCGCTCGGTTATTCTGATAGTACGGAACGGGTCGCTTAAGTGGCCCGTGTCCGAAGTCGACCTGCGGCGAGGTGCGATCGCCCGGTCTACCCTCCGCGTGGGTACTTAGGTAGGTCGAATTTGGCAAGCAACCCTATCCCACGCGGGGGCTGATTGGCTCGATCGCGGTGAGACCGAAAGGTCCACCCGTGACTGGTTCCCGGCGTTAGTCCGAGAGGGTCACGACTGGATTGTCCGTCCGGTGGGCGACGTGCCGCGATTCGAGTTACGTGGCCGTCAGCACGCCGGCGGGCGCGAAGACCGCAACAATATATATATATATATATATATATATATATATATATATATATATATATATATATATATATATATATATATATATATATATATATATATTATATATATTATATATACATATTATATATACGTATATATACATATTATATATATATATATATGTATATATATACATATTATATATACATATATTATTTTTATATACATATATATATATATATATATATATACATATATATATATATATATATATATACATATATATATATATATATATTTATATATATATATATATATACATACATATATATACATATATTATTTTTATATACACACACATATATATATATATATATATATATATATATATATATATATATATATATATATATATATATATATATATATATATATATATATATATATATATATATATATATATATATAAACAGTAATCCCCTGTTTATCGCGGGGTTACCTTCCCAACCCCCTCCCCCCCACTGCGAAAAGTGAAAATCTGCGATAAATGGATGCCTCCCCAAAACACATCTTAAACACATTTTAAACTCAATTAAACACATAAAGAAAACATTTGCATGCATAATAATGTACAGAAAATAATAATAATGGAATAAAAAACAGTGAAAACACATTCTAAACTCAGTTTGGTGAACTCAGTAACATTGCAAGATCGGGTTCGAGGTGCCGGAGATCGACTCGTCTGGTCTGGTCGGCTTGGCAGTGAACGGGTTCGAGGTGCGGGAGATCGACTTGTCCGGTCTGGTCGGTTTGGCAGTGCTCGTCCAACCACGGAAAACCTTTTTCCTTCCCGAAGCATATCGAGCACCTTAACCTTCTATACATACCTCGCTTTCGTGCGTTGTGTAACTGGTCGAGTGCCATGCGTTATAATTTATTGCTTAAATAATTTATATTTTATATATTATTACCGCGATATACCGGGGGAATCCGCAGAAGAAATTAATTAGGTTCCAAAGGAAAACCCGCGATGAACGGGGGCGCGGTAGGTGAACCGCGATATCGCGGGGATTACATATATATATATATATATATATATATATATATATATATATATATATATATATATATATATATATATATATATATATATATATATATATATATATATATATATATATATATATATATATATATATATATATATATTGTTGCGGTTCTCAGAACCGCATCCCTCCAAAGCAATGGCATCCATCATACAGTGGTCCAGACAGTTATTTCATTAATATACATACATATAGTCCCTTCCTTCTTGTCTAATGGGTCAAATGGGACAGTGCGTTGTGTGAATCTCATAGTTAGGTCTGATTATATCTCTGACTTCATTCCTACTCTGCCTTTTCTCTTATTCCTGAGGTAAATACAAGCCACGGTCACGCCCTCACTGTAAGAATGGGTGCTCGTGAAGGCCAGGAGGCACTGCACTCGGACACCCACCTGCAGAAACCGCGGCTGCACCCTTCACGTAAGAATGCGTCCTCACAAAAGACCAAAAGGAACAAAACACCAAACAGCCATGCTGCACGGAACACGTGCAGCACAGCAGTAATTTCCACCCACTGGGCAGAAGAAATAGCAAGCCCAACCAACACGATGGCGCCGCTGTAGGAATGGCACGCCCGGGGGAATATGGGTCCTCGTGAAGGCCAACCATGGATAAACAACACCCCAAATGCCAACGCCATACAGTACGCACACAGCGCATTCTTTTTCAATCTGAATCTCCATCTAATACTAGTACCAAAACTTTTTTCAACCCAAACCTCCATCTAATAATTATATCCAATCTTTTCCCTCAATTCCTGACACAGATCAGGGCTGGCACTGCGCACACCACCACTTTTGATAAATGACCGCATGCCCAATGGCGGCCGAACCACGCGCAGCCGTCGGGTCATTTATTATCACATACAGAACAGGGCACGAATGGCACACATCTTGTTCAGGTCTGTGCATGGGTTTACCATATCATCTTACAGTCAATCTTCCCTGAAAACCGCGATCGCGGGTGTCTTTCGCGTACGGTGGACGTCTTCATGCCTCTCCGCCCGGCGAGGCTGTCAAGCTGTGCGGCTCGGGCTGCATGGCTTCAGACAGGCAGCGCATTGACCAGCGCTGACCGCTTGTCGCTGGGGCATGGGCCGGAGTTCGATGCAAGGCGATTTGTGTCACGGTGTTCGGAGAGAAACAATTCCGCAGCTTGGAATCATCTTGCCGGATGTAAAGTGGAGCCGCTTCTGGCCATCACAGCTGGGCCGTGTGCTGGCCAGGGCCCAACCAGAGTGCCTGATTCGAGTGACGACACATTGCTTCGGGTCGTCGCCCCCGCCCCACACCACAGGGTCTTTAAAAGAATGGGTCTCAGCGCAGTTCGAGCGTTCCTCATCTGCTGGTGGTTTTCCGTCCCTGCTCATCGCTTCTGGTTCCTGTCGGCTCATCCTGCTCTCTGTCTGGCCTGGGATCGAGAATCCGCCCATTCGCCTGCTGACTCCACCTTCCTTCACCAGCTCGCTGCTGACTCCGCCCTTCTTCACCAACTTGCCACTGACTCCACCCACCCTCCTGATCCTATCTGCCACTACGCCCACTTGTTTTGTCTCCGCCTTTCTCCACCCACTGGCTTCTGACTCCATCCAAAGTTCTTCCTTCACACCTGACGGTCGCGCCCCATTATCTGGATTGATGCCTCACTGCACGAAGTGCCACGAAGTGGGAGACGACGCGCCAGCTGTCTGGGAGGTATTGCCCAGTGGAGCATCCCCCCACAACGTGCTGCGTGGCGCGGTCGGTCAATCGTGAAAGGTATTGAGAGACCGTTAGCCTCATCTCCTCTCCTCTTTCTTCTTATTAACTCTTCTTCATCGGGTTTTGGTGTGTGTGTGTGTGTGTGTGTCATGGTGCCTGTCCTCGTTTAAGTGAAGAGTGTGGAAGAATTACATTGGGATAACTCTGCTCTGTGTCTGCTTTTGTGAGTTGCTTGTATTATTGTTGCACCACACTTTTCTTCCTATCTCTGCAGACACAAACAATAAACTACATTCACTGTGCCACATATCTTTCCTCGCTGCCTGTTAATAAATTATTAGTAGAAATGTTCCCAGCTCGTTTTTGTCTTTTCTTTCAATGATCCAGCATGGTCCGTTTCCGAACCTAGCCGGGACTTTATTCCCAACGATCTGTTCCTTTTAGCCAGTACGTCCTTGGCAGTGTTGCTTGGCTGCATCTGATCCGGTCCCCCGGTAATAAGGTGAATAATTAGGTAACCCGGTTAACCCAAAGATGGAGGACCCTAGGTCACCTGGTTGAGTTATTGGCATTCACGGTTGGTTAGTGACCCGCCGCGTCACGGAATTATCTGTGTGCCTGCACAATGCCTGCAATTCCCGGGAGTCTGGTGGGAACCAGAGATAGCTTCCCCCCTCCCCCCTCCTGGTCTTCTTACCCGACCCCCATCCCGCAATACACACACACACACACACACACACACACACATACACACATACACACATACACACACACACACACACACACACACATTTTTGGTTGTGGTGAATGAATGTTTATGTTCTGTATATGCAAAAAAACAAAATTTTGGCAAAATTATTTTTGTTTTCACAAAAAGTTAAAAGTATTTCTCTTGTACAGTATACAATGCTTTTGGTTTTGATGAATGATTCTGCTGCTACTGCAAACCACAATCTCCTCGCTGATGCTCAATATGGATTCCCTCATTTCCTATCTACTAATGACGTTGTTTCCCTCTTAAATGAACACATGAACCAGGCCCTAGACCAGCATTGTGAGGCCAGACTTGAAGCCCTTGATATATCCAAGGCTTTTGATAAAGTTTATCATGAGTTTCATTCACAGGCTAAAATCGTATGGTATCTCTGGGCCTTTGCTTACAATAATCTCACTTTCTCACAGATCACCAAATTTTTGTGTGGCATGAGGATCGATCTTCTGCAGGCCATAACATCAATGAAAGGTGTCCCCGGCAGGGCTCTATGTTGAGGCCTTCTTTGTTTTGACTTTACATAAATGACTGACCTGACAATATCTCTTCTCGGCTAGTCATTCATGCTGACGACTCAACCCTATACACTACTTATCCTCACTCCCTGTCTGCATCACTCTGCTTTCAAGTCAGCATAAATCTAAATCGGGACTTTGAGTATGTCAGTCACTGGAGAAAAGACTGGTTCATCACCATCAATCAAAAGAAGACCCACCTGCTATCCATGTCGAGGTCACGAACACCCTCTTTTCATCACCCGGTTATGGACCAAACACCATTACAAGAACTCAATGACATCTGTCTTCTTGGTGTGGACATCACTTCTTACCTTGGCTGGGATAAGTACATTTGTGGCATTGCCAAAAGAGCCTCCCAACAACTTGGCTGCTTGTATTGGGCTCACAGATACTTCCCTCCTGAGGCTTCACTCCACCTGCACAAGACCACCATACATGCAGTCACGGTATACTGCAGTCACACCTGGGCAGGTGCCTTGAGTCATCTTCTGCCACTTCTTGACAGAATTAACTGTCAGTCATGATTTGGCATCATCTCTGGAACCTCTCGGTTTGACACTGTGGCCTCTCTGTATCTCTTCTAAGTGTACTATAATGGAAGATGCTAAGTCTTTCACTACTTGTCTCTCCTTTACATACTTTCATGTGCTGGACACATTTGGCAGCCTCTGCACACTCCCACAATGTCTGTGTTCCAAAAGTCAACCCAGTAAGACATTTCTTCAGTTTTTTTCCCCCACATCCTGCTAAACTCTGGAATTCCCTCCCTGCATCCTATTTCCCAACAGCATAAACTTTTTCCATTTTCAGAGATGTGAATGGGTATCTCCTTTCCCAGTGATTCCCATGATATATATTTTTTATAGTCCCCACCTTTCAGTGGCATTTCGGTCTTGTGATGGGTGAACCCCATTAAAAAAAAAACAACCCTTACATGTCTTAACTGGAACGGTGACCATGAACCAGCACTTGCAATGACGTCTGGAAGAATCCTAAATCTAACAAATTCTGGACAAAAGAACATCATGTGGGAAATTCAGATCAAAGACCCATCGGCCATGGAATAAACCACTATGAGGTTTTGCCGATCATCAGGATCTCCCAGTGCAGCAATATCTGTTTTAATCCGAATGCTGAAAATAATTTTACAGTCAGGTGAAAATCAATTTGATGTTCCATATCTTTGGGGCACTATTTAAACGTGCACTCCTGTGATACTGACGAAAGGAAAATTGACATTACAATTTAATTTTCATTGCGGTGAATGTGCTAATAGTTTAAAGGGAATCGAAAAAACATCCTCCAACTCATGATAATGAGGTTCCTTAATCAACGAAATGAGCGTATGCTCAATGATGAGTCTTATGCGAGCACTCACCTGTGTTTCATCGAGCATTGTCAAGATGACCAATCTTTGTTAATTGACCTTTTTACTTTTTTAATGGAGTAGAATAGGATGTGGTAAATTTTACTCCTCGCTATTCGATTCGGACTAAACCTGGAGAACAGGTCGGGTGTGTGACAAGGACGGATCGATTCAATTTTGGTGAAAATCTGGATCTGGATACTGGCATATTAAAAGTGATTCTTCACTATTGAAAGATAGTGCCAAAAACGATATATGGGCTGTTTCACAATGAGGGTACCAAGTTTGTCTCACAACCACTAAAAATTCAAACTCAATATTTTTATATTTTTATTCCTCCAAATCCAACATTGTTAATTACAATACTTGAATCCAAATTTTTGGAGCATCTGAATGAATATTTCTTCTTAAAAATAATACCCCAAGGATGTGAGGAGAGTATTTTTTAAGCTACAACAGTCATTAATACGATTCAACGATAACCACAAAATAACAACTCTATCAAACTTCAGTGGTTTCCATATGTTCCACAAGTATTATTCCATTTCTGGAATTATGATTCAGTTTCAAATGAAGTATATTTGCAGAAATATCAATAAAAGACTGAACTAAGTTTCAAATATCCAGAAGAAAGATATGTTTTAATTACCACTGTCACTAATAGCACTGCATATGATGGAACTTAGCACAAAATTTTAAAACGACATGGACTTTTCTACATATTCTGAAAAAAATACTAATTTATCTCTGAAAATAAAAGTTTACCATCACAATGAAAAATATAAAGAAAATCACATATTTCTTCTGGAGAGGACATAATTTTTTGACATGAAGCAATACATTCTGTCCTAGATATAACTGCAAAGTAATACATTTATCTTATGATGCCAATACAAAATACACCGAGTAAGTGAATCTAGATGGGATTTTGACACTTTTTAAAACCAGCTGTATCATTTATATTAGCCCAACGGTTTCTAAAGATGCGATAACTTTGAGATGTATTAGTATTCAGACATTTATTGAATAATATATTTTATTTTTTTAGTAATAGAATTTAAAGCTATATGCAAAATAGGACCTGTCCTTTAAAAGACAGCAGTTTATTCCATACACTAAAAGTTTCTCAGCATGTTAAATATCATTTGGAAATTCCTCAAAATGCTTCCGGAGAGGACAATATGTTTTGACATGAATGTATGAATATTCTGAATGATATAACTTGAAAGAAATACATTTATCTTATTTTCAGATACAATATATATATATATATATATATATATATATATATATATATATATATATATATATATATATATATATATATATATATATATATATATATATATTTATTAAATCACAACTTGAGATGTTATCTTATTCAACATGATCATTTGTCATGTACACATCATTAATCATACATTTGACACAGGCAAGACCAGTTGGAAATGTATTGTTACTCAGACATTTAAGTAATACATGATTAGTCATTAAAATTTATATCTAACTGAAATAGTCACCCTACCCTGAAGGAAAAAGAAAGAGTTCATCTCCTGAACTAAATATTAATCTACACAACCAAAAATAAGGAAATTCTTCCGGAGAGGACATTTTTGACATGGACATTCAATCAGTGATGTAACAAGATAAATTACATAAATGTAAATACCTTTTACTGAGAATGGATATTCATGAACATGTCAACCTTACAAAACATCAAAATTTACAGCCAGCAACTATAAATTAAATTCCTTATAACTCATGGCAGTTTAGGTTTTTCCGGAGAGGACACATTTTTGACGGACACATGTAAGGCAATCAGTGCAGGCCATGCAAATAGAAGGTTATTGGTTACACTCAAACTTTGAAGCATAATATCAGTGCAGGTATATACACACTTGGTAAAACATACAATAAACTTTTAAAAAGACCCTTTATTTATATAAAAAATTCTTTGACAATATGCATTTCTGGAGAGGACATTTTTTGATGGACGAACGGTGGGAAATATTTATTGAGGGTGAAATAAATATTCAGTCTGAAATGAATATGTTGTGGACAAAGAACAGAAGAGGTATTAAATTGATGCAACAACAAATAAAAGTCCCAATTTCTGCTTGTATTTGTTTATACACTGTTAATGCAGTGTACCTGGAGAAAATGAGACAGCTATTTGTCAAAAAAAAATAGCTGTTTTGGCAGTTTTGGCAGTTCTGGCAAAAAAAATGGCAATTTTTATGCCATTCTGCCAAAAATTGACATTTTTTGTCAAATAAAAAGTGGTCCAAGTTGTGCCATCACTAGTACCAACTACTGGCCCTAATGACAGGGATACTACAGCCTCTCATTTAGCTATTTAGCATGCAAGGGTACAAAATACCAGAAATGACCATGACTGTGAAACAGCCCATATAGCCTGTTATTTCAAAAAGTTTGGATGGATTTGGACGGAACTTAGTAGATGAGTTGGGTAGGTGACAAGAACAAGCCAATTCAATTTTGGTTCAGTTCCAGATCCAGATCCGACCTATCCGTGGGATAGAAAACGTAAATTGTCCAGCCTGCGTTTTCCCAAGAGCCACTCTTGTTACCCCAGAAAATGGCAGTAAATTCCAGAATTAATTTATTTCTACGACCTGTGAAGTATTTATTTTATTTAACGTTAATTACACACTTGAACAATGTGGAACACAAATCTCCTTAATATTTCCAAGAACCTCCAGTTTTACAGTACTTTAATTTAAATAAAGGTTCAATGGGATGGTGTATCAGAATGGTTTTCAGGACTGCCTCTGGACGACTTCAGTGGCACTAAACTTAGGAATTTCTTCAACGATTTTTTAATTAAAATTGAAGTTGCAGTATTGTATATGTACATTAACACTGTGTAGGGTATTGTGTTCTATGAACTCTCTGGTGTTTTTTTAAGTGATGACATCACTGCTAGCTAAAACTGAAAATATAAAGAAACAATAGCTGGTCCTATCACATTATATCAGAGATTTGTTACAAAAGTTTCAGAGTAAACAATAATTTGTGATCCTGAAAATATTTCTTTCACTTATTTGGGGCATTTACTTATTACATCTGCAATTGTGGAATAAATGTTTGCTCCGACCTGTTCTTTTCCTGTACGCTTGCCCCCTTGAGGAACCCCCCCCCATCCCCACCCCCGGTATAAAGTCGAGCAGTCCAGGGTGATTTGTGAACTTCCCCTCGAGCGGCTGTTCTTAGTTAATGATAATTGCCAAAACATTGCCACTTACATCATAACACTGAAAAATTCCAATGTGTTGGCACTTCATATAATTATAACACATTGGAACATTATCTCAATGTTGAAGCTTAAGCAAACCAAAGTAAATTTATCAAGTCTTCTTCTTCTTTCATATGCATCACAAGGCTGCGGGGTGGTATCATTGGCTGAGCGCATGGCTGTGCGAATGATGCATGGTTTGAGCAGGAATGTGTAATTTGTTCAAGGTGAACACTTGGCTTGCCTACTCTCCACGAAGGACACGGGGTGGATATTTAACATCCACCAACGAATGTCGGCACACGGGATGCCCGCTTGACGTCCATCCGAGAGACAGCACACGCATCGATGAATTACCCTGCCTATGGAACGCCGGGATTACAGTTTATATGTGGGTCGGGATTCGAACCCAGGCTGGATAGCTTCGAGTCGAGTATGCGTACCAGGAGGCAATTATGCCAGCCCTTATTATTAAACACAGCACCAAAATTGAAATAAACACTTTTAAACATATACTAGAAACTAAATGGTAATGTTTCACAAAACTCGTGATATTATAAAGGTGAACGAAATTAGTCTCGAGTAGCTCTCCTGGCACGAAAAAGAACAAGATGAAATAAAAATGAATTCATTGCAAATGTTAACGCACCACAAAACATTGTTTAATTCATGAAGGTAAAACATACTTCATTTCATTTAAATTTCTGCAAAAGTACATTTGCCTCCCTTGAAATGTGTCGAGATTTTTTTGGGAGAAAAAGGAAAATCAAAGCTATCTGCAGTCTGCGTCACTATTTATCCCTTCATAGATTTTCAAAGCTTATGATCCAAGACCAAGAAAGCTTCATTTTTTTTTTGGTTTTTGTTTTACTATTTTAACTGCTCCCGTCTCTGTATAAGAGCGAGGCTTTTTTAACAACCTTCAATGAAACACGTTTGTGAACATTCGTTGTTTCGTTAGCGCTTGGACACCATTAAGGGTGATACGTGAAGGGACCTTAAATTTGAGGCCATATATATATTTTGATCATGACACAGCTTAAAACAAAAAAAACAACGTTGTTTAAAATATTACCATGAGGTGTGTGTGTTTTTTTATTTACCCAGGTGGTAGTAATATGTAATTGAATAAATTTTGATTCAAAATCGATTCAATGATACCTTGCAATCTGCGTATAAGCAGCCGATTACGTGCGGGGCATGCTGCCAGCTCAAACGCATTGGTGAAGGTGAATGTATTGCTCGTCTCATATGGCCAGGGGATGAAATAAATGTTCTTTCAAGGCAACAATTTTCATAAAGAGATCCTGGTCAATAATAGAGATATAGGGCAGCTCCATGATAAGGGAGATTGTCCTGGCAGTTAATAGGCCGACATAATCGTGCCACCGTACAACCTCCTCGAACGGCTGCCGTGATCTCTGATCGACCATTGGAGACACTAAATCAGTGCAACATCCAGACCGTTTTGGTCACATCTCTTCTTGCTCAAATCGGCATGAAAAGTCTGTGAGTAAAAAGATTATAAAATGAATGGTTAACAAAATTGAGGCTTAATGTCTGGTGAAGCGCGTTGATGCACTCATGTGAGGTTGTTTCCCCGACGTGAAAATGAAAGCATGAAATTAAAATAACAGACTCACTGGTGTGAAAACATTTTTATCTTTGCCGAGGAAATAGATTTTACTGGCCGGGAGGCGACGATGGTTGGCGGCCATTATTGAACAATGCCACGATAGGTACATTTGAGTCAGTGGAAGCTTTTGAGGAAGCCCTACCGTAAAAACCTATCTCTTCCGTCAAAATTGACCAAATCAAATCGGATTTTTTTATATGCTGTACTTATGGACATTACACACAGCTTCTAGGAAATGAAATTGAGAGAAAAAAAAATCGAGAGAAAAAATAAAAATAAATAAAAACTAGACCGTGATATCTAGCTTGTGTCCAAGTTTCATCAAGATCGCATCAAACGTCACGGAGCTATGCTCTGGAAAGACTCACAAACAGACAGACAGACAGACAGACAGACAGACACACAGACACAATGAAAATAGTGGTCACTGCTGGTGCCTGCAAACCAATAAAGATAAACAACAATTTTAGGCCCTGCCCATCGAATCATTTTGGAAGTGAGCATAACAAGAACAACTACAAGGACACTCGGTAGAGTGCATGCCTCCACCGCGTAATGCCTGATCCACGAGAGCATATCGGGCCCAATGCATTTTTGAAATATCATGCTACACAGTACTATATCGTTTTTTGCCCTATCTCTCAATGGTGAAAAATCACTTTAAAAATTAAATAATTCTCGTATCCAGATCCACATTTGGATCTTCACCAAAATTGAATGAATTCGTCCTTGTCACACACACACACACACACACACACACACACACACACACACACACACACACACACACACACACACACACACACACACACACACACACACACACACACACACACACCAAACCTGTCCATCAAGTTTCATCCAAATCCATCCACAACTCTGAGATATCATGCTATATATTAGTTTAGCCCCATCTCTCAATGGTGAAGAATCACTTCAACAAAATCAAATCTGGATCCGGCTTCGCATCTTCACCAATATAGAATAATTTCTTCCTTGTCAAACACCCAACTTGTCCACAAAATTTCATGCGGATCAGTCGACAACTTTTTGAGACATCCTGCACAAAAGAAACAGACAGAAACACGTGAAAAACGTAACCTCCTTCACCTTTGGTGACGGAGGTAATAAATAAACGAGAAGGGTACTTGTTGGAGCGCATACCTTCATTAGACTGGTTCGTTTGCATTATGTTTCCCACTGATGGTTCGGATCTGGATTCGGTCCTGAACTAAAATTTAAATCGGCTTGTTCTTGTCACCTAATCGACTCATCCACCAAGTCTTATCCAACTCCGTATGCAACTTTTTGAGATATCTTGTTCACAAACAAACAAATGAAAATACACTCAGAGAGCAACAATAAGTAAAACAGAACAAGTAGAATAACATTCGGTAGAGCGCATACCTCTGCCAGGTGGAACAGTTTATGTTATGTATCCCACTGAAATTACCTCAATTATCATGGGAGTCAACTTAAAGGACACAGCTTCAGCAACTTATTGGGCATGGTAACCATCAGAGTGACTAGTCCAATAGGAGGTGTCACCACCCGCCATGATCTCACTGCAATCCGGTCTCCGACCCTCAGAGAGTGCTGCAATACCGATGTTCAAGCGCTGGAGCTCAGATAATAACAGAGACAGGTGATGATCCTCTTTTAGGGAGAGGACAACTTGCAACGTGCAACATCCATCAGTTCTTGCAATTTCATTTTGAAGACATGTGCTACTAAATCAGGCCTATCAGAGGGCTGATGCACTGGAAATAGATTGGCCCTCATCTCAGGCCAATTTGGATTGCGGGTCATGGTGATGAACAAATCCGGATTCCGGTATTTCCCCACAATAGCTCTCTCATATTTTGTGGTTATCCCTGAAATGATGATGATGGAATCACAGTCTGCCCGACTTGTACTCCAGCATTGTTTGCAACATTTGACAAATCATCAGATAAACCTCTGTATTGCTCCACTTTCAACCTTCATTACTGAGTTCTCATGAAATTCAGGTTGTTAGCTTCAAGCCCCAGATACGAATCAACTGCCCACTGTTGAAATAGCTTCCCACCATGCAAAGTAGAGTTGAATTCTCCCACTGACACTGTGATTTTTTTTCCACCTTGTGTTGCAACATGCTGATGTTCGTACGTCTCTCATTATCTCTTCCCTCCTTGTTAATCTGCATGTGTGGCTGCCAGCCTGATAAAAACAGAGCACACATCATTCGATCCAACTTTGGGCTTTGGTTGTTTAAATTTATCATCTGAGCATTTGGATCACGGGGTTATGGACAAAAATCTCTCTCAAAGGTTGCCTCTCCATCATTGTTCCTGTACATCATGGCAACCTCATCAACTGTCAGTATATTATACACCACATGGCCGATAGTATGCGGACACCCCCATTTAATTAGTGGATTCGGCTATTTCAGCCACACCCATTGCTGACAGGTGTATAAAATCAAGCACACAGCCTTGCAATCTCCAGAGACAAACATTGGCAGCAGAATGGGCCATACGGAAGAGCTCAGTGACTTTCAACGTGGCACCGTCGTAGGATGCCACCTTTCCAAAAAGTCAGTTCCTCAAATTTCTGCCCTACTACTGCTGCCCCGGTCAACTGTAAGTGCCGTTATTGTGAAGTGGAAACATCTCGGAGAAACAGCAGCTCAGCCACGAAGTGGTCGGCCGCATAATCTCACCGAACAGGACTGCTAATTGTTGAAGTGCATAGCGCAGAAAAGTCGTCTGTCATCGGTTGCAACACTCACTACCGAGTTGCAAGTTGACTCTGGAAGCAACGTCAGCACAAGCACTGTTCGTTGAGACATTCATGAAATGGGTTTCCAGGGCCGAGCAGCTGCACACAAGCCTAATATCACCATGCGCAATGCCAAGCGTCGGCCGGAGTGATGTAAAGCTCACCACCATTGGACTCTGGAGCAGTGGAAATGCATTCTCTGGAGTGAAGAATTATGCTTCACCATCTGGCAGTCCAACAAACGAATCTGGGTTTGGTGAATGCCGGGAGAACGCCAGCTGCCCGAATTAGTAGACCCAACTGTAAAGTTTGGTGGAGGAGAAATAATGATCTGGGGCTGTTTTTCATGATTCAAGCTAGTCCCCTTAGTTCCATTAAAGGGAAATCTTAAAGCTCCAGCACACAATGACATTCCAGACGATTCTTTGCTTCCAACTTTGTGGAAAAAATTTGAGGAAGGATACTTTGCTGTTTCAGCACGATACTGCCCCCGTGCAGAAAGTGAGGTGTATACAGAAATGCTTTGTCGAGATCGGTGTGGAAGAACTTGACTGGACTGCACAGAGCTCTGACGTCAACCCCATTGAACGCCTTTGGGATAAATTGGAACACCAACTGCAAGACAGACCTAATCGCCCAACATCAGTGACCCGATCTCACTGATGCTCTTGTGGCTGAATGGAAGCAAATCCCTGCAGAAATGTTCCAGCATCTAGTGGAAAGCCTTCCCAGAAGAGTGGAGGCTGTTATAGCAGCAAAGAGGAGGGGAGGGACCAACTCCATATTAATGTCCATGATTTTAGAATGAGATGTTGGATGAGCAGATGTCCACATACATGTCATGTACCTTCTCCTGTCTGCATTACGATCTCTTCTGAAGGACATGTTGACCATGAGCAAAGCTCGATTCTCATGAGCTGCTAACTCCTCCACATGATGCTTTACTTCTCCTAAAGTTCTGTACGCAGCTGCAAAAACGTTATTCGCTCTTCTTATCACCCTATCCAGATTCGACATAACATCGATAATGCATCTCACATTTGCTCGGTTGTTTATCCTCTCATCAGCTGTTGCTGAATACACTGCATACAATTGTGCAAATTGTGTCTGTCCTGTATTGGGATGCACGTTTGATGTGCGATGCTAATTCTGACCATGAACCCGAAAGCAATATGGATCTCAGCCAGTTGGGGTCAGCAATCTGTGGCCTCATGGAAGTGAAAGATAGAGCAGAGTTAAATGATCTGATGTTTTCTCTGAAACCCATGTTATGTGGGTGATGTCACTCAAGAGGGCTCTTAAATAATCCAGAACTTCTGTCTGTGGAGGCCGGAGCACTTTCCTCTTATGGCAACAGTTGTTGAATTTCCCATCGCTCGGTTGCTCAGTTCATAATGTTCAACTCGCCACAATTGTGTTCCAATTTATTTTCCCTGAATGTCATATTATCAGCTGGTTGTCGGTGTTTTCTGTTATCTGTCACAAACTTTTTCCGGGCAAAGACATTGAATGTTGGATCCTTTTTCTCAATGAATAAATGAAAAAGTAGATTGTGTGTGTGTGTGTGTGTGTGTGTGTGTGTGTGTGTGTGTGTGTGTGTGTGTTATTTGTTTAATCAGGTTCTCTTTATCTATTACTAGGACTTGGAAGAAGATCCGATCACATTTTTCTATCAAATTTATGCAAAAATTCAGAATATTATGAAGGGTTCACAAACTTATCACCACTGTCGGCATTTATCATTCACTCTCGTCTCCTCCCCTGCCCCATAAGTTCCATGCATGCCTTTTACCTCCCTTGCTCTCAGTTCATTCCTCCAAACATCCTGTACCATTTCTCCGATCACCATGCTTTCCATATTGTATCAATTTTGTTGAAATAGCTTCTGGTTCCGGTTTTTGAGGCAACGGCTGGTTTTCTCACGGGTCTCTGCCGACTTTCTCAAAGATAAGTTTCTGATCGTTATTTGTTACATTTTGACTTTCTTTTGTTACCTCCATGTTTACTGTGTGCTCCGAGTTCGGTTTTGTTTCAAAATTTGTGCCACTTAGTGAGTTTTCGTCGATCTTGTCATATCGGGTTTCCCTGAGGCCGACCTGTCTTCCTGTTGATGTGCACAATCGTGGTTATTTGTATTTTCTCCTTATTATCATCAGTTCTTATTTTCTCCACTTTCCCCACTGCCCTCCTTTTCTCCCTCCCAGCTATACCCTTTGTTTCTTGTCGTAAAATATAAAAATACAACAAAAAAACCCCTTTTCCCTCCTTACCTTATTCCCCACATAACCACGTGACTTCCTGTACCGACATTCTTCCTCCTACTTCTTCTACTTCTGCCGACCGACCATCTTTTGCTTCTATTTTAGCTGACCAACATTAACCATGTACCTTCACGATTTTTTTCTTCAACCTTTCATTTCCCAAATTCTTACCTTATCTTACCTCCCCACCCCTTGCACTGAAAGCCTCCTCCCCTCCCTCTTCCTTAACAGTGTGGAACTCAAACGTTGAGGGCCTTCGCTCAAACCTTTTACAGATCTTTCCATACAGGTTGCCACTAACAAACCAGACATAATCTGCCTAACAGAAACTTTCCTCCTTCAAGATGTCTCCGACTCCCAAGTATCTCTCCCTGGTTACTCCTTCCTCCGGTATGACAGACCTGTTCCTCGTCCTAGCGACGGAGTTGCTCTCTTCATCAAAAACCATATTCCTCACTCTCCATGCACTGCCCTCACTCCCGCACACCACCCAGGAATACCTCTGGCTACGGCTTCCCCTCCACTCCCACCTCATGTTTACATGAGTGTTGCACCATCCACCAAACAGTGATGACTCCATTTACATCTTGCTCACCAAAAACATGGACCAACTTCTATCCTCTCACCCCAACTCTCTTTTCCTCGCATGTGGTGACATTGACATCATGCCAGTTGGCTAGGTGTGGGTACCTCCCTCACCTGTCATGGCACTTCAGCAAAAGACTTCTGCGACTCATTGGACCTGACTCAATCGGTCACCTTCCCAACCCGAATCTCAACCAACGGTACTCCATCTCTTCTGGATCTGATTTTGACAAATTTCCCTGAAAATATCTGTTCTTCCTCCACTACAATCACTTAATCTGAGCACATGCATGTCAATTTTTCATTCCATTGAGCTTTGGAAGCGTTGGTGCACTTGGAGCGTATGGCATCCGTTACTAAAAGGAGAAGCGTCCGTCCGGGTGTCTGTCCGTCACGCGAAGAAGCAGGATCTCGAGCGTTAATGCAGCGGTTACTGCTGTTGTACAACGTACTTATTGAAGCACCAGAAAAATAAAATAAAATTACACAAATAACAACAACCATAGCCAGCAGCAACACCAATGACAACATCCTCATTGAGATTCATCGATAGACATGCAATATGTTTGTCAGGTACAACATGCTGCCTTTCGATTAAACCCTTCAGCGAAGCAACAGGTAGGCGTGCCAGGTAACACCTGGAGGGCATCGATGCAGAAAAATGCAAATGTTTCAATGAATTGGCATGAAAAAGCTGACATACAAAGCAATCAATGAATAACACTGTCGACTTTAGCATATTTTGCCGATCCAAAGGATGGGCACTCAAAGTGACCTTGTTCGTCACAATTTTTTTTTTTTTGATTACAGACAGACAGTTCCCAGTGCACTGCTATTTCCTGTTATCATGGAAACTGAACATTGTTTTCCTCCCCCATCCGATTACATTTTTACCGGCGTCTTGCACAGTAACAGAAAATCAATGTTGCAAATTATCTAAGTGGCATTTATCAAAAATCATTTTTGAAAAACAACAATAGTTCTTCAAAGGCAGGAAATAAATGGACACACAAGTAGTGCTTCAAAAAAACCCATGCTAAGAAAAATGTGGGGAGAGTGGAGAAATTTCATCACAACGACTCCCTTTGTGTTGACTTGGTGACGTTCACCTTGGTGTGTGTCACCCCAAGCCATTTCGTGCCAACTTGTGACGGATGTGCTGTCACATGGGCGACGGCAGGCATAGATTGTAATTGCTCGAGTCTTTTGATTGCCAACCACCGGGTGAGAATTGTAATGGGTGTACTTGGGCCTCCATGTGTCGCCGGAGACCGTTCCGGAGTGGCAGTGACGTACAAGCTCTTGATGAAGTGTTTGGTCAAACACCCAGCTGTGCACGGAGTTTATGTGAGAAAATGATTCCCACATATGGCAGCTGCACCGAGTGTGCGAGGTATGTTTGGCTCAGCAACATCTTGAAAATGTGAATGAAAGGTCAGTCAAAGACTAATGAGTGTAACTCTTCTGGGCACTCAAACCATTTTTTGAGGAGCCTGAACCATGAGCACTGCGAACATGCACAGAGATTCAATAAGCTCTGCCGAAGATCCCACTGAAGTGGTATGCAAGGTTTTCTTTACCTCCTCCTTACTGTTTTTGAATTATTTAGTGACATTCTAAAATCCTAAAACTGTGGTAGAATTCCCTCAAAATTTTAAGAGCTCTGGAATGGTTCAATCTGTGGTGGTGTGCAAAATATCACCTTCCTTGCTCTCATCATTCTCGAGCTATTGTTGAAAAACTTTTTACCAAACCCTGCCACCTTCACTGGGTTTATGGTTCAAGCCCAGGTGAGCCAGCTCAAAGGTAAGTGCACGTATATATCTTTCTCTATCTCTATCTCTCTCCAAAACCTCCAGTTTATAATCTTAGAATTGTACCAAAACTTAAGTCACGTGATTATTTGCACAAGCAAGAAATGTGAAAAATTACAGCTTCGGCGGAGTGAGTGTCAATCGAGTTATTGGAGGACAAATATGGATGGACAGACAAACAGACAACTTTAGGAACGTGATGACGCTTGTAGTTGGAGAATGAACATCTCACTAAAAGGTAATATGCTTTATCAAAAGCTTACAAAGGTTTGGTGATCCAAACCAACCAATTGGGACCACACTCTGTACGGAGCATTGATGCTGCCTAAGAAGTCTCCTTGGCTATTGGGCACAATCCTGGACGGGTCACCACTCCGACACACGATACTCAAATGGCTCAATCATCCCAGCAAGCTGCTACTCATTTTGCCAACCTTGGAAGGACAACAGGCTGAATCGACCCCACCTGGTATTAATTCAATAGACAATCAGGATTTGAACTCAGGATCCAAGGACCCCAAGCCCACCACCCTCAACATTAAGCAAACACCAGGCATAAGGTTTGGTGATATGTAGCACTAATCGATAGATTTCTACAACATATGAACTCATGAGCATTGTGACTCATGTCAACATCGTACAGTGGAAATGAACGAAGTGAAAGTTGATTTAATCATCCGTCCATCCATCCATCCATCCATCCATCCATCCATTGGGTCCATACTGTGTGCAGAGCATTGGTGCTGCCTTACCTGTCTCCCTGGCTATTGGACACAATCCAAGACGGGTCGCCACTCCAACACAGTATACCAGCAAGTTGGCACTCATTTTGCCAACATCAGAAGGATGACAGGCAGAGTCATCCCCACCCGGTATTAATTCAACAACCGAGTGTGATTTGACCTTGGGATCCTCGGATCCCAAGCCAACCACCCTAACCATGAAGCCAACACCAGGCATATTTAATCATGGTTGGTATACAGTGCAGTAAGTTGGTGGCAGGGGGCATGGAAAAGCTTTGATGATCTAAGCAACAACGTTCAAACACCTGTACAACTTGCAGAACTCTGGTGGAGAGAAGGAGGAGGGGAGGGGTACACGAGGCATACCGGTATCCACATAAATGAATCGGAGGTTCTCATCTGACAAACACTTGATCGCTTGTGTGTATACACACAACAGGGTGGCACGCCAAGTCGAGGCACCCATCTGCCTTTCCTTCTTAAAGGGGCTGTCACACCTTGACGATTTAGCCAACCTATGCCGATTTATGAAAAATTTGCCTAATAAGCTGGCACACGTCTAATACGTTATGGGTAGGTTTTGTATACGTTAAGAGCACGCTGAAAAACACTGCCATAAGTCGTAGTACGCTGGCTTTAATCGTTGAACTTTGTGGTTTTTCTCAAATTTTCGTATGCTTAAAATTTTACGACGTACTCGGCGTTTGGCTCAAACGTTCCGCTATGCTGGCCATAAGGTTTAGGCACATTATGCGATCGTTGACACACGTCAGTTATATGTTACTCGTATGTGGAAACACGTTGAGGTAACATTTTCGTACCCGAAACTTATTCATAAACTCTAGGTAACGTTTTATAAGCACGCGACACGAACGTTGTTCACAGCTCGCAACGCGCTACTAGAAAGTTTCTCATACATCGAAACACATCAAAGTAATGTATAGGGAAACCGTGACTTATTTATAATCTATGAGTAACGTGCTTGGGAATTAGTTGTAGAGCATGTCCTACGAACAAATACGTATGTAGACGTATTTGACGTCTTCAGGACGACCACAGAACTTACTGAACGCGTTTCTAACAAACAGCTGACGTGGAATGACGTATTCGCAGCGATTTGGGGAATTGGTATATTAAAAGGGGCTTCGCAGGAGGAACCCGTCTTTTTTTTTTAGACTTCGTGGTGAGTACATGTTGATGTCATTCCGAGAGGTGGAGGATACGGCAAGGCCGAGACGACAATACCTACCTGTCCTCGAACATCAACATGACCCCATCGAGTTGACACTGCACCAGTTGCGTGCCAATAGAGCCGGGAGAAGATGACGTGAACGGGGGAGAAGGAACTGGGTCAGACCATGGATCGGGAGGCAACGCCATTACGGCATATATGACCAGCTCATGGTGAAACTCCGGAACGAGGACCATGCATCCTTCATGAACTTCCTGCGAATGCCCCCATCGAAGCGTTCTGTGTTCATTACTAGTACATTATGCATTTGTCAAAGTCTTTTTTTAATAATTTCAATCGTAAAACAATGAAATATTTCATCTTCGGAATGAGGAAAAAAATTTAGCCCTTTCAGGACATCGAACAATGGTGCAAAGTATTCTCCTATTCGTGGACGCAACGAGGATCCATCATCCCCCACAGCCTCCACATCACGCTCACATACTACTACTGACATAGACATACAGCTACTACCAATGCTACTACTAATACTAATACTACTACTATTATTACTGTCACGCACACCTACTACTAGTAATAGCACTGCGACTATTGATACTACCGGCGTTCACATCTACTCACCGTGGAGTCTGGAACAATGATGGGTTTTCATTGTGAAGCCCATTTGTATATACCAATTCCCCTAAACGCTGCCAATACGCCAGTACACGGTAGATGTAAGTTAGAAACACTTTCAGTAAGTTCTATGGTTGCCCGGAAGACGTCAATTTAATTCGTCTACATACGACAATGTGCGTTTTACATACGTTACAAATAGGTTCATAGCATGTTACTCAAAGGTTAGAAGCACGTTTTACTTAGGTTCAAAACATGCTACTCATAGGTTAAACGCATGTTACTCTTACGTTCATAGCACGCCAGTCATTGGTTCAAGGCCAGGTATACATAGTTTAAATGCACGTTACTCATAGTTTCCAAGCATGTTAAACATAGGCTAAGCTGACGCTACTCATTTGTTCAAAGCACGATACTCATCGGTTAGAAATTTGGTTTCAAGTATGTTGGCCATTACCTTGACGTGCTTCGACTTATGAGTAACCTACAAGTAACGTGTGTTCGCAGTGTGTAAACGATTGTGGAACGTGCTAGGAACAGATGCCGACGCATGCGAAACAGGTGAGCCTTACGTCGAGTACGTCTTAAAATTTTCAGCATGCTTGAAATTTCACGACGTATCAAACGGACTAGGTAATATGTCAGCATACTTCATTGATTTCCAGCATACTCTAAACGTATACACGACTTACCTGTAGCGTATCTGACGTGTGCCTAGCGTTGTAAACACATTTTTCATAGAATGGCATACGCTGGCAAAATCGTCAAGGTGTGAATGCGATGTTGACACTTCAAATTCTCAGGCAGTTTTGATTTCAATCGGCGTCCGGCAAGTTCTTAACTGGCTTCGCCACGAGTTCGCCGGCGATACGTATAGCGCGCAAAGCGTAAGTTAAACTCGCGTTTGTCATCGGTTTTGTACGCCGACCACAAGGTAAGTATTCGTTGGTAAAAGTTATGTATAACACAACGAAACGTTCTGTGCCTGTTACTAATATGTTATGCAAACGACCAACACGTTATGAATACGCCAAAAACTAAAAAAAAAAAAAAATCAAAATTTCAGCGTACGCCAGCGTTTTACATACATTTTTATACGTTGCCATTGCTGCCTAAAACGTCAAGGCGTGACAGCGCCCTAACCAATCTGCAGAGCTGGTGAACACTCAGGCAACTGTTACTCAGTAAAGGGCCAACTCTTTATTATGGCTACTTGGATAAAATGGGCTGAGAGGATAATCTCGAGTCAAGACATACGTGCACTCACCGCTAAGCTGTCTCATCTGGGTTTGAATCTCGACCGAGCTATAAACTGTCACTCTGGTGTATCAGAAGCAGGGCGAGGCATGAACGTGTTTGCCATCTATCAGATGGATATTAAACGGGATTCCCCGTCTGCTGAGAAATTGGTGGATGATCATATCCCACGGTGTATTTCGCAGAGAGTAGGTGAGCTATCACTGTTGTAACCTACAAGGGGCACTCCATTAACAGGGCAGCTGCATCCCCAGCAGAGCCGCAAGTAGGTGCAGCATACAAAACCAGAACGGCACTCAGTTGAGTGTATGCCTCCGCCAGCCTGAACAGTTTACATCTTGTATCCACTGATAGGTCGGATCTGAATCCGGACCTGAACCACAATCGAATCGGCTTGTTCTTGTCACACACCCGACCTGTCCATCAGGTTTCGTCCGAACCCGTCCATAACTTTTTGAGATATCCTGTTCACAGAGCGTCCGCCCACCGCAGGTGGCAGATGGAAATGGGAAATATTGGAGTTTGGGCGATTGGGTAAAAATTTCACAATATTGCATAAATTCATAAATAAATGAATAAACAGATGGCCCCGATGGGTTAGAATGAAAGGTTAATAAACGACATTGCTTAAGGTTCTCCTCTCCAATACTATTCCTTCCTTGTTTGTAAAAGCTCAACCCACAACTTTTTGGATTTCAATATGTACACGTGGACTCTTCAATCATCTCGTTTTCTGGGAAATGCTATGATCAACTCCTTGCCACAAAACATTGAAACAACAACAACCTTTAAAGTGCGAAAAAGAGGAGGTGAATTTTGGATTAGCAGTTAAAACATTTCTTTGGCACCGAGGAAAGAATGCTAATCAGGAAATAGGATGTTCAACATGAGTGTGTGAAGGAGGACAGGCGAGAGTAAAAAGAGGAAACAGAATTGAAGCCCAGTGGGCATGGTGATAATAACTGCAAGACTAGGTGAGGTGTGTGAAAGGGTGAGCAGGAGATGGTACAAGAACGTCAGTGGTCCACATTGACCAAAAATATTTTATCGCTTCGAGAGACATGATGCTCAGGAAGATGTTCAGAACAAAAGGGCCAGGTGGTGGCAACCTTCCGCATACTTATAGTTGAGCAATCCCTTCACTCTCCACCCGATATCCTAAAGTGATATTAAATTTACAAAGTTAGTACCACACAATCGTACAGAACAACACCAGGTTGTGCTCGAGGTGGTGATTTCAGATGTATTAGTACTGACTTCGTCGGCCTGCGTAACTGCTGACAACACCACTCCAATGGCCAGCAGCATCACAGCTTGTCTCGAGAGATTAGCACCCAAAAAACACCACTAAATATCGCTGCGGAGTCAAACAAAATGTCAACGAGTCCACAGCAACCACAACCACACACACACAAGAGGAAGGATAAAAATATGCCATCAGAGATGGGGAATCCTATAGCCTGGTGTTGGCTTAGTGGTTAGGGTGGCGGCTTGGGATCCCAGGGTCCTGAGTTCAAACCCCGTTGGCTGCTGAATTAACACCAGGGGGTTGACTCAGCCTGTCATCCATCTGAGGTCGGCGAAGTGAGTACCAGTGTACTGGTCCCGATGTATGCCCCGGTTAGAATAGGTATACCATATCCCTGTGTGTCGAAAGAGGCGACCAGGGTTGGCGTCAGGAAGGGCATCCGGCCATAAACCATTGCCTCAAGAAAAAAAAAAGCCTAACCCCTGCACAGCAGGGAAAAATGGCTGTAAAAACGGTCATTTTTTATTATTTTCTAAAGATGGGGAATCCCCCGCCATTGAATGAAAAAGGTCACACATATTCCAGATAATGAGGGAGGTGAATTGGAAACAAGACACCATTTGGTCATCATCTCGATGATGTCATGATGTCAAAACATCATCGGTCATTCCCCAGGGGTGAGGAACATAGTAACCAAAAATAATTGAAATCAGATAAGCGGTTTTCCATTTATTACAAAAAAAACATTTTTTTCACGATGGCCGCCCCAGTCGGCCATCTTTGATCCGGCCACGCACAAAATCAATAGGGTTCTTCCTTTTCAGGTGGTACATGTGTGAGTCAAATTTCAAATCGATATGGCAAACAGTTTATGAGTTATCGCACTCACACCTAGAAATGTTGACGCCCGGACGGACGGACAGCCAGACGACCTGGGTGACAACAATATCCCCCTTCCGCCACGCGGCGGGGGATAAAAATCACTTTCACAAAATATAATTGGGTCCACAGAAAGATAAAGAGACAGGTGTGCTGTTTACAATGTGGAAACTAAAAATGTTCAATTACTTTTTGAAAAGGATAGTTCAATACCTCAGCTCCATTCCAGGATCTCCATCAAATGCAACAATGTTTGGCTCATTTTGGGAGCTTGCTGCGCTGGACAGGGTACTCCATCAATTTGGTCAGCAAAACGTCACTGCGCGGTTGCGTTCAACTGAAACTTGTACTGCTTATCAATACTATTGTGTTTTTCTTCACCTTAAACCCTCTGTAATTGGGTTATTTAATGTACTAGCAGGGACCCGTACAAGTTACACGGAATGCAAAATGTAACTTCAAGCCCTCAACTCCTCCCCTCCCCCTCACCCCTCTCACAAACGCCAAGTCCTCATCCACCTCTCAAAACCATGTCCTCACCTACCTCCTCCCAACCCTAAGGCATCAATCCGCTCCCCACTCCAAGTCTTCAAACAACCTCCCCACCAGTCACAGTCGCCTTTCTTACATATACATCACCAACTAATAATACATCCATCTTGTATAATAGAACTTGTGCAGACATCACCAACTTAGGACGTGGATGCCTGAGGCGTCTTTGCCTTCACATAGCAGTGGGAACCAACATGGTGGCCATAAGATTGAAATCTGTCTTCAAACCACCTCACCACCCAATATCCTCAACCACCTATAACACCCTCCTCTCCATTTATTCCCATTCTTCAAATAAAAGGGAAAAATGGTATATTGTGCCTGGTGTTGGCTTGATGGCTGGAGTGGTGGTTTTGGAATCCTCGGGTCCTGAGTTCACATCCCGCTTGGCTGTTGAATTAATACCAGGTGGGGTTGACTCAGCTTGTCATCCTTTCGAGATTGGCAAAATGAGTACCAGCTTGCTGGTATCCTGTGTCGGAGTGGTGACCCGTCCAGTATTGCGCCCAATAGCCAAGGAGACTGTTGAGGCAGCACCAACGCTCTGCACAGAGTATTGTCAGAATGGATGGATGGATGGATGGATGCCATTAACCTCATGCTTTCAACCCACCCTTCATGGATACCTGTCCATCTCACAATCCCACAAGATACGCGGAAAGGATATGCGACAATAATGTGACCCAAAAACCAATTAACTTCTACCTGATTAAAAACATAATCCCATGCTCCTCTCACCGAAACTGCTGTGTATGGTAACCAAGGCCGACACAAGGTAAGCACTATGCTGTATCAAACCCTTTCCAGAGGTCTTCAACAGCTATAAAGACGTTCACACATCGTACACACATGAGAATCCCAATGCTACACTGCCAGACCGCAACACTGAGAATCCCTCAGCTGCCAGACCGGACTGAAAAATCAACTTTCTCACCCAATGCACCACAACTGCGACTGCCTTCCATCAGGAGACAAGCATCAGGCAGTTGGAGGGAAAGCAAACCGATAACCTACAAGGTCTTCATTTTCAGCTCGATGGAGTACTGCTCTCCCTTTGTGGTGGTGCCGCTGTCTCACACTTTGCCCTTGTTGATTTCATCGAAAGCAAGGCCGTTAACATCATTTTGGATCTCAAGTGACCAAGCTGAGTGTCTCGGCCTGTTATTTTTGCATTACAGACTGGTTGGTGGCCTTTTTGGTATTCCATCACCTCCTGTTTAGTCTTGCACTCTCTGCCCTCTCTTAAGGCTCTGCCCCTCCTAGGTTTCTGCGGGGCACACACAGTACCCCTCTTCGAATCAAAAATCCAGGTTCACTATTCACCTCCATTCATTTGTTCTTCTTTTCTCTCCACTCTGGAACCAACATCCCCAGTCTGTTCAGTTCCATTGCTCCCTCCAGGGATTCAAAACAGCTGTTCCTCACTACTTCCATTCATACTCTTGATCTCTTCTACTCAAAATGACCCCATTCCCTACCACCCCCCTTTTTCAGATTATTGTGATCCCCCCCCCCCCGTTCTCTCTCCCCTCTTTTCATTTCTCAGTTGGTTTGTTCCCTTTCTCTTCTGGTTATGACTCAGCCTGTGTGCAGCCTGTTCACCCCCACATGTCCTTCACCACATCCCCTTGATCTCACTCTCATTTCTACTCTGCTGTTGGTGTTTTCCTCCTTCCATTGAGTTCCATTCGATTCTTCTCGAGCTTTTCCATGAGCTTCGACCGTACATGTACACAAAAACAAAACAGGATTAAAGGTCGAATTTTCCGGGGGATCAATTGGAAACCAGAAGGGCACTCGGTAGAGCGCATGCCTCCGCCAAGCTGAACAGATTACGTTTTGTATCTCACTGATAGGCTGGATGTGGATTCGGAGCTGAACTAAAACTTAATTGGCTTGTTCTCATCACCTAACCAACTCATCCACCAATTTTCGTTCAAATCCGTCCACAACGTTTGGAGATATCCTGCTAGATATCCTTTTAGCCCCCATCACTCAATGGTGAAGAATCACTTTCGATTTCGGTGAAGAATTGAATCTGAATCCGAGAATTTTTCATCATTTTGTCCGAGTCTCATACCCATGCTCTCCATCAAATTTCGTCCGAATCCGTCCACAACATTTCTGAGATATTTTGTTCACAATCAGATCGACTGGGGTGAAAACGTAACCTCCATCCACCTTCGGTGGTGGAGGTAATCAAAATATGTAGCGTTCACATTATATATGAATTTAGCGAGGCCTCACCTTAATTATTATGTGTGGTTTTGGTCACCCTATCAGAGGAAGCTGGGACATAGCTGCCATAGTGAGGGTTCTGCAAAGATACACAAGGAACCTCAGCACAGGAGGAGGCCATTAGGCCCATCATGCCTGTGCTACAAGAGCAAGGCAAGAGCAAGAGGAAGGCAAGCTGGACTAAACTATGAGTGGAAGAAAGACACAGGACTTTATACATTATGAGGGGATCCCATCAAGATGTTTAAGGTAATGAAGAGTTATCAACAAAATAATTTTAATGTCAGGAAGTATGGCAAGGTAGGGGTCTTTCACTCAGAGAGTATTGAATGCATGGACTGGTTCCACCAGAAAAGGTAGTGGCACCAGAAACTGTAGAGAGGTTAAAGCTGGAGAGAGGGGTACAAGGGTATTGGCAGGACTGGCTAGTAGCTTTAAAGCATGGATGGGTGATTGCATACACCTGTGAAATATTCATCCTTACACTCTTTTTAATTTCCCCCATAATTACAGAGGGGTTAATTCTGGCAGAATTGGCACATTTTAGAATGACTTGTGGTGTCCTCTCCCACTGGGAGTGGTGCTATGCAGTACACATTCACATTGAGAGAATTGTGGTGCACCTCCACCCTGAACTCCCAGGACAACTTAAAACTCCCACAACAGACTACGCGTACAACAAAGTGTTCAATTCATTCCATCCAGTGGTTGCCAGGAATGCAGAGAAGTCAACTAAACAAACATACAAACAAACAAGCACACAACCAGCTCTAAAATTAAAGTATTACTGTATGTGTAGGGATTGTGATGTCTGTGAAAGGATCTCATCAAAAAACAAAAGGGTTTATTCATTTCACACCTTACAACACCCATCCCCAAATTAATAAATATAAATAAATAAATTAAAAGGCGAGATATCTTCCATCACAAAGCGATCGCTCACGACCGACGCTTGGCCCATGATCCAATGATGGCCACATTTTTCGGATTTCGAACCACCATATCACCTTGACCTTCAGCATTTCGGGATGTATAGTAACATAACAGAATGTGTCCCCATCTACAGTCTATCCATAAAACTCAACAGCATGAAATTCGGAGGAAAATTATTCAAGTTATGATCAAAAACGTGTTTTTGGTAATTAGGTCACAATCACAAAAAAAAAACTAGGTCAAGCACACATCTCAAATTTCAGATGTACAACATCAGTGCAGGTATCTATGCTATTACGTAGCAAGATATCTCGAAGACCAAGCGGTCTTTGAGATTACACATTGGCAAAATTGAGCGAAGACAAAAAATAACAATTTGTGTTTTTTTTTCAGAACACCACTTGACCTTTAAACTCGGAGGAAGAAATAAATCCAGAAGTTTATCTCCACTGAAATAAGACGACATTGAATTGCAGCTTCGCAGATTCATATTGAACCACCGATACCGAACCATCTCACATGTCCCGTCCTCTCGTGCTATATATCGATATATTCCATAGTGCTTGGAACATGAAGGTGATTTGTGTTCTGCAGTCTTAAAGTAGATTACTCAATTAAAATGTAAGTTTAAAGAGGTTTAAAGGCATATAAATAAAATTCGGTTTGTACCGCTGTTTTACCCAGTGTCTATTACATCACCGTATGAAATATGTCACATTCATTCTTCATGCCTGTTGTTTGTGTCCTTTGTGACGTCCTTAAAAACAGTAAGTTTCCTGTTTGGAATGATTTTCCATCTTGATTGACTGCCAGGCAAGCAGACGGTGAAATAATTCTCACTCCTCTCTGAGCATGTGCGATCAGGACAAATTGATAGCCAAAGTCGGGTAAAACGACAGACTTGTCTTCCTTTTCATGTTCCGATTCGTGTTCATAATATAACTTTCAACTTAAATAAGTTGTTCCTCAATCATAAAATGATCATAAACTGAAAAGACAAACGGATGGATGGACAGACAGATGTTGACCATTGCTTAACCCTGGTTTCGTCTAACCCTAACAGCATGGTTTAGTCCTCCAATGGGTCTTAAACAATAAGCAGTACCATGAAAAATTTGGGGCATTAATTGTAGAAACAAACCCTACCACAGGGGTTAGTCTCCAGGAGCCTTAAAAACATACCCCGTTCACTTCCTTGCAATAGCCCCACGGTTCTCCTTACACACTCCCCCCCCCCACTCTCACCTCCCAACTAATAAAATTAGGTGGACAAACCAATATATTTAATTAATGGGCTGTTGGTGGAGCAGAAGCATGATGGGTCGAATGACTTGTTCCTGTGTCCAAGTTCCTTGCGTATTCTTGTCTAACTTTGCATAATCACAGCAGGCAGACAGGATGGCCCAGACCTAGAGGTACACACACTCACCTCGAAGCTGTCTCGCCTGGGTTATTTAAGCTGTCCAGCCTGGGTTCTATTCCCGACCCAGCTACAAGCTGTCAACCCGGTGTTTCACAGGCAGGGTGATTCATCAATGTGTGTGCAGTCCCTCGGATGGACGTTAAATGGGTGTCCCTTCTGCTGGCATTCGTTGGTGGAAGTTAAAGAACCTCCGATGTACTTCATGAAGAGGAGGTGAGCTATTGCAGGCACCATGGCCAAATTCCTGCCCAAACTAGTCGAATGCAAGAAGGAGAAGAAGTAGAAGGAGGAGAAGAAGTACAGACACAGCAGGTAAGTGCCAGACTTGCATTTATTGCTTCCACATAAATTAAATTTCTTCTTCCGCTCCAATTGGTTCTTCTGACCACGTCCTTGTTAAAGAATTCCCACTCATCCTGGGAATTCTTTCAAAGAAACTTGCTCTCTCTCATGCACAGATTTATTCCCTCTCATCTTCAGTTGTCCTACTCTTCCTCCCACCCATGGTTCACTCAAGCTTGTGGCGAGGAAGGTATCCTGAAACAAATTGCCTTTGCCTCATGGAAAGCAAACCCAACTGAGGGCAATCTCAGTTCCTTCCATAAAGCTCGGAACAAGTGTGTATCTACCCTCAGGAGAGCCAGAAAACAACATCTTTCTAAGCTCAAGTCTGAACTCTCAAACGTTTTTCCATCCTCCAAATCATGGTGGCATGTAATCAAATCTGTTTCTGGTGTATGTTCCCCCTCCATCCCCTCCCTTACTCAAAAGGCCGCACTGCTGATACCGCACATGAAAAGGCTGAATGCCTAAACTCGGTGTTTGCATCGAAATCTTGTGTCCAAAACCCATTGCTTTCTATACTTACCTTACCCAGTCGCACCAAACTGACCCTGGACTCTGTGTCGTTTTCTCCTGACAAGGTGGAGAGCTTGCTGTCAAACCTCGATTCAGATTCTGCAACCGGTCCAGACGGCATCAGCCCACATGTCCTAAAAACCTGCTTCTCTGCTCTTGCTCGCCCTCTCTCTGTTCTATTCACCCTCTCATTTGCTTTAGGTCATCTGCAATCTGCTTGGAAATCAGCAAACATTACTGCCCTGCATAAAAAGGTGCAAAAACAGATCCCTGCAATGACAGACCAATCAGCATTCTCCCAATCATCACAATGGTTATGGAATCCATCATTGCTTCAGACATTAAATCCTTCCTCTTCTCCAATGGCTTGATTTCTGATCATCAATTTGGTTTCAGACCAGGTCACTCTACCCCGGATATGCTTTTTCTGCTCTCCCAACAATGGATGGAGGTCCTCAATCCCAGACATGAAATTAGAGACATATCGTGTGCTTTTGACAGGGTCTGGCACCCTGCCTTGCTCACCAAACTCTTTTCCTATGGTATCCAGGGCCATCTCCACTCATGGCTCGCAGACTTCATCTCCTGTCACAGTCAACGTGTGACCCTAAATGGAGATCTTTCATCCCCTCTTCCTGTCCAGGCTGGAGTTCCTCAAGGTAGCGTTCTGGACCCTGTTCTTTTTCTGGTTTTCATCAATGATCTCTCCGACTTTCTGGAAAATCCTCTTTATCTCTTTGCTAATGACTCCACCCTCTGCCGTACCATCTGTTGTCCCTCAGACCGGCAAGCAGCAGCTTCTTCGCTCATTGTAGATCTGGGTAAAATCACAAACTGGTCCAACACGTGGAACATGTCTTTCAATTTGGACAAATCTCACACTCTCATGATGCCTCTCCAAAAGGACCATTTGGAACCCCGTCCAATCCACTTTCTCAACAATCCTATGGAAGAACTCCTTTCTTTCAAGCTTCTGGGTCTCACTATCTGCCATCATCTTTCCTGGGAAAGCCACATTTCCAACCTCGCCTCAAAAGCCAGTCACCAACTGGGAATCTCCTCTTCTGGGAAATTGAGTACTCTCTCCCCTCTGTGCTGGTGTTCCTGCCTCCCACCTTTCTCTGGTTCACACTGGAGAAACCAAGGCATTTCGGATAATTAGCATTTCCCGCGATGAGGCAGAGTCTTTGGGCCTCTTACTCTCTCACCACCGACCGCAGGCAGGTCAGTGGTCTTTCTGTCTTCTACCGTCTCCTCTTCGGTCTTGCCCCCCCCCCCCGCTGCTGTGTCTGCGCTGTGTCCCCACCATGTTTCCGCAGGGCACTCAAGGTCCGCCAATAACCCTCTTCTGGTAAAACTACCAAAATCACAAATCGCTGCTCACCTTCACTCTTTCATTCCTCTTTTTTCCCGCCTTTGGAATAAACTCCCTCACTCTATTCAATCCCATTTTTCCCTCCAGGCCTTCAAAACAGCTGTTCACCACCACCTGTTATCGTCCCCCAACCAAATCCTCGATGTTTTCTACCCCCGTTAATCCACCCCAAACCCAACTCCTTCAAATTCCCTACATTCCTTCCTGAAATTCCCTGTAATGTCTATCTTGTATACCCCATGTACCCTGCCCATCCCTCTCCCTTCCACAGATCTCCTAATGTCTCTGTTCCCTACTGTTTTGTCCTTCCCACTCCTGCCCCTCTTGTCTCATGCCCCCCTTGCTGCGCGTCGTGTGCTCGCTTTCATACGAGCCTCAACAAGGTATATATAAAAAAAAATACATCAAAAAAGATTCCAATTCTCATGACATGTGTGCATGTTAACTACAGACCAGAATTGTTCCTGCAAAGTATCAGTGAGAATCATTGGAAGTACACAATATGAATTATATGGAAAATACTTCTGTCACCCCCTATCTTTACCCACAACATGATCCGAGGGTCTTCAGTTCAAACCCCTGTCGAGCCGTTGAATTAACAATGGGCGAATCGATTCAGCCTGTTATCCTTCTGAGGTCGGCAAAATGAGTACCAGCTCGCTGGTAACAGGGGCACTGCATCAGCGGCACAGCCGCATCCCAAGAAAATGATGCAGTCGAACAGCTACCAGCTGCATCCGAATAAATAAATAAAACACAATATTTTCCCCCAACGAACCCTGCCGAAATGAAACCTTGGCTTCCACGTTTTTGCCGAAATAAAACCTTTGCTTCCATCTTTGTTTCCAAATGAAACCTTTGCTTCCTCCCCAACTCTATCTACTCGCTGTCTGTTTGTTACTTGCAAAATCGAACATTTTTCACGAAAATTGGTCAGTAGATTTTGTTAGTCTGTCTGTCTGTTGTTTGTCTGCCAATCGCCTTCAGGTCACAATTTTAAAACGATCGTGGTGAAACATTACCAAATTGTCGAGTTGTAGAGGTAGTCTCAACTGAGAAGCATACTGATTTCGAGGTAAAAGGTCATCTTGAGGTCAAATTTCAAAAATCGTCCTTTTTCATCTGATTGACTTAAAATTTGAACACGATTTGCACATTGCATCACTAAAGCCCCTGTCTTACCTTGACGATTTAGCCAGCGTATGGCAACGTATCAAAATTTATCTAAAACGTTGGCGTACGCTGAACTATTATTTTTTTCTTCAATTTTGGGCGTATAATAGTGTATTCATAACGAGTTGGACGTATGCATAACGTATTAGTAAGGTACACAGAACGTTTTGATAACTTAAAGATAACTTATATCAACGAATGCTTAGCATGTTGTCAGCATTCACAACGTATGCCCAACGATAGTCGAACTTATGCATAGCGCGGCAGCGTATCACCGACGATCAGATGGCGTAGCCTATTAAAAGGCTGCGGCTCGACGATTCAAATCATAACCGCACTAGACATCGAAGTGTCAACATCACCGTCATGCCGAAGAAAACTTTGAAGAACTCCTCGTTACGGAGTTCCACCATGAGCTGGTTATACATGCCAAACTGCCGTCGCCTCCCGATCCATGGTCTCACCGAGTTCCTTCTCCTCCGTTCCCCTCTTCTTCTCCTGGCTATATTGTCATGCAACTGGTACAGTGTCAAATCGATGAGGTCATGTTGATGTTGGAGGACAGTTTGGTATTGTCGTCTCAGCCTTGCCGTATCCTCCATCTCTCGGAATGACATTGACATGTACTCACCACGAAGTCTAAAAAAAAGACAGGTTCCTCCTGCGAAGGCCCTTTTTATATTCCAATTCCCCAAAACGCTGCCAATACGCCATTATACGGTAGCTGTAAGTTCGTAACACATTCAGTAAGTTCTGTGGTCGTCCGGAAGACGTCAAATATGTCGACATATGGGTTAATATGCGTTGGAGATACGTTACACATAGGTTCAAAGCACCTTACTCATTGGTTAAGGGGCTGTCACACCTTGACGTTTTAGCCAGCGTATGCCGACGTATGAAACATTTGGCGAATACTCTGGCAAACGTTGAATACCCTATGGGTAAGTTTGGTATATGTTAAGAGCATGCTGAAGCACGCTGAAGCACGCTGGCATACGGCGTAGTACGCCGAGCTCGTCGACAAATTTTAAGCATGCTCAAATTTTTTTGACGTATGCCAGCGTATGACTCACACGTTCCGCATATACTGGCCATAAGTTGTAGGCACGTTATGCGATCGTTGACACACGTCAACACACGTTACTTGTAAGTTACTCATACGTCGAGGTAATGTTTCGCGTACCCGAAACTTATTTCTAATCTATGAGTAACGTGCTTTGAACCTATGTGTAACGTATATCCAACGGATATTGACATATGTAGACGTATTTGACGTCTTCCGGACGACCACAGAACTTACTGAACGTGTTTCTAACTTACATCTACCGTATAATGGTGTATTAGCAGCGTTTAGGGGAATTGGTAAATAAAAATGGGCTTCACAGGAGGAACCTGTCAGTGTTCCAGACTCCATGGTTTTTTATTCTTTCCTTCGGCACGACGGTGATGTTGACACTTCGATGTCTAGTGCGGTTACGATTTGAATCGTCGAGCCGCAGCCTTTTAATAGGCTACGCCACGTGATCGTCGGCGATACTCTGCCGTGCGCTATGCATAAGTTGGACCAGCGTTTCTCAACCTTTTTATCCTTGTGGAACCCTTGAAATAGTTTTCATGTCTCAGGGAACCCCTGCATAAAAATTGTTATATACCATTATTAATATCTAGCTCTTTTATCACTTATCGTAATTAATTCATGGCATCAAATCAAACCATGTGACAAATATTTACAATTGAAAAAGAACCAACAACAGATTCAAATATAAATAATAAAAAATATTAGACTTATGCGCCATCGCAGCTGCGTCGTACCTCCTATTACTCTTGTTTTGTTTACATTGATGACGTCACGAGGTCGTTTCTCGCAAGTTTCTGCGATTCACTGTTCGAACACATGTTTCAAACCAGTAAAAAATCTGATTGAATTGCGCCAATCTGCTTGCTTTGTAATTGGGTTGTGCTGCTTGGTCAATTAAAAAACGTCATTTTTGAAAGTGTTTGTCAACCCCGAGTCTGTTTGACAATTAAAAAACACACCTCATGTAACTTGATAAACAAATCTTAAACAAATAAAGCTGAAGCAATAAAGGTAAACAGAAGAACTAACCTTGAGAAAGAGAGAGAGAGAGACTTCACGCAAGGAAGCACAGAGAAGATAGATGGACACCGTGCGTGCGTCCCGTACTTGAGTCAGTCACTCAATGATACACGAATCCCCCGCGTACAGGACGTCCACTAACCAGTGAGGGCAGTTTCACACTGGCGCCATATAGACATTGTTAAATACATTCCCTATGGTTGTTATAAGTGTAAATAATATAAGAAGTTGAAGCCTCTATTTTAATAAATAATAACCAAGGAGTTTCCAACAATATGCCGTACGTGTATAGTAAAATTACGAATATTATATCAAACAAAAACTACTCAAAAATACATTAGCCTATTTATTACTGTTTCTTGCGGAACCCCTAGCGACCTCTTGCAGAACCCCGGTTGAGAAACACTGAGTTAGACTATCGTTGGGCATAAGTTGTGAACGCCGACAACACGCTAAGCATTCGTTGGTATAAGTTGCCTATAAGTTATCGAAACGTTCTGTGTACATTACTAATACGTTATGCATACGTCCAACTCGTTAATACACGCCCAAAACTGAAAAAAACATAAATAGTTCAGCGTACGCCAGCGTTTTAGATCAATTTTGATACATTGCCATACGTTAGCGAAATCGTCAAGGTGTGACAGGGGCCTTAGAAATAAGTTTCTGGTACGCTTGACATTACCTCGACATATTTTAACTTATGAGTAACTTACAAGTAACGTGTGTCGACGTGTGTCAACGATCGCATAATGTGCCTACAAGTTATGGCCAGCGTATGCGGAATGTGTGAGTCATACGCCGAGCACATCGACAAATTTTGTGCATGCACAAAATTTGTCGACGAGCTCAGCATACTACGACGTATGCCAGCGTGCTTCAGCGTGCTCTTAACGTATACAAAACTTATCCATAACGTATTCGATGTGTGCCAGTGTATTCGCCAAATATTTCATACGTTGGCATACGCTGGCTAAAACGTCAAGGTGTGACAGCGGCTTGAATAAGGAAAGCAGTTATTTTTGAGGTCAAAATTTCAAGGGTCAACTCAAGGCCAAACTTCTAAAATTGTCAATTTTCATCCGATTGACTTGAAAATTAAACAGAAATTGCACAGTCCATCAATGAATTGGGAAACCAACTATTTTTGAAGTCAAAAGGTCAAAGGTCAACTCAAGGTCAAACTTCTAAAATCATCAATTTACATCCTATTAACTTGAAAATTGAACAGGATTTGCATAGTCCATAACTGAATTGGGAAAGAAACTATTTCTGAGGTCAAAAGGTCAAAGGTCAAACTTCTAAAATCATCAAATTTCATCTGAAAAATTGTCAATTTTCATCTGATTAATCTGAGAATTAAGCATCAATTGCATAGTCTGTCACTGAATTTGAAAACCAACTATTTTTGAGGTCAAAAGGTCAAAGGTCAACTGAACGTCAAACTTAGAAAATCATTAATTTCGATCTGAAAAATAATCAATTTTAATCCGATTGACATGAGCTCTGATCAATATTGTCAATTTTAATCTTAATGAAGTGAACAATTTGATGTATCCATGGGAACCTTTGGAGGGGGGGAGGAGGTGGATTTTGCAAGTATCATGCTCTGCACGACGTCTTTTTCTTGTTTTTACTTCCGGTAGGTATGTGAACCAACGACTCCGAACCAATGACTGTGTGAACAAAATATTCTTCAACAGTCCTAACTTATGTTACGACAGGTGCCATCACATACACAAACCCGAAGAAAATTAGAGAGAGCCCAGAGAGGAATCAGTAGTTGAGAATGAGCGACATCTCAATACCTGGCTCAGTCGGCAGACCTGTGCAACCCAAAATGCTGAGGAAAGCGGAGGAGGGAGAAAAACTGAGGGTGTCTAGGGTGCATGAGTGAGAGGTGCAAGTGTAAAGCAACGTGGGGTGCAGCGTGGGGAAAGAGGAAGAATGTGAGGTGCAGGTCAGTATGGTTCACTCTTGAGTTCGCTCTTGGGTTCGTTCTGAAAAGAACATTCTTCGTTGGGCTTGTCCGTGTCAATTGCTCTTTTGCATCCACAGTAGATGAGAGATAGATGGGAGAAAAAGATGCGCAAGAGAAAAGACACGATCGTAATAATGTGAGACTCTATACGTGAAAGTATAGCTGTGGGATGCAGCCTAACTGAACATCGATAGAATGAAAGCAGTCCCGGCTCACAGCAGTAGTTCGTGATCCCACATTTGGTCATGCTGGCTCGATATGTATATATTTATAGGTGTGTGTGTATGTATATATATATATATATATATATATATATATATATATATATATATATATATATATATATATATATATATATATATATATATATATACTGTATGTGTTCATTTCTCTTGACTCATTTAATTGCCACACACACAGTGAGCTTGAGCAGACATACTTTTCATGGAAAGAAAGTTCAATGACTCGAAACAAAATGATAAAATTCATCGCAATGTAGGATTTGCCTTAATTAAAGAAGAGTCCCAATTAAATAAGGATATCAAGTTCTTGGAATTAAAGAAGAAAGGACACATTTAAGTCGAGAGTCATTCGAGTTAAAACACCATGAATGAAGCTCTAATTAAGGTGCAGTAGGAGGATGGAGGAAATCGACATTGACAATGTTGGTACCTCTCAAGGGAATTACTAGTCCAATGTCAGGGCAGGTTAATAGAAGCAGTGAACACAAAATCACCATTAGAGCTGAAAACTCGTTCTGTTCAGATTATACAAAGGAAGGAAAGTGGTGGGGCAGATATGTGAAAAGGATGTGTACTTCAGGCAGGAAACATGAAAATTGGTATACAGGGGTTTTAAAGTATGCAGATTCCAAAAAATAATAATAATAGGGATACAAGGTGCCAGGTAAAGAACATACAATGACCAGTCTGTTGGCTGCACACTGATGGCAACAGCCGAAGACACAAGCTTCATCTTTTTGGACATTTCAAAACATTTGTTAAAATGTTTACCTTCACCACCAAGTGCCATCACTAGACCTGAAAACAACAAACAAACGATTAGTATCAATGTCTCATTTGTCCAATCGTCAAGCATGACAAGGACTTTACTTACATTTATTGATCTTAAGAAGTAAACAATCAGGGTTAATTATTTTGAAGGGTGGTTATTTCACAAACAAGAAAAACTACCAATATGGTTTTTTTGAAATGTAATATAAATGAAAAATAAGTTGAAAAATCACATAAAATGTGACCTTGAGTGACCTTAAAGGATCAGCATGGAGGTCACACTAAGTTTCATGAACAAGGAGAGCCATATGCAGACATTTAATGCATGTATCGTGTGTCTGTCACAAATGATGCGTTGACAGGGATATTGCACTCTGAGTGTCGTTTTCGTTTTAGGTATACAAGAAAAATGTACGAATATCAAATGTATTTGTTATACATTTTTTAATGTTGAATATACATAATTGTAATTATTTTTATACAAATCTTCAAAGGGATGCACACATTAAAAAATATTGGAGAAATTATATATGTATGTATGAATGTATGTATGTATGTATGTATGTAGGTCTTCTTCTTCTTCTTTTGGCTGCTCCCGTTAGGGGTCGCCACAGCGGATCATCCGTATGATCCGCATCGTGATTTGACACATGTTTTACGCTGGATGCCCTTCCTGACGCAACCCTGGTCGCCTCTTTCAACGCAGGGATATGGTACACATATTTTAACCGGGGTATACACCGGCCCAGTATACTGGTACTCACTTCGCCGACCTCGGAAGGATGACAGGCTGAGTCAACCCCCTGGTGTATTAATTCAGTGGTCCAACGGGGCTTGAACTCAGGACCTTTTGGATCCCAAGCCGCTGCCCTAACCACTGCGCCAACACCAGGCTCGTATGTATGTATGTATGTATGTATGTATGTATGTATGTATGTATGTATGTATGTATGTATGTATGTATGTATGTATGTATGTATGTATATATATATATATATATATATATATATATATATATATATATATATATATATATATATATATATATATATATATATATATATATATATATATATTAATACAGGGGGCTGCAAAAGTAAGTATACAGTAAGGATTATACCAGTATTACCAGTATTATAATAGTGGTGCGAGGATTCATTTAATACTAGATTAATGTTTATTATTGATATGTTTATTATTGGTATGTTATTATTGATATGCTTGTATAATCAATAAAATACGTTTTTTTCATGACTGTATACCTACTTTTGCAGCCCCCTGTATATGTATATGTATATGTATATATATATATATATATATATATATATATATATATATATATATATATATATATATATATATATATATATATATATATATATATATATATATATATATATATATATATAACAAAATTGACCCGAATAATTATAACAGGCTTATTTCATTCTTGATTTTGGACAGAAAAACGTATTCTGATAACTTGTTTCCCTATTTTTTTGAATTCCATACACCTCAAAACACCGATATATCCTATGTATCAAGTTTCATACTTTCTACCAGAAGTATACATCTTATGTAATGTTTGTTCCATATCCGCCCCACTAAAAGGAATGTTCCTCTCATGATACAAGTGGTGAAAAATTAATTTTTTTTTGATGGGAAATACTTTTTCTGCACTTTATCCCTCATTGTAAAAACTTTATTTCAACAATCTGTGATATGAACACAATCAAATGGACTACATTATATTAGTCTCAGCCAGCATGCCCTTTGGCAATATACATTGCTTTAATCTGTGGAGTTTAATCAATGATATTCTGGGTGATTTCCTGATGCACATTTTGTCAAATGTGGAGTAGATTTTGTTGCAGGTCTTACGTTCGGCTTTTCTGCAGCTCCTGATACATTTGTCCTGAGATGTGTTTAATGGCATCTACGGTGCCCAATAAAGAAGCTGCAGTCTTATTTGGTTTCTTACAGGCAGGTGATTTTGGAGATATGGCATGTGGCACCATCTTCCTGCAGTAAATATGTTCCATAATGCAAAATGCCTCCGAGTATTCAATTGTCAGGTTTAAAGAAAAAAAACGTAGTCAATGCTCATGGAAGAGCTAGAAGCCAGAACAGATGGATTTAGCTCTGATACGAGCCTCGACATTGTATACAAAAACATAAAGAAAAAAAGAAAAGATCAGTACGCAACATAGCAAAAGGAACAGCAGAAAGAGGAGGGGGAATGCCAAGTCAGGCTGAAGGAGAAACTAGACGGAGACGGACAAACAAGTGATGTGGGTAATGATGAGGGGTCTTGGGAGAATGCAGGGGTGGACAATATGGATACAGAAGAAAAATTGGGGGAGGTGGTTTAATGGGTGTGGAAAAGATCATGGCTTTGGATGGCAGATGATCCAATATAGTGGTGGCCAGTTGTCCTGAAGACCTGAAGTAAACAATGAGCTTGAAGAGAACGTGGAAGTTGATTCAACAGGCAGAAAAAAAAAGAGGAACAAATGAGTGGAGATGAGGAGTGATTCTGGATTTTAGGATTTTCACAAGAAGGTGCTGATGGTGGACTGTGTGTGTCCTGCAGATCCCAGGGGATGACAGAGCATGAAGAGGGCAGAGGGTGCAAGACCATAAAGGAGGTAGAAGAAGACAAAGAGACCACGGACCCATCAGTGATGGATGGCAAAGTGCTTCACCCATAGGCTCAGCTTCATCACGGGAGATTGCAATGATCTTGAAGGCCTTGGTTTACACGTGAGAATCAGGGGCGCCAGCCCAGAGGTTATAGCATTTCAGCACACTCTCGAGAAATATCAAAGACAAGGAAGTAATGTGAACTCATATTTGTGGCTGAGGACCGAAGAAAACCATGAAGTCACTCAAAAGGGCACTTTTTTCCTCCTACCAAGAGTAGGCCTGGTAAAGGAATAGACCACATTTACATAAATTGGAGCTCTTCCTAAGAATGTCAGGCGAAATCACTTGCTTTATGGAAGTGGCATGGAGGAATCATTCTGTAAAAACAGGGTAAAACATCATAAGCGAATCGGGAAATATAAATGCACTCGGTTGAGTGCATAGTCTTGCCTCGCATGCTCATTCTGAACAAAAATGCCATTTTTAACTGAACATGCGACTAATATGCCCACTGTTATTATGGCCCGTATACCTGCATCATCCACACACCCGATTATGTCTCATACATTTGCCATTTTCTGTAGCTTGATTGATTATGAGGATATTTAACTACTTTTGTGCACATTAAGGCTAAATTACATCATTGAAAATTAAAATTAATATGAACAAGTAAAAAGACATCGTCAAAGCCCCCATTGTTTAAGTAATTTTGCTGTCCAGAGTTAAAGGGCTATCCTATATTTATGTACAACTAAAATGGCCGCCAGTCTACCAGTTGGCCATCTTTGATCAGATTGCAAAATAAAGTGAGGTGCACGTGAATGCCTTCATGTGTGCTTTTGCTAAGCTTAAATAAAATCGGACCATGCATGTCTGAGAAATGGTTGAGGACATATTTAAGTAACAAAATGGCTACCACTCAGCCATATTAGATCTGATCTCAAAAAGAAATACTGTGCATATGTAGTCCATTATTCCTTATCTGTGTGATAAGTTTGAATAACATCGGTAAATGCATGTTCGAGAAATGGTTGAGGACGTGTTCAACATCGAGTTTTTTATGACTACAATGGTCGCCAGTTGGCCATCTTGGATCTGATATTGAAAAGGAATGACGTGCTTATGTAAGCCATCACTCGTTATCTGTGTGCTTAGTTTAAACAAGATAGGTAAATGCATGTATGAGAAACGGTCGAAAATGTGTTCGATACTGGGTTCTTTATTTTTGTTTTTTTTTACAACTAAATGGCCACCAGTCTACCATCTTTGATCAGATTGCAAAATAAAGTGAGGTGTACCTGTATGCCATTATGCTGTCATGTAATGTGCTTATGACAATTTTGAACAGAATCGGACCATACATGTCTGAGAAATGGTTAGGAACACATTTAAGTAACAAAATGGCCACCAGTCGGTCATCTTTGATCTGATCTTGAAAAAAATGGCATGCATATGCAAGCTATCATTTGTTATCTGTGTCCTAAGTTTGAACAAGGTCAGTAAATGCATGTCTGAGAAATGGTTGATAACGTGTTCAACACCAGGTTTTTTATTTTACAACTAAAATGGCCGCCAGTTGGCCTTCTTTGATCGCATTGTGAAACAAAATGATGTGCATATGTATGCCATAATTTGTTGTCTTTCTGCAAAGTATGACTAAAATTGGTCAATACATGTCCAAGATATGGTTGCAGATGCACGCGCGCACACCCACACATGCACATCAAGACCAAATCCAAAAGCCCTGTTTCGGACTTCATCCAAAGGGGGCTAAACATTTCAAACCATATTCCCCAAGGTTGTTCAATCATATGTATGAAGTTTTGCATTCATCTGTTAGCGGTTCTGGAGAAGAAGATTTTTTTTAACGTATTCATTTTCAATCCAACATGCTGTCAGACCACATAACCGATGAGGTCATAAATTAAATTCTTCACTCACATCAGTTCATACATCAGATATATTACATTTCAGATTTTTCGCATAAGGATTTTGATTCAACCAATTTTGGCTGGAACACCACTTCACCGATAATGTCATCATTCTCACCCGATATATCCAATGAGGAGTTGATGACATTTGCCATGTTTCAATTTTTTTTGTTGAACGATTCAGAGATGTCGAATTTTTTTCCTTAACTCGATATCGCTGCCAACCAAACCATGTGAATACAACGACTTCAATGGGAGTGAGAAACAAGCCGGGGTCGGCAGCTTTGGTGGGGCAGAAGGTCGTGCGGAAGGCACCCAGAGTTGCAACCGTTGACATGAGTTTGGGATGTGACATGGTGCCCTGGCCTTGCCTTGTTGGAATTTGTAATATATATATATATATATATATATATATATATATATATATATATATATATATATATATATATATATATATATATATATCTGTGGTTCTGGAAACTGCATGCCTCCAAGGCAATGGCACCCAACATGCAGTGATCCTCAGACAGTTATTTCATTAATATGCATGCAGCTACACCTTTCCCTCATGTCTAATGGGTCAAATGGGATGAAGTGCGTTGTGTGGGTCTCAAAGTTAGGTCTGATTATATATTTATCTTCATTCCAACTCTTTTCCTCTTTTTCCTGAAATAAATCCAAGCAGGCACCGCACCCAGACGGCCGCCTGTAAAAACCACAGCAACACCCTCCACCTGTGAATGTCCTTGCGGAGACCAAAGGAAGCATCAACTACACGATGGAAAAATCCTCAGCGGCAAGAATACGCTGACGAAGGAAATAGTAGAACCATACATGAAATCCTAACGCTGTACAGGACACGTGCGGCACACTCTTTTCAACACAAATCTGCACCTAATAATTATATCCAATCCTTTCTTTCAATCCATGGCACAGATCGGGGCTAGCACCGTGCTCAAGCAGCTGCCTGTGAGGATCACCACTGTGATAAATAACCGCAGGCACGATAGCGGATCCGTGCGCAGCCCCGTGATATTTACCATCGGATTGTATGGGGCACATCTCTGTTCGGGTCTGCATGTTGGTTAACAACGACGTCTTATCGTCGATCTTCGCTCGCCACCAATGTCTCCCGTGGATGGCAGACATCCTCCTGCACCTCTGCCACGATGCAGCCGCCACCAAGCAGACAAATGCTGTACGGCTCAGATCGCTCAGACCACATGGCGTCCGGATGAAGCAAGCGCATTGATCAGTGCCAACTGCAGCATGCTGGGGGTGCTGAGCGGGCATGCGGGCCCGACGCGGCCCTCGGCCAGTCGCCGAAGCACGGCCCGGGAGTTTTGTGCAAGGCGATTCATATCGCAGGGTTCGGATTGAGACAATTCCACAGCTCGACGATGTCTCGCTGGATGTAAAATAAGGCCACTTCTGGCCGTGGCGGCTGGGCCGTGCAGTGGCCGGGGCCCATGGGAGCACCCAATTTGGGAGACGACACCACTTCGGGATGGCACCCTGCACCGCATGATGGATCTTCTAAAGGACGGATTGTGAAGCTGTCCGTCGTCGTAGTAGTCGTTTTCGTCCTCATCCTCTTTGTCTGGCCTTGGATCAATCTTTGCATACGCCTGCTGCTCCACAAGTTCCGTCTGCCACTCCGCCCACTCACTCTCGATCTCAGACTTCTCCAGACACTCGCTGCTGGCTCCACCCACCCACCTGATTCCAGCTGCCTCTCGCTGATGGACAACCCACTCACCTGGCTCCACCTAAAGTCCCTTCCTCATGCCTAACGGTCTTGCCCATTCTCTGGATCAGCACACACACTGTGCCAGTGCCGCAGCCAAGCAGGAGACGATGCACCCTCTCTCAAGAAAGGATCATTCAGCGGAGCATCCCCCCAAAACGTATTGGGCGGCGTGGTCAGTCAACCGTGAAAGGTATTACGAGACCGTTAGCCTCATCTCCTCTCCTTTCTTCTCATTAACTCCTCTTTATCGGGTTTTGTGTGTGTGTGTGTGTGTGCCATCATCCTTCCGAGGTCGGCGAAGTGATTACCAGTGTACTGGGCCGGTGTGTACCCAGGTTAGAATAGGTGTACCAGATGCCTGTGTCGTAAGAGGCGACCAGGGTTGCATCAGGAAGGGCATCCGGCGTAAAACCTATGCCAAATCATTATGCGGATCATAACGGATGATCCGCTGCGGCGACCCCTAACAGGAGCAGCCGAAAGAATAAGTATATGAATCGAAAGAAGAAGAATCGTACTATTAATGTTTTAGATCATTCCGAGTGAGGTTGTGTATGATGCCAGACTGCAGAGATGGAAGAGATGTGTTTATCCCAATCTGTAGCAGTGATTCACAGGGAACGCTTTTATTTATTTAATTATTTATTTCTTCATTGAATGAATGCTCGTAGAGGAACTTGTACGATGTGGATAAACTGCATGCGAGACAAAGGCATGAGTAGTTGTCAGTGTACTTTCACATGAAATACAAGGACTTCTAGCCAACAAAGCTCAAACATGTAATAGTATACAGGATTTTAACCTGGGTTTCTACACATCACGAACCAGGGTAACATGAAGAAGGAAATCTTGTTTGGTCATTTTCAAAGGATTCACAGCTCCTTCACCTCCTCGTCAAAATACACTGGCTGGTAAGTGTTCCGGAGTCTATGCTAACCCATGTTTGAATGTTTCTTGAGGAGCCTTACAATTACAATAAGAGCTCTGACCGTATGAGTATCAACACGACTGCTTTGTCACTTTTACAACATACTCCTTTTTAACGACATCGTATGTCAACGGATAGCCAATGAGTTACCTCCCCCTCTCCTCCCCTCTGTTGCTATAAAACACCCTCGCCTCTTTATGTTGGGTTAATGTTGCATGCCAGGACATGGAGAAGAAGCATCATTAACAGGAAACTATCGAAACAACTATCGAAGCTTGTTATTTGTGTTTAACATAAACCGGTATTCCAGACTTTCAGCAACAGTTACACGCTCTGTAAAGAGACCTCAAAGGAAAATATGGTTTGACCAGCAATATTGTAATGTAGGATATTCAATGTCATTGCTTTTAATAACAACATACTGCAGATCAGTGCTACTCAAAGTGGTGGTACGCGGACCGGTGCCGGTACGCGATTCATCGACTGCCAGTCCACGGCGAGTTTCCAGTTTCACATTATCATAATATATAACATGTAATGTATAACATGAAAATGTATAAAATCTTGAAAAATAATATATTTAAGCCGACAAATTCAAAATATGAGAGAGAGAGAGAGAGAGAGAAGTCTATAAATATATATATATATATATATATATATATATATATATATATATATATATATATATATATATATATATATATATAAAATACAAAATATAAATTAAAAAAATGTGTCAACTTTTATTATATTTTAATATTTTTCCAGTATAAATTAATATTACTACGGATGTTCAAACAATATTTTCTCGGATCATAAACGAATAATAATATGGCACAAATAGGGTACCGATCCCTGGCACGTTGGAAAAAATACCTGCCGGTCCGCCACATCAGATAGTTTGAGAAGCAGTGCTGTAGATCACAATCCTTCTTCAGCCAAATCCTTGCAATCCTTTCAGGGTGCAGTCAGATCCCTTATTCAGCATCCACATCATGAAATGACTCAAAGTGGAAACATACAAACAAGGAACTGACCCTTTACATGAATATTGAAAAGAAACGAGTGTGATGACAAATGCAACTCATGAAACCAGTCTATGCATGGCTGTAATTGTCATGCAATGTTCATGTAAACTCTCGAATAAACACTGAACTTTCAAAAGTCGTGATGGTGAAGATGAGTCCATGAAATCATTTGCATTACTTGCACACTCTTTTGTATTATTTTTCTCGAAGGAAAAGACGACACATCGGTATCAATGTCCATCTGTCTGTCTGCCGCTACGTCTGTCCATTAACACAGTTTTCCATCACCAACGATTGCTTTTCAACCGATATCAATGAAGGTCTCACTGGTGATACAAATGTGTCATCCACTGCAATTTTCTTCCGAATGCAGTTCCTTCAACGTTATGCGATGTTCAAACAGGACACATATCAAATTTCATATTGTCGCTATATTTCATGAAAGATGCAATTTAGGCAAAAAAACAAGTCTAAGAATGAGGGTTTAAATATTTCCTTGCAGACATCGTTTGGTTGAGGATTTCTCAGTTTTGTTGTTGTTACCGACTTATTTCCAGTTGTTGCTGGAGTTCATCAGGGGTGTGCACTGGCCCCTGCACTCTTCAACACTTGCATGGACTGGATTCTGGAGAGGATGTCGGAGAGATCAAGCTACGGTGCATCATTTGGGAATGTCAAGATCTCTGACCTTGATTTCCCAGATGATGCAGTCATCCTTGCGGAAACGCTGGATGTCCTTGTAGGGGCCCTCGAATCACTGAATGAGGAATTGGAGCCACTGGCACAACAAGTTTCCTGGTCAAAACAAAGATCCAGGCTTTCAATGACATGTTGGATGCGGCCATCTTGTCTGTACCTGTTTGTGGTGAGGATGTTGAGGTCACGGAGAGATTCACTTCCCTTGGCAGTGATGTTCATGTCTCCGCGGGTTGTGAGCCTGAGGTCAACAGACGTTTGGGTCAGGCCTGGGGAGTCATGGAATCACTGGATCATGGGGTGTGGCAATGTCGGTACCTGTGCAGGAGGACAAAAGTCTGAGTCTTCAGGTCCTTGGTGCCTCCAGTCTTGCTCTATGGATGTGAGACTTGGACTCTGATAAAGGATCCGAGATGAAGACTTAACTCCTTCGGGACCAGGTCTCTTCAGAGAATCCTTGGCTATCGCTGGTCAGACTTTGTGTCCAACGAGTGGTTGCTGAGAGAGGGACTCAAATGAGATTTGTTTCCTGAATAGTTCCTGAGCTTCAGCTGCAGATGCATGGATACGTGGCTCGATTTCTGACGCTGATCCTGCTCACCAGATTCTCTCAGCGAGCGAGCCTCATGAGTGGAGGAGGCCAATGGAACAACTGCGTGCCTCGTAGTTGCAGCAGGTTTATCAACATCTCAAGGGGATGGGGATGGGCCAGGCATCTGCCTGGGGGATGGCCAGACGGAAGCCCTTGGAGTACTGAAGGAAAGTGGGTGCAGTGACATGCTGCTCCTGCGAATGCTCCCATAACTAACCTAACCTCATCTATTCACCCTACCATGTGCCTAAGGTAGTCTTCCATCTGCTTGGAAATCAGCCAACATCACCTCCATCAACCATCCTTGCTGCCTATATCCGTGTCTGGCATGAGCAAAATTAACTTCTGCTTCACGGCAAAACTCAGTGTTGGATGCTTTGGTTTAAACTTCTGCTTAAAATGAACGAAATGAAACATTTTGAAAATTGCTACTTATTCTCACTCAGAGATTTCAACATCACCGTAATGCATATTATCAAGTTGTTTAAACTTTCTTTGTAGAAGAAGATGATATATAATTAGGGCTCCCACAGAGGGTGCTGCACGATATGCAATTACATCAAGATAATTGGGGTCTTCCCCCTACCTTGAACCCCATCCCTCAGAAATGCTTCCATGACAGCAACCATACTTGAGGTACCCTTCAACAACATGAGAAGTTTGGTTGGATTTGGATTAGGAGTTAAAAAATATTTTTTGAAGCATATATATATATATATATATATATATATATATATATGAACAAACAAACTCAAATTGATCTTGAGATATGAGGTATCAAGTTAGGCCATGGAGTTATTAATTTCCCCAATATACAAGGTACTGGTTTATGAGAAATCAAATTGAATGTCTGATGGATTTATGGTTCAGAGTAGATAGTGTTCAGAAACTCATTGTGCAATAACTTTTGCTGCGATGCCTTTAACGTCTTGCAGTATTTATGCCTATTTTACCTTTTCAAGCTGCTAGTTGTGCAAGTGCAGTGATTGCTTTCCACCTTCTTTGCAAATTAAAATTCTAATTTTATGCTTAAAATGGGTCATTAACCTGGCTCCAGAGCATATACATCCACAGCATTAGAAATGAATTCGTAAATTTACATATTTTACGAATTGGGACAAACCTAATAAAGGTTTGCTGAGAGTTCAATATCATAGCAATGTAACATGAGGACATAAAACTGTTCTATCCTCAGAGCCATCGAAAATATCTCGACCTCTTCCCTCAAACCATAAATATGTATACAACAACATGAGTGGTGATCATAGTGTTATCTTTGATATGATGACAGCAACTTTCATTTTCAAACTTCGATTATTATTATTAATACTATACTCAATGAAAATGAGCACATTGTGTTTTCTGCCCAACACTTGCCACCAATCTCGTAAAACAGCAGAATGGTTCTCGTCTTGCAATTGACAGTTCTTAATGATGCAGAAACAATCACGGATGCCACTCGAATTTAATTGTCACTTTCAGCACCGCAATCTCCACCGATGTCAGAAAGGGAATTGTAAGGTGCACTACATGGAGTGGATAAGCAGAGAAACAATGATATTGAACAACATACACAACTGTGTTGGCAGCTCACGATGGTAGGCTGTGCCAACAATATCACTGCTTTTATACAAACGGGTGAAAATGTTTAGAAATATCAGAAGAAGGAAGAAATTTGTGGAGGCGCAGGTGGAATGATGTCTGTAAGGGTTGTGTGGGGATTGTCAAAATGGAAACCAACGTTCTGGCCAAAAACTGGCAAGTGGGGCAGTGCATGGTGCCGCAGTTGGACAAAAAAAACAAGGAATAAACGAAAAGCAAGAGGAGAGAGGATAGAGAGGACAGAGTCCACGAGTAAGAGGGTTGAGAAAGGTCAGGTTAATGAGGGTACAAAATACAACGGATAGGGAAGGTGGATGGATGATGAGAAATGGTGTTCTGCTGGCACACTTTATGCATCACATGTGATGTGTCAGCATTTGATGATTTAATGAGATCAAGAAAAATAAAATCTTTAGGCAAGAATGTGCGATGATGTGATCAGTTATACCTTTTGAAGCCAGCATACTGTCATTCTTCCTTCCACAAACATATCCAATTAATCATTGTGAGAAAAATCACCAAATTTAACTCCATGCTCATGTATTTAGAACTGTATTGCAGCTCAGAACTATTATTTTTAACCGACAGTGAAAACGCACCATTTGGTTCTTATGATCACGTGCTTGTGAGAGTCAACATCTCGACTGCTAATTTCAGAGAGCCGCCTCAGTGTCGGCAAGTATGGCATTTCCCTCAAGTGGATTGGCAGGGATTGCAAGTGGCCACCTCACTTCAGGAATGGTCTCCCATATCTACTGCTCCTGATGTTAACTGATCCTGGGAATTCTTCCACAAACATCTGCTCCCTCTCATGCACAGATTCATCTCATCTCATCTCGAGTTATCCTACCCATCTTCCTGCCCGTGATACACTGAATCATGTGGTGAGGCAGTTTCTCGAAAACAACTTGCCTTCTCTTTCTGAAAGGGAAACCTGACCGAAGGCAATCTCAGATCATTCCACAATACCCACAACAAGCATGTGCCAACTTTCAGGAGAGCCAGAAAACAACATCTGGCCAACCTCAAGATTGAACTTTCAAACTTGTATCCCTCCTTTGAAATTGGTGTATGCTCCCCCTTCATCCTGCCTCTCTTCAAATGACACCACAGCTGACTCCACCCGTGAGAAGGTTGAATGCCTCAATTCTGTGTTTGCTTCCAAAACTTGTGTCCCCAACTCTCTGTACCCACCCTTCCTTGTCATACCCAACTGGTCCCGGACTATGTTTCTTTTACACCTGTGAAGATGGAGAGGTTTCAGACTACCAGAAGCTCTGATTCTGCAACTGGACCGGAAAGCATCAGCTCACATGTCCTAAAAACCTGCTGTGCTGCTCTTGCACATCCTCTTTTAACTCTCTTCACTCTATCATTTGTCCTCGGTTATCTTCCATTTGCTTCAAAGTCAGCCAACATCAGAAGTTGCAAAAATCGATTCCCATAAATACATACTGTACCTATCAGCCTACTTCCAAACATCAGCAAGGATGTGGAATCCATTATCACAGTAGACATCAAATCATTCCTTTGCCCGAACAGACTCTCAAATCACCAACTCAGATTCCAACCAGGTCACTCAACCTTGGGCATGCTGCTTCTACTCTCCTTACAATGGATGGAAGCCCTCAATGTCAGACATGAGATCAGGGCATATCTCGAGCATTCAATACAGTCTGTCCCCCCACATTACTCTCAAAACTCAATGCCAATGGCATCCAAAGCCAACACCACACATCACTTACTGACTTCCTCTACTCCAGTAGCCACCAGGTGGATCTCAACAGAATGCTCTCATCTCCTCTCCCTGTCAAGGCTGAAGTTCCCCAAGGCAGTGGGCAGTGTTCTGGGCCCAATCACATTCCAAATTTTCAACAAAGATCTTTCTGACTCTGGAAAATCTGTTTTACCTCTTTGCTCATGACTCCACCCTCTGCTGTAATATCTTTCATTATTTGGCTGGGCAGGCAGTTACCTCTTCTCCCTGTGCAGACCCGGATAAAATCACAAGCTAGTTCAACATGTGGAATATCTTTCAATCCTGACAAATCTCACACTCTCACTCTTTCTCTCTGAGAGGACCACCTGGCACACCCTTCCATATACTTTCTTAAAATTCCTCTTGAAGAAGTTCAGTCACTCAACTTTTGTGCCTCACCATCAGCTACGATTTTAATTGGGCAAACCATATTTCTAAGTTGGCCTTCAAACCAGTTGTCAACTGGGCATCCTCCATCATGAAAAATCTTTTCTTAGCACACCTGAACTCTTATCCATCTAAAAGGCCTTCATCCGCAGTTTGATGGAGAATTGCTCTTCCCTTAAGGTTGGTGCTCCTGCCTCATACCTTACTCAGCTTGATGCCATGGAAACCAAAGCCTTCAAGATCATTGGAATATCCCATAATTAAGCTGAGTCTATCGGCCTATCACTTTCACATTGCAATCAGGTTGGTGATCTCTCTGTCTTCTACCACCTCCTTTCTGGTCTTGCACCATCTGCTTTTTCTGTGGTCTGTCCCGCACAGGTTTCTGCAGTACACAAGTGGTCCAGCAGCAACCCGATTCTGGTGAAACAACCAAAATCCAGAATCAATGCTCACCTCCATTCATTTGTTCCTCTTTTTTTTACACCTGTGGAATCAACTTCCACCTTCTCATAAATTTCATTCTTTGCCCCATAGGTTCAAGATGGCTGTTCACCACCATCCCCGATTATCTCCTATCCAAAACCATGATCCTTTCTACCCCCATTGACACTCCCCAGCCCAAATGTTTCCAAATTTCCAGTTTTTACTTCCTGAGAGTTTGCTTATGTATCAATATTGTCCACCCTGTACATCCTCCCCTACCCTCATTCATTATTTGTCCAAGTCTCCCTTTATTTTGTCCCTCAACCCTGCTGCTGCTAATGTGTTTCAACCTATATTGTACTGTTCTTTTGCACAATGATCCATTCTATGTTCGAGCTCCACTATGAGCCTCGACTTTGTATAAAATACAAATTGACATTTATGATCAGAAGTAGCTCGAGCATTTGTCCTTTTTATTTATTGTGATCACACAAAGTTTTTGCTTTGCTGACAATTTCTTGAAAAGAAAAATTTTTTTTCCAATATATATATTTAAGGTCAACGTTGAATAATGGACTTCCTCACGAAATGTTTCATGGAAAGGAGGGTTCGCTCAGCGTGCTTTGCTTTGAACCTCTGCTTAAAACGAGTGAAATTAAATAATTTGAAAATTTCGAATTATTCTCACTCAGATTTCAACATCACAAATGCATGTTATCAAGTTGGATGAACTTTCTTGATATAAGAATAAGATGATTTGTTACACCGGATACCACCGGGCGGTGATATACGTTACTCATTTACATGGAGAGAATTGGGGTCTTCCCTCCATCCCCTCCACAGATATGCTACTGCAACATAAATCTTACTTGGGGTGGTACCCCATAAGCAACATGCAAAATTTGTTTGGATTTCATTTAGTAATTTTTGAAACATATATAGAAAAACAAACAAAAACCAGAAATAAACAGTAACACTGACAAACATAGTACAACTGACATGATGGGACAATGATATGCAGCAGCTGGTTGTGGTTTGTTTATATAATTTTTTTTTTACAAAATTAAACATACGTGGTACATCTTTCTCATCATTCAGACAGAAACATGATACTACATATATTAACTGGTAAATAAGACACAATAAGGTCATTAGAAAGCCGCTAAAACCACTGAAACGGGCGTAGTTGTACTAAAAGTATCGTCACAGTACCTGAAATCAACTCTCGTTAACCAACTCCATGAAATGTATGCATATTTAAAATATAGTTACCATTCACACAATTCTTTCTAAAATTAATTTGTGTACATCAATATTTATCCGAATGCCACTGATCAACACAGAATCGATTTACATTTACCTATTTGCACATTCATTGTCTGTCATGCAGCCACAGGCTTTAGGTGCAAGGCATCTTCATTTTCTTGCATGAGCAGTGAAAGTTGTGGCAATCATTGCGACAGGAAGAGTAGGCGACATCAATGCAAGCTTTCGGGATAGGATCCAGGCTGAGAAGTGTGGTTTTCAATTAATTCCCATTAAGTTCCCATCCCATTTGCTGTGGCTGAGGAATGACTGGGTCTGTGCAATGCGCCCGTTTCCAGATGAGTGCTTGATAATGTTGTGGTGGAAAATTTATTTTAAAATACAAGCTTCATGTTTGACTGTGGCCCAATTAAGCCTCATGATTGATTTAAAAGCTCATTAGAAACATGATTATTACATTTATTTTATTAGTATGTGTCTATGTTCAGTATTAATTAATACCCATGTCTGAATATTAACTGACTTGATTGAAGCTTGTGTGATTACAAACATGAGCCCATGAACATGCGTATAAAAGTCCATGGGGACATAATCGATTCAGCTCTGCATTCTCATTGCTACTTAAACAACATACTTATGCTTTTAAATGCTTGTGAAGGTATAAAGTCTATTGCAAAGCATTGCAATTAACTAAAGGCGGTTTGTCACCATATATGGAGTTGTTCACCAAGAAGGATTATGGGTAAAAGATAATCTGACCAAGAAATGAGGTAAATGAAAGTGTTTTTGTATTAAAACGAAACATGTTTATTAGAGAGAGATAGAGAGAGATATAGATAGAGATAGAGATAGAGATATAGATATAGATATAGATATAGATATAGATATAGATATAGATATAGATATAGATATAGATATAGATATAGATATAGATATAGATATAGATATAGAGATAGAGATAGAGATAGAGATAGAGATAGAGATAGAGATAGAGATAGAGATAGAGATAGAGATATAGATATAGATATAGATATAGATATAGATATAGATATAGATATAGATATAGATATAGATATAGATATAGATATAGATATAGATATAGATATAGATATAGAGATAGAGATAGAGATAGAGATAGAGATAGAGATAGAGATAGAGATAGAGATAGAGATAGAGATAGAGATAGAGATGAATTCCCATGCTCACACAGGTGTTCCCATGCTCGCACACAAACCATGAATGGTGTTCTGCGCATTAAGAAACCGAGGAACATTGAGCAAGCCTGGTGTTGGCTTTGCAGTTAGGGTGGTGGCTTTGGTTCCGAGGATCCTGAGTTCAAATCCCACTCGGCTGTTGAATTAATACCAGGGGGTCAACTCAGCCTGTCATCCTTCCGAGGTCGGCAAAATGAGTGCCAGCTTGCTGGTATCCTGTGCCGGAGTGACAACCTGTCTAGGATTTTGCCCAATAGCCAAGGAGACTGCTGAGGCAGCACCAATTATAATTATCTGCACAGAGTATGGTCCAAATGGATGGATAAGTTCATGTTTCATCTCATTCTTGATATCCAACTTGCGACCACCTTCATAGGAAATGATAAGGTGCTGTGTTACATCTCTATCAGCTTTCCAAATAACTCTCTTGTCCTTATCTGTTTTGTTCTTGGGAACATCGTACAGGTTTTCAAATTTTGGAGGTTTGTTTGTTTTGATTGTGGCTCTTTAAGGCAAGGCAGATTTGCTAACTTTGGTGACAAGTCTGTCCTGACCAAACTCAGTTACTTCATCGCTTGCAGTCGATCCTCCTGAATAACATCAGTTGCTCAATTACTGGCATACATACTGTAAAGGCACCACTGATGTACTTCTCCTAACATGACATTAAACTGTTGTCATACTTTCACCAGTAGATCTTCAGCTTCAGAATATAAACATTTTACCAGCGATACAAGTATAAATATGATATGGCACCCATTTTGAAACCAAATTATGCTCTTACAGATTTTCAGATATTAGACAGTTAGTTGCATCTGTACATGTTTTGGGCATGCCAACATGAAAATTCGGATTCAGCACCTCAAAATCCATTGGAAAAAATAAAAATAAAAAAATTTTTGGCAGCTTGTACCCTTTTCACTCCAACTTAGGGCCTTGTCCATCCGTGTAGAAAGTGACGGAGTTGAGTTGTATGTCGAGCTCGTCAGTGATAGCATCGACCAATTTGACAACCAGAACAGCGGCACAGAGTTCTAAACGTGGAACACTTGTTGGCTGTAGCAGTGCCAGCCTTGCTTTTCCTGCAACAAAACTTATAATGACTTCACCATTGCCACTGACAAACTGCAAATGACTACAAACACCAATTTCCTCAGTCGATGCGTCCGAGAAAACGTATAGCTCACGGCATGAGCTTTCAGACATTGGATTGGGACAATAAGTGCACAGAATGCCAATGGTGGTGAGTGCGGTGAGAGAGGCACACCAGTTGTCCCATTGTTTCTTGAAATTTTTGGGGAGTGGTTCATCTTATCCAAGCACAGCTCTGGCATTGTCGGTTAAGTCATCTGATGCAGCAACATCTTTCCCTTAACAATGACAGGCACTGAGAAATTGAAGGGGTGATAAATGCTGCTGAATGAAGAAAGAACTCCATGCTTCATGAAGGACTTGTCCATGTCGGGAACAGTGAAGATGATGGTATGCGTTTCCAAATCCCATGACACTCCAAGTGACCGCTGAACAGGTAGTGGGTCGGCACCAAGGTCAAGGTCACTTAAATCCTTAGCATGCTTTCTGTCTGCAAAATGAGTCATCATTTCCATGCTGTTGGAAGCGATTTTGTGCAGACGTAGATTCACAGTGGACATCACCTTGGTTCGACTCAGAAGTTCTATGGCTTCAACAGGGGTAGGTAAGCTCACCAAACCATCATTGACACAGACGTTCCATTCCAAGTAACGTCTTGCGTCGTATCTATATTTTTCTTCACAATTTGACGCAGTTTTACGTAGTCCATAGGCAGCAATGGCAGGATTAGGACTGTTCTCAAATACATGTCACCTTCATATGAAATTCAGAGGTGTCCACTTTGAGATCGTTTTACTAAAACAAAAGAAATTGCAGAAAGTCACAATGATGCTCACGTACATAGAAACAATGGATCATTTGCTCTACGTTGGCCATGATGGTGATGTGTTCCCATCTGAAACGTACTAATACCCCGAGGAAACTATTGACAGGTCTGGAACAGGAAGTACAGGTTCGGTCAGGTATGGGAGCATGCACTGGAGCAGCACGTCGCTGCATCCACTTTCCGCTGATACTCCAGGGGCCTCCGTACAGCCATCCCCCAGGCAGATATCCCCATATCCTTGAGATGCCGAGGGTGTTTCAAAAAAGAGTGATGCAACTATAAATGTTTATTTACAATGAAAAAGAAACTTCAGGAATGTGAACCAAACATTTTCTTGAAAGTTTATGACATGGTATTTTATATCACTCATTGCAATTGAAGTAAGTCACTGCGAGGTTTAGTGAGAGCCCAAGGTCTGAAATTGGCATTTTCACAAAATCCTTGTAATTGCCGTTATCGATGTGTGCCCCTCCACGATTAAGACAGGCATTGATCCAGACTCCAAAGTTCTATCCAACTTTCCTGTAGGTCTCATGTGGCACTGCCAAGAGGTATTCTGACACCTCCTGCTTCAGATCATCCAGTGTGGCAGGGTGGTTGGCAGAGACAGAGCCCTTGGCAACCACCATAACCAGTAGACCAGGGGGTTCAAGTTTAGGCTGTGGTGACCCAGTCATAAGCGGTACCCAGGGCAATGAGGTGGTTTCTCAAGAGCTGCCACAGGAAAGTGATGGTGTCACCAGCTGTATGTGGGGGTGCACCATCCTGCATAAACCAGGTCATGTTGAGCTGGTTTGGGTTGACCTTTTGGGTTAGATCATTACGGAACATCTGCAGCACGGCCCAGTAGCGCTCACCATTGATCATCACCATCCTGCTCTTGCCATTCTCAAAGCAGTAAGACCCGATCGTTCCCCATCTGTCATTGAAGGTGCAGAAGCATGTGACCTCAGGCCATTTCAGGTATCTCTCAGTGATCTCCTCAGGTGATTATGCCCCCCAGAAAATGTTATTGTGGTTGTTGATGGTACTGTTCAGGTGTAAATGAGCTTCATCACTGAACCAGATCAGATTTATCTAGTTTGGGTACCACTCCATCCTGTCACTGAGCCAATCGCACATATCAAGTTTCCTCATGTCATCTTGACTCTGTTTATGCCTAATCGAGATGATGTACGAGAAAAGCTTCAGTTCCTTCGCGCAGATATGCCAGATCGATGTTGGTTTGATACCTCGCGCCCCCGGGAGCACCGGCGGTGAGACTTGCAGCAACACAAAATGCACTGATAAGTTCCACATACGAGACGCACAGGTCAGCATTGCTTATGGCGATACGTGTTCATCATAAAGCTGGAGCTCCAAATTATTCTTCTTCCAAATTAATCATTAAATTGACATACGGACGTATGAGACCATTGAGCCTGTAAGTCCTGGAAGGGCGATACAAACACTGGCAGGACACAAAAACTCATAATAATGCTCTGCAAATATTAACGTACTCGGTATAATAAAGAACATTTTGTCGTCCAACAAACCTCATCCTGGCATCAGGATAGAGACACAGGCCACACCGATCGTTCGATAATTATCAAAGTTATCTGATGGCCAGAAAAAGTTGTGATCACACAAAATATATGGACTGTACATACAAAACAGTGACTGCTTTAGGGTGATCAAATCAAACGTGGCAGGATCAAATCAAGGCTGATGTACAAAGGTGCTGCAAATGGCTGCAACACAATGTTTTCGCTTTGAATGTTCTGCAATGCGCAAGAGGATGTTTGGTCCTGTGATGATGGCAGAATTGTTGTGGATCTTCCATTCGATGACGAGTGTGCTGATTTTCAGAGGGCGACACGACTGCTGCGGTCTGTTGCTCAACAATCTGTGGCAGCAATTCACCCGTGACTTCGGCCTTGCTTAGTCTGACCCATGGACGAGTGTGACAAGTGAACGCAGACGTTCTGTTCTTGGTGGCGAGTGGAGCTTTCACCTTAGTAGCGGAAGAACGTGATCCGTCATCATATCCTGTAGAAACCATAAGACCGAGGTCATTTTGAATCTTTGTGTTGCGCCGAATGAAGGATGCGAGCATCAAAAATGGTGGAAAGGTGACACTGTGGGTTTCTTTGTGCTTGTCGCCCTGCATCCTCCAACGATCCACAATGTCAGGTGGAAGCTTGTGGGATTGTGATGGATGAAGAATAAGAATGAAGCAGAACAACAACAATGAAGAATGACATCACATGATGACACCACAATCCTCTTCTGGTTTTGCATCACAACATCTTTTGACATTGTTCCATCACAATCCGACAACAAAAGTAAAATGTCAAAAGATGTCGTGATGCAAAACCAGAAGCGGATTGTGGTGTCGTTCCTTCCTTGTTTGATTGTTTTTATGAGATTTCATCTCTCAATGTTTATTTATTTATTATTTTTCTTGTTGATATCATGAATACACTTGCATAAGGTGAAAACATGGACTTATTGAAGATTAACTAATCTATTTAAAGATGTAATCAACATAAAACAACAATTTTAAGTAAAATACTTTTTGCAGTGTGACAAAATCCTGCTTACTGTAAGTGAGTATGCACAATATACAGTATATGTGAGCACTCATAAACAAGCAAATCCTTAACCGATTCATGCTTTACATGTTTATTTGAATTACATTCGGAGAAATTCCCCTACATATGAATACAAATCAACTCTCTGACAAACAAACACACCTGTGAATCAATTCCAACCTTTTACAATGGCGTTCTCATGATGAAGGATGTGAGCATTATAAACAAAGCATATGTTTCAGATATGAGCAATTCCCTTGCAGTCATCACATTAGCCAAGGATAAAACCTGCCTTCGTGTTGAGCCCTCAAGGCCAACAGAGCAATGTGATGGTTTTATGTACGCACTCCATAATATACTGTGTTAGTTCTCCTTTTCCCTAATCTATCGTCACGTCTGAAACGACATTAAAGGACATAAGGGCATAATGAAAACAAAGTCAACGTTGTGAAAGATGATAAGATACGGAACCTGCAATTGAAAAAGGTCTTTTCAACAGGTGTGCAAAAATATTTCAGGATGACAAGATGGCGGTTGGTTTCAAACTTGAGTGAGGGGTTTTCGGCATGTTGGTTAGGGCAAGTACACAAGCTGAAACTTCGACAAGACCGACTCAACTTGAACAAACGCATCAATGGATTTCTTTAGAGTGCTTCAAGCTAGATTTTTTTTTTTGGGGGGGGGGGGTCAGTGCACTTACTGATTAAGACACCTTCTGTTGAGGTTTACTCTTTGTGTTGCTATATAAATGGGGAATACCTAAAGGAGCTGAAATGAAGATAAATGGAACTCAATGATGCACCTCCAGAAGCAGTTCCTCAAAAAGAAATGATTTGTACACGTTTGATGGAAGAAACAGGAGATGTGCCTCACATACAGCATAACACTGGCAGGATGGCCTTGACTCTGGAGGTATACACCCTCGTTTCTAAGCTGTCCAGCCTGGGTTTGAATCCCGAACCAGTCTAGCCTGGGCTTGAATCCCGAACCAGTCGAGCCTGGGTTTGAATCCTGATCCAGTCTAGCCTGGGCTTGAATCCCGATCCAGCTATAAACTGTCATCCTGGTGTTTCATATGCAGTGGGATTCATCAATGTGTGTGCCGTCCTTGGAAGGATGGATGTTAAATAGGAGTCCTGTCTGCAGAATTAGTTGGTTGGATGTTAAATTAAGCACGAAATGCTTCCACACTTATCAAGATCTTTCGTTTGATTGGTTGGTTCAGGGAAAAATAATAAATCTAACAAGACCATTTTACAATGCAGAGCCTCGTCATGGAATTTGTCGAGGTGACTGCTTTCACACAAGCCACACAAGCCCCTTTTCGACTTAAAACTCATTTTTCTATAATTTAGCAAGTATGTTTTGACTTCCTGATATCACGGTGAGAGCATTCACTCTGAGGCTGGGAGATCAGCAGTTCCATATCTGGTATGGCTGAGCCACACTAAATATATTTTTTAATGGTTCATGCTGATTCCTTGCTTGACACTTTGCACTTAAAAAGGATAGAGCATGGACAAACAATGTTAGTTTGGCAAACATAACACAGGCTTTGAGGGACGTAATGTCCTCCTTCTTCTCTGTTGAAGTTCCTTGGCAGGGAACCTGTGATTAAAGTAAACTTTCTTGACAAACTACATTTCAAAGTTTGCCTCCAAAGCCAGTCACCAACTGGGCATTATCCATCGTGCAAAGTCCTTGCTTGACACACCTGAACTCCTATCCACTGAAAAGACTTTCATCTGCAGCTTGGTGGAGCACTGCCCTCCCCTCTGGGCCTGCTCTCCTGCCTCACACAATGTTCAGCTTGATGCTGTGGAAACCAAAGCCTTAAAATAATTGGAATCTCCTGTGGTGAAGCCGAATCTATGGGCCCATCACTTTGCAATCACCAACAGGTCAGTGGTCTCTCTCTCTCTTCTACTGCCTCCTTTCTGGACTTGAACCCACTGCCCAATCCATGCTTTTCCTCCCACCATCCCCCACAACCCTTCAGGTATCTGCAGGATGCAAGTGGTCCACCAGCATTCTATTCAATCTCATTCTTCTCCCCAGGTTTAAGATAGCGGTTTACCAATATCTCAGATCATCCCCCATCCAATACCATGATCTTCTCCTCACCCGTTAAACCACCCACAACCCCCGACCTCCAAATTTTGCTTCTGTATTCCTCTTATCCACCCCTTGAATTCTCCACTATCCCTAATCATTACTCGCATCCCTTGTTTGTCTGTCTCTGTCTATTTTGTCCCTCCGCCACACTTTTGGCATCCCTCCCCCTTCTCTTTCTGCTGCTCCTTTTGTTATGTTGCATCCTAATCCATTCTGTGTTCTTGCTCTTCCACAAGCCTTGACTATATGTTGAAAAACAAAAGAAAACAAAAATATGGTGAAATTCGACATTAAAATGTTAGGGTTAAATTACTCGTTTAATTGTGTGTATAAGGTCGGTTAGGTGCGCTGCTGGGCATACGAGATGATCCCCTCGGTCTTCAGCATACTTCATACCACAGGCATTGTGGATAAACATACATTCAGTATCATGATGAGTGCGGCTAACTTGAACATAATCCACATTCAAGGTATAAAATAAAAAAATGGTTAAGTGAGACAAACGTTTCCCCATCATATTTCCGCAAGGCGCTCACAAGGTTCGCCAACAACCCCCTTCTGGTAAAACTACCAAAATCACGAATCACTGCTCACCTTCACTCTTTCATTCCTCTTTTTTCCCACCTTTGGAATATACTCCCTCACTCTGTTCAATATCATTCTTCCCTCCAGGGCTTTAAAACAGCTGTTCACCACCACCTCTTAAGGTCCCCCATCCAAATCCTCGATCTTTTCTACCCCCGTTAATCCACCGCAAACCCAACTCCTTCAAATTCCCTGCTTTCCTTCCTGAAAGTCCCTGTAGTGTCCATCTTGTATTCCCCATGTTCCCTGCTCCATCCTTCTCCCTTCCACTCTAATGTCTCTGTTCCCCTGTTTTGTCCTGCCCACTCCCACCACTCGTTCCATTCCCCCTCGCTGTGTGTTGTGTGTTCGCTCTCATATGAGCCTCGACAAGGTATACAAAATTAAAAAATAGCACCGCAAAGTGGGCGTAACCCCTCAGCCCCTTGACACAAACCAATTTCAAGATGGTGGCCATATTGAAAATCACAGCACACCCTTTTTGAAAGGAACCTTCCTCTACTCAACCCCAACACACTCAGCAAAATGGATTTAATCGGACAAGGCGTTCTCCTCGAAATTGACGGAAACCAATTTCAAGATGGCTGCCGTGGCGGCCACAGTGAAAATCGCAGCATGCCCCTTTTGGAAAGAAACCTTCCTCTACTCAACCACATTATACCTCGCCAGAATAAAATCAATGTGTGAAGCCGTTCTCAAGTTATTGTCTGGAAACCAAATTCAAGATGGCTGCTCTAGCCGCCATATTGGACAACAGATTGCGCTGAATATTGAAAGGAACCTTCCTCGACCCAGCCGCAACAAACACTGCAAAAATGGATTTAATCGGACAAGGCGTTCTCCTCGAAATCGACGGAAACCAATTTCAAGATGGCTGCCATGGAGGCCACATTGAAAATTGCAGCGCGCATTTTCGAAAGGAACCTTCCTCTACTCAACCCCAACATACCCTGCAAAAATGGATTTAATCGGACGAGGCGTTCTCCTCGAAATTGACGGAAACCAAAAGTTGACAGACGCCCGGACGCCCGCCGGACAACGCCTATGACGACAATACCCCTTAGCCAATTCAGGCTGAGGGGTAAAAAAAAAGGTGTTATGGTTGAATGAGAACATACTGTCGAGCCATGCCAAAGACAATTTTGGCGAAATATTAAATTCGCTCCCCCCACCCCCCCCATAGTTGCTCAATTAAAGTTTATCTGTGTGTATGTACACACACAAACACAACTCGTATAGAAAATCGAGTTATTGACTTCAAATCACCGCTAAAGGTTGATGAGTTTGTCCAGTGTGAGCAGTGTCCCATAAGCTGTTAAGCTTGAGTACGGTGAATGCCGTCAAGTTCAATAAGAAGCAAGAAATGACGTATCACCAGTGGGCCAATTAGGCGTTGGGTTCACAAAATAGTATGATCCACTCGGGGACTCGGGTGTTATAAAAGGCCAGTGCCCGTTGAAATAATTTGTTTACCAAAAGGGATTCGATGATAGTAGACTCATGGTTGAAAGCCACTGAAGATAGAGCTGTGACGTGGAATGTGATACGAAGCTCCAGTTGCAGAGAGTAAAGTGCTGCTGGATGAAAGGGTCATGAACAGACGCATGGTACAAAACTCTGTGAGCCAAGAGAGAAAATGCATTGCTGAAGATAGGGCTGTGAATGCGGTTTAACTCCGGTGAAACTCAAGTCCGTGACTCATTTCCACGATGGTGTGAATAGCGAGCTACCAGGCAGGAAAGCATCATCACACTTCCGTTTAAGACTTTCTCACCCCTCGTTCCTCAAGGGGGAGGTCCAAGAGCCCAAAAGTCGGGGATCCGAGATCCACAGAATGGATCTAAGAGCCCTCCCAAAAAAACACGATTGGTTAGAAACCAGATTTTAAAAAAAAACCCACGCCTACACAACTACCATTGGTTGGAAAAGTACAAAATATGGCCAAAAGTATGTGGAAACATACTCGTCCAACATCTCATTCCATAATCATGGGCATTAATATGAAGTTGATCCCCCACCCCACCCCACCCTTTCCTACTATAACAGCCTCCACTCTTCTGGGAAGGCTTTCCACTCGATGTTTGAACATTGCTGCAGGGATTTGCTTCCATTGAGCCACAAGAGCATTAGTGAGGTTGGGTCACTGATGTTGGGTGATTAGGTCTGGTTCGTAGTCGGCATTTCAATTCATACCAAAGCTGTTTGATGGGGTTGAGGTCAGGGCTGTGTGCAGGCCAGTGCTGTTCTTCCACACAGATCTCGATAAACCATTTATGTATGGAACTCGCTTTGTGTACGGGGGCATTGTCATGCTGAAACAGGAAAGGGCCTTCCTCAAACTGTTTCCACAGAGTTGAAAGCACAGAATCTTCGAGAATGTCATTGTATACTGTTGTGTTAAGATTTACCTTCAATGTAACCAAGGGGCCGAGCCTGAACCATGAAAAAACATCCTCAGATCATTCTTCCTCCTTCAGCAAACTTTACAGAAGGCACTATGCATTCGGGCAGGTGGCATTCTCCTGGCATCTGATAAACCCAGATTCATCTGTCGGACTGCCAGATGGTAAAGTGTGATTCATCACTCCAGAGAACGCGTTTCCACTGCTCAAGAGTCCAATGTCGGTGAGCTTTACACCACTCCAGCCAATGCTTGGCATTGCGCATGATAATCTTTAGCTTGTGTGATGCTGCTCGGCCATGGAAACCCACTTCATGAAGCTCTCGTCAGACAGTGCTTGTGCTGATGTTGCTTCCAGAGTCAGTTTGGAACTCGGTGGTGAGTGTTGCAACCGACAACAGACGATTTTTCCACGGTTTGCACTTCAGCACTCGGCGGTCCCGTTCTGTGAGCTTGTGTGGCCTACCACATCGAGGCTGAGCTGTTGTTGCTCCTACACTCTTCCACTTCACAATAACAGCACTTACAGTTGACTGGGACAGCTCCAGATATTTCACAAACTGACTTGTTGGAAAGGTGGCATCCGATGACGGTGCCACATTTAATGCACTGAAGCATGAAGAGCTCGGCGACAACGATTCGCACAATTCAACTCTGACATGTGTATCGTACAGCACCATTCTATGGATGCCGATATTAGAAGCCGCAACTGGAAAGCATCTCAAAATGCAAAGCCCGTCCAGGTCCGCTTTGTACTCAAACTGATTTTGATGAAAACAAAAACTGGAAAAAAATATTAATAATTTGTGTTCTCCATATTCTCATCAGAAAGGTTTGTTGAAAATGTAATGGCAAAAGGTTAAATGGTAACAGAGTTAAGTATGGACAGAAATACTGAAGCTGAAATGGTAAATAAAGAAACACAGAAGCAATGAAAAAAAAACTGGCCGTCTTTTGCTGATGTTCGGCAGATGGACTAATAATGGCGATTTGTACTCACTGTGACTTTGCCCTTTGACACAATTATTAATTATTGTTCTCCATGTTCTCATTATAAGGGTTTATTGAAAATTTGATGACAAAAGCTCACATGGTAAAACAGTGATACCCTGGACACGCACGCACGCACGCACACACGATTGTGATAAACAAAACCCGGGAGGACGGGCTAATTAAACAATTTACTGTGTTGGCATGATTTACACCAATCATAATAAAAACAGTTCTTTTCTAATATTGGTGATATTATATTTATTTGAAATATATTTGTGATTTAAAAAGGTCCAAGTGGTCAAAATGGTCAAGGGTCAAAGCTGTCTAATCTGCCTGAGGGGTACAAGGGGTCAAAATGGTGTTAAGGTCAAAGGGGTCTTTTGGATCCTCAGGGCATTTCTGGGCTTCTGGGTCTTTTGGTATTCAGCGGTCTCAAGGGTCTTGGGGGAGTTAATGTTGAAACAGGACATGATTAATGGGCATTACGTCTTCATGGAGTGATGGACGGCTTCACGATCTCACAACTCACCATGCTTTCCATGATATATACTCGCGATACCCGTGCACATGCACGGGATAGCAGTACAACATAGCTGGTAGCATACGACAGACGGTACACGGGGAATGACAAAAATATGCATTGTGCAAAATGCAAGTGGTACTATGGAACGCCAAGACTTCCCAAACATTGTCGGCATGTCCGCTAAGTGCCACAGCAATTTCATAGGGATCGTGTGATGGCGAGCAGAGTTTTTAGTGTGCAAGCTTGGTATTATAACAGAGAATACACACACACACGTATGTATATGTGTATGTGTATGTGTATGTGTATGTGTATGTGTATGTGTGTGTGTGTGTGTGTGTGTGTGTGTGTGTGTGTGTGTGTGTGTGTGTGTGTGTGTGTGTGTGTGTGTGTGTGTGTGTGTGTGTGTGTGTGTGTGTGTGTGTGTGTGTATATTGTTATGGTTATAGAGACCGTATGCATACAACATACAGGTGTGCCAAGTCCGTTATGCCATCAAGTATATGTGCAGATAGAACCCCTCCTTGTGTGTAATGGGAAAGCGAAAGGGGGTGCATTGTGATGTTTTTTTAGTTAGGGTAATAAATCTTTATATCCCATCCTCCATTGCGATCCACGGTACCCGAGCACTTGCAGCCTTCGGTTCACTGGCAACAACGTACCACGGTCCACCTGTTGTCTCTGGAGGCTCATTTTTCCGAGACAGAATCTTTGCTGTTGCAGTTCCTATTCGGCTTCTCCAAACGCTCCAACTCTTTCTTGACAAGTCCACACGCGTGGAGTTGGCTGGCCTCTCCGGTGCCTGGCCGAGGCCCCGCCCAGAAAGTGCGGACCCATGGGAGCCCCATCCAATCAGGGCGGACAGTGACCTCAGTTTTAACCAAGGCCCCACCCCGCTGAGGGAGGTCAAGAAACCACGACACCTTCCTCAGTCTTGAGTTCTTTGGGGGGTCGTTCGTTCAGTTCTTTGGGGGTCGTTCGTTCTGTGCTTGGAGGCTGGAGTTGGTTGGAAAACAAAGGGGTTCCCGCTCCTTGGCTCCGCTCACGTCTCGCCCTGACGGCCTGACTACTGGTCCCGGCCCACTCGAGCTCCTCCACGGACCCAATCTCCACACGGGTGGCTGTGGACCTGACTGCACGACTGTTGGCGGGTGCCGCACCACAGAGCATTCCTTTCCCCGAGACTCAGGTACTCAAAAGAACTGCGACCTCAGCCTGCCTCCCCCCCCCCCCCCCGGCTGCAAAAGTCCTTTGCCTTCAACTGGATTTATTTTGTCCGAGTGTGTGTCTGAGTGTGTGATGCCACTCTAATAAGTAGAAACTGTATGTGTTTTCGATCATTGTAAATCTTGCCTGTGTATTCCCACGTGAGTGTGCTCTGTGTCTTCTTTTGTAAGTTGCTGTAAATTGTCGCACTACATCTTCTTTCTTTTCCCTTGCATAACACCCCAATAAACCTGTTTCTGTGCCACATAAATTTCCTCATTTATTATAAATAAATTATTGTAGAAATGTTCCTAGTTCGTTTCCGTCCTTTCTTTCATTGGTCCAGCATGGTTCGGATCTGAGTTTTAGCCGGGTCTTTGTTCCTGTTAATCTGCTCATCCCAGCCGGCACGGCTTTGGCAGTTCCACTCGACTGCACCCGAACCGGAGTTGGTAGTCGTTGGTTGGAACTCTAACGCAGTCGGTAGAGTGACAAGGTTCGAGCAAGACGTGCCGAGGGCGTGGTTCCCCGGTAGACGACGCCACATGGTTAATTAGGTAAATTGGTTCAAGACTAAAAGACCCTACACTACGCGGTGGAGGTATTGGAGTCCACGGTCGGTTAAGCGACCCACCACCTCACGGAGTTATCCGTGAGCGACGGCCTACAATTCCAGAGAGTCCGGTGGGAAGACGAAACTTTCCCCACCTCACGGTCGTTCTCGCCACCGGACCTCCAGCCTGGAACATGGAATATAAATACATACATACATTGTAATAACAGGGAAACGGAAAATGATTAATCTATCAATATCCCACTGGCCGTCTTCTTGATGGAAACAAAGCTGAAAAGTTCGGGATTCATATCAAGTTCCCTTCAATCCAGTTACATTACAACTCATTTACGTAACTTTATGCCTTCTCTGACAAAATCGCGAGTGGCATTGTTTTCTTGTTGTGCATCCATCCGTCCATAGTTATGTCCATCCATGCAGATTACCTCCGCCACTGAAGGTGAAGGAGGTTATGTTTTCACCCCTCTCTGTCTGTCTATTTGCGTGAAGGATATCTCAAGAAGTTGTAGACGGATTCGGATGAAACTTGGTGGACAGGTTGGGTGTGTGACGTCAACAAATTGATTCAATTTTGGTGAAGATCCGAATCTGGATCTGGATACGAGAATTGTGTAGTTTTTTTTATGTGATTCGTCACGATTGAGAGATGGGGCCAAAAACGATATATAGTATGTTATTTCCAAAATGTATTGGGTCCTATTGGTTCTCGTGGATCAGACATTACATGGTGGAGGTATGCGCTCCACCGAGTGCCCTTCTAGTTTTCTCTGTTTTTCTCTCCAACCGCTTGTCTGGTTGACACGAAATTTTCACCAAAGGTGCGACAACTCATGTAGAATGATTTTATGAAAATGACGTCATCGGTCACATAGTGTGGCAGGCACGTTGGAAAAATTGAAAACCTTTGGACCTCAATATCTCCGAAACCACTCCACGGAAAAAAATGGACCGTGGCACACGTAAAGTACTCCCCTTGTTCCCATCGTGTACAGCCTTTTTGTCTGATGGTTGCATCATTGCTAAGGGGCGCAGCGTTGCTGCTGATGCAGTGCCCCTATTAGCAGTACACACTTGTACTCATTTTGCCGCCCTCGGAAGAATGACAGGCTGAGTCAACCCCCAGGTGTTCAGCAGCCAACAGGGCTCAATCTCAAGACCCTCGGACCCCAAGCCACCACCCTAACAGCTAAACCAATGCCAGGCTGATACTTCCCTTGTGAAACAAATGATTTTTTTGATGATGTCATCAGTGACTTCATTATGACATCATAACTGCAAATGTCAAAAGCTTTATCCGATCAGTATGAAAATTTTGAGGGTCATCATTTTGAGGATCCATGAAAAAAAATTGATGCAGTCATCGGTCACCTGGTTCGGCAACAATATTGTTTTTAACATACAGACCTTCAAAAATCTTCTTCTCTGAAATGGCTGAAAAGATTGAGGTGAAACTCTACAGATGTGATCACCTATCCATGTGGACCAAAATGTTCTCCAACAACGACATCATAAGTCACATGATTTAGCAACCATATTGGATTTACCCTCAAATCTTTAAAAATCATCTTCTCCAGAATGGCCTGACAGATTGAGGGCAAACTTCGCCCACATGCTCCCGAAGCTTTGAGGATACCAGGGTGTTCACGAATAATTATTAATCGGTCACAGTCTGGCAGCCATATTGGTTTGAACAAAAATATTTTAAAAATTATTTTGTTGAACCACTTCATCGATAGAAGTGAAACTTCACAATTATGATCGAGTAGTTATGGGGAATACATGTTCTAAATTTCAACCTGATGGGCGTATGGTCTGGAAGCCAGAATTATTTAATATTTTGAATCTGGTTCAGGGATTTAAAACAAACTTGCTACAAGTATGTATCATGATGTAATAATGTAGGTGGAGGCATAGCTGGTGACATCGTGACATTGAAGAGTGCCCTTCTAGATTTGAAAGCACCACGTGATGTCAAATTCGGCAGAGATTCAAGTGTTATTGTTTGTAGTTTCCAGCCAGTGTCACACAATCTTCCCAGGGGTGGGTGAGTTTCCTGATGCCTTTGAAAGTAATATTTTCCAAGGCAAAACAAACTTTTTATGCCCTTCATATCATCATGGAGTATTAGTTACAACAGAATGCTGTACAATAATAAGCATGAGTAAGAATGCATCTCTGTAACAGTAGGTATTATGTCACTCAAGTCGATTTTAACAAGAAAAAATATAAAGTGTGCCAAGAGGGTGGTTGGTTGTGTCATTACCCATCCTTGTTAGGATAATAAATTGAGAGACCAGACATGTGTTCATGAAGAGGGATCTGTCGCTGAGGAGGGGAGGGGGGGCGGTGGGGGGTTGGGGTAGTTGAATAAATTGTTTATCAAGCCATAATGCCCAAAATGCCATACAGTATATTTTATTACCATGGGCTAATGTACTTCAACCTGGGAGTGCAAAAAAAAAAAAAAAGGGATAGTAAGAGTGAGAATTGCTTTGCAAGTCACATCCCCAACCTATGTGATACTTTCTAATCCCAAAAAGGGCATAACTCTGTAAAAAATTGACAAAACACCCTGAAACCCAAACTTTTTCTGTGACTTGTCATAATAAAGCCGTGTACCAAGTTTCAGTTGAATCTGTTGAAGGGCATGGGAGAAAAGTCTGAAAAATCACAGGTGGGATGGACTGATGGCTTGGCAGATGGAGAGCAATCCTATAGTCCCCTCCGATGAAACCAGTGGGGGACTAATAACCATATATTTCATACAATGAGGCACATATAGGGCTGTTGAGGCAGTTTCATTTGGCTAAGTAGTAGTCCTTGACCGGTCGCCTCTCCGATGCAGGATACTCAAATGGCTTATGACCCCAGCAAGCTGGTACTCATTTTTCCAACCTGGATGGCAGGTTGAGTCAACCAACTGAGTGTTATTTCAACGGGATGACAGGGGCTCAAACTCATAACCTTCAGATCTTCAGATCTTAAGCAGCCACGTTAACCATTAAGTCAACACCAGGCTTGTGAAAACAAGGTAATTACATAAATTTGCCATGAGTATTAAACCAACAATGGTGGAGCAAAGCTGTGTTTTTTTTGACAATTTTGCCACGAGGCTCGGCAAGGCAGATGAAGGTCAAACCCTGATACATTACATAAAAGAGGTTAAGAGCAGCAAATGAGAAGCATTTATGTCAATGTGACATAATTTGAGCAGATAAACATTAAATGGATCACCTGTTTATGAGGTATACAAAAATGGTGAAATTTTGGATGCCCCCACTCACCCCACCGTGCATGGCTCCATAACCCCAATTCCTTCCACTCTCATTACTTATACTTCTTTCAAAACTTTCTTTCCCTTATCTCGCCACTTCCTCTAAACTCTTTTATTTCCCTGATCATCCACCTTCTCTATCTTACTTTTTTAAATTTATCACCATAATGTCCATAATATTGTCCCTCGGCCAATTAGTCATGGGGGAAAAAAAAGTCTCCTCGATTATCAATAAAATATTTCACAAATCACTAGATATCACAAAAAATCTTTTCTCAGTTACACAATGGGTAGATGGGTGATCCCCCCCCTTTGCGCTGTCAGGTGCACAAGGCTGCTGAGGAAGTTTCATTGGCTCGGGGGCACGAGCATGGATAGGTAACGACTCCAACGAAGGATACGCAACTGGCTCACTTTTCCCAACAAACTGGTACTCATTTTACCAACCTTGGAAGGATGGCAGGTTGAGTAAACCTGCCTGCTATTATTTTGGCACAGCTGGCACTGAACTCAGGCCTTTAAGATCCCATGCAAACCACCTTAACCATCAAGCCAACAATGAGTGGGTGTTCTGCAAAAAAATTAAAAAATAATCAGAAAACCATTACGTCGAAAACTTATATACGAACTTAACCATCGTACTGAAGAGCATGACCCAGAAGAACAAATCATTTTTTGAGGCGATGTCACCGAGCTCAAATAATGCACAAAACAGCAACAATATAGCGAGAATCAAAACCACCTTCACTGCAATTACAGATCACACTTTAAATGACAATAATATAAATTTAAAGGATAATTAAGGATGCTCACAATCTTGTTTTGACATTGCTGTCGTTGTCTGCAGTGTTTTCTGTATAAATTGGCAGTTACTGAACTCGGAACCTCCACATCTTTGAAAAAAAAAAAAAAAAAAAAAAAACGAGGAATTTTACCTTTTATTTGGAGAGAAAAAATTTTTTATGAACTACAAACTGACAACTTGTTTTTGTTTGTTTTTTCATCACAACTTTTATCTCCATGAGGAATGCTCATGGGGATGTATATCAAACTGATCGTTATAATCCTGCAAGCATAAAATGAGGATTCCCCAGTTCACTGTGGATCAGGCCACTTGGTTGCTGTAATATAAAAGGTTCTGATAATTCACAATGTAACAAAGATTTTGTTTGAGTGAATTTTTTGGTTGTTTGTCTTTTATTAGGTCGTAAGAATGAAGAAAATTCATACCTTTCATGTCGCTAATCGTTATTAAGGAAATGACATATATTTTTTGAAAAATAACAAAAAATTGTATATTTACATAAGAAAATTGCAGAAAAATGTCTTTGAACATAAATGAAACTATACAACAGCGTTTAAACATACAGGGATATGCAAATCAGAAGTAAAATATAGCATACTACATCTTCGATAAGACTGTTTATTGAAAACACACAGATTTTCTGCTCTTTCTTCGGTGAAGAGGCTGGGTTTCTCGGACCAAACCCCAGACGTAGTCGCCCATCATACGCTCATTATACTGGCCCTGGTAGCGCTTCTCAAATTCCATCACATCTTGGTGGAAGCGCTCACCATGCTCTTCGGAGTAGTCTCCCATATTGGATTAAAAAAAATCCAAATGGGAATGCATCGTGTGCAATTTCAGGGACATTCTGCAACCCATCTCCCTGTAGGACTTGAGAAGATTGTCGACCAGTTCGCGGTAGTTTTCTTCCTTGTTGTTACCCAAGAAGCCCTGAACAACCACAACGAAGCTGTGCCAGGCACGTTTCTCCAGTGCCAACAACTTTCCGGAGAACTCCGGGTCCTTCATTAGCTTTTTAATTTGCGGCCCAACGAACACCCCTGCCTTTATTTTTGCCTCCGACAACTTCGGAAATACCGCTTCCAAATGCTTGAAAGCAGCGGACTCATGATCTGGTGCCTTCACAAAGTGCTTCATGAGCCCCAGCTTGATGTGGAGGGGTGGCATCAAGATCTTCTCCTGCTCAACCAGCGGTTGCCACTTCACGTTCTTCTCGCCAATGACAAAGCCCGTTCTTGATGGCCAGTCCTTCGTTTCATAATGTCTCGCTGTGGCTCGGCTATCCCAGTAGCAGAGAAAACAGGGATGTTTTGTGAAGCCGCCTTGCAAACCTGTCAAAAAGCCAACCATCTTAAAGTCTCCAATCACTTCCCAATCATGCTCTTCGTACTTCACCAGGCGCAGCAGGTGCTTCACATTCTCATAGCCTTCCTTTAGCTGAACAGAGTGGGCGATAGGGATGCTTGGGTACTTGTTACCATTGTGCAACAGCACCGCCTTCAAGCTTCTAGTTGAGCTGTCCACGAATAGTCGCCAGTTGCTGGGATCATACAGGAATTCAATTTCTTCAAACAAGCCGTTGATGTCGTGACAATAACACACTTTCTCATCCAGTGTGAAATACTGAGAGAATATGTCATGACGTTGTCTCTGTTTTGTTACCCGACAGTTCTCGTCCAACAACTTCCACTGTTTCAACCTGGATGTCAGTAATTCTGCTTTTGATTTGGTGAGTCCGATGTCCCTGATAAGATCATTGAGCTCCGCTTAGTTAGGGAAATGCGGAATAGCCGGGGTATCATCTGCAACAAAGACATCGTCGTGGGCATCTTCTGTTTCGCTGCTGGAACTTGTGCAAGCATCTTTCGTGATCACCGGAGGAGGGTTGGGAACTGGAATCTCCTCACAATGCATCACCGGAGGAAGAGATGATGGCAGATCGGGGTAGTCGAACACATCCGTCTTCTTTCCCCTGCGGTGACAAGTCACCACCACCATACAAAAGTAGCAGTTGTTTGTGTGATCTGTTGGTTCCCGCCAGATTCTTGGCACGCCAAACTTCAGTTTTCGTTTCTCCCCTCTGTACCACGACTCCAGAGTGGACCAACAGCTTCTGCAAACCACGTGTGGCACCCAACTCTTGTCCTGGTCCCCTAATTGAACTCCAAAATACGCCTTGTAAGCCGAACAGAAGAGGTTCCCTTCAATGATAGTGTACTTGACGGACTTGACATTCAGAAAGACTCCGCAGACAAGCAGAAGTTATCAGGGTCATGCTTGCAGGAACCTCGAGCAGAAGTCATCATGAGACAATATCTTCTAATAAAAGAACAAATATAAGAAGACGAGTTGAAGGGAAAGAACGGAAACAAAATGTAACATATAACAAATGACTACTTGAATGAATCATATAAATCACACTTGAATAACCTACTTGAAAAAAATCATATTTTTTTCAAAATAATTTCAAAATATTTTCTAAATCACAAAACGATCAACAGTATGCTCTGTTTTACTTCTGATTAGCATATCCCTGTATGTTTCAACGCTGTTGTATCGTTTCATCAATGTTCAAATACATTTTTCTGCAATTTTCTTATGTAAATATACAATTTTTTGTTATTTTTCAAAAAAATCGGTGTCATTTCCTTAATAACGATTAGCGACATAAAATATATGTTTTTTCTTCATTCTTACGACCTAATAAAAAGATAAACAACCAAAAAATTCACTCAAACAAACTTTTTTTTTTTTTTGTTACATAATGAATTGGACAAATGTAGCCAATCACAATCACAATGTAAAGAACAACTTGGTTCTCCATCGTTTATTTTTTTTAACCGATGCAATTTATTAGGAGTTTCGAACAGCGGTAATAATGAGGTTTCAAAACTATATATAATGGAGCAAGTGCATAATATGTGCAACCATTAACGGCACCTTTTATACATTTAGCCGGGTTGTTTGTCTTCCTGTTAGACCATTATTAAAAAAAAAAAAAAAAAAAAATGCATGCTTGTTGGTAGTACCTAGGGTCAGGTCATCACAACCCCCTCCCCCCCCCCAATCTTCCCCAAAGATGACTTCCAATTTTCACCTGTACATGTGCCGCAGTGCAATTGGTTTACTGGCCACTGCTGGAAAAAGGGGGGATTATTAGCCAGAGCACAAAATACATATGCCCTCAACGAAATGCTTTCATCTCCTCTTATTGTCAAGGCTGGAGTGGCCCTGGAAAATCTGGAGTGGTCTGCTTCCCTGGAAAATCCTCTTCATCAATTTGCTCATGGCTCTACCCTCTGTCGTGACATCTCTCATCCTTCAAACAGGAAGACAGCAGCCTCTTCCCTCTCGGCAGACGATGAAAAAAAAAAATCACAAGCTGGCCAAACACTTGGAATTTGTCTTTCGATCCTGAAAAAATCTAACACTCTCTCTGAAAGAACTGTCTGGCAACCCCTCCCATCTACTTTATTAATAACCCTGTTGAGGAAATTCAGTCATTCAAACTCCTGGGTCTCACTGTCTGCCATGGTCTCTCTTGAGAAAACCACATTTCAAAGTTGGTCTCCAAAGCCAGCTGCCGACTGGGCATACTCGGTCGTACAAACTCCTTCTTTGGCATACATGAAATGCTATCCATCGATAAGGCCTTCATCTGCAGCTTAATGGAGTACTGCTCTCTGCTCTGGGATGGCTCCCCTACCTCACATATTGTTTGGAATGACAAAATGGACACCAAGGTCTTTAATATTATTGGAATCTCCCGCAATGAAAGGTAGTCTATGGGCCACTTCGCCATCACAGACAGGTCGGTGGTCTCTCTGTCTTACACCGCCTCGTTTTTGGTCTTACACCCTCTGCTCTCTCCGTGCTTTGTCCCGCCACAGGTTTCTCCGTGACACACCTGGTCCAGCATCAAGCCCCTTCTGGTGAAACTACCTAAATCCAGGATCACTGCGCACATCTGCTTAAATGTTCCTCTTTATTCCTACCTGTGGAATCAACTTCCACATTCTCTTCAATCTCATTCTTCCCTCCAGTCTTCAAGACAGCTGTTCACCACGATTGCAGATCATCCCCAATCCAAAACCATTATGTTTTCTACCCTCGTTAACCCCACCGAAAACCCTCCTCCTTCCAAATTTCGGGTTTTCCCTTCTGAGAGTTTCCTTCTGATCCATATTGTCCACCCCATAATCCTCTCCTGCCACCACCCCCCCCCCACCCACCCTGAATTCACCGTCTGCCACCCTGTCCTAGCCTTTGGTGTTTCTCCCCTCTCTCTGCGGTTCATTTTGTCCTGATCCATTCAGTGTAAGAGAACTACCTCTTGCACGAGCCTCAACTTTTGTTTTAGCCCCTCATCTAGAGTGGCTTTATGTCTTGTTTGGGGCGATTTCCATTGAAAAGAAGACTTTGTATGCAATAAATCAATCAATCGATAAATGAAATAATAAATGCAATGGTATTATGGGCTGGCAGGAAAACCTAGAGGTATGTGCACTGGCATATAAGCTGTTCAGACTGGGTTTGAATCCTGACCTAGCTATAAACTGTCACCTGGTGGCTCTCATGCATGGAAAGGCATCAATGCGGACCAGTCCTTGTAAAGACGTTGAACTGGGCATCCCGTCTACCAGCATTAGTTGTTGGATGTTAAAGATCCCACATTGTCCTTCACGAAGAGTAGGCGAGTTATCCTCAGCACCCTGAACAAATTACAAATCCTTGCACACTCGGTCGAGTAACCTGCGTCAGAGTGGCGACGCTTCAAGATTGTAACCCCAGCCAAGAAGCTACTTCGGTATAGATGGCGACGACGACGACTCCTCCAGCAGGAACTCCTTCACTGCATATAATTACAACATAATACAAAAATGCAGCCCCCAAGTCATGCATCTGTCATCTTGATTCAAAGGATATCAAAGCCTCACGATTTTTTCACTGCTTTACTGGCATGGCATGGGGGTTGACGACATGTTTTATTATTTAATGATGGATAGAAGGATGCATGAGAGAATAAGATGATGGCAAGACTTCCAGGCATATCTATAGCAGTCCAAAAGGTTCATCAGAAAGATAAATATGGAAAATGAACTGTATATACATATATGTATAGTGTTGCTGTTCGCGGAACCGCATGCATACAACAGATAGGTGTCTGAAGACAGGTCAGGTCAGGTATGGGAGCATGTGCCAGAACAGCACGTCGCTGAGTCCACTTTCCGCCGGTACTCCAGGGGCCTCCGTCTGGCCATCCCCCAGGCAGATGCCAGGCCCATCCCCATCTCCTTGAGATGATGGTCAACCTGTTGCAACCATGAGGCACGTGGTCGACCCACTGGCCTCCTCCACTCATGAGATTCCCTCGCTGAGAGAATCTGGTGAGCAGGATCAGAGTCAGGAAAACGAGCCACATGTCCATACAGCCGCAACTGACGCTCACGGACTATGCAGGTAACAAATCTCATCCGAGTCTCTCTCAGCAACCGCTCGTTGGACACAAAATCCGACCAGCGATAGCCAAGGATTCTCCGAAGAGACCTGGTACCAAAGGAATTAAGTCTCCGTCTCAGATCCTTGGTCAGAGTCCAAGTCTCGCACCAATAGAGCAAGACTGGAAGTACCAAGGACCTGAAGAGTCGGACTTTCGTCCTCCCGCACAGGTACCGGCAGCGCCACACCCCATGATCCAGTGAATCCATGACTCCCCAGGCCCGACCCAGACGTCTATTGACCTCTGACTCGCAGCCAGCAGAGACATGAATATCACTGCCAAGGTAAGTGAATCTCTCCACGACCTCAACATCCTCACCACAAACAGACACAAACAGGAGAGCAGCATCCAAGATGTCACCGAAAGCCTGGATCTTAGTTTTGACCCAAGAAACCCGTAATCCCAACGGCTCCGACTCCTCATTCAGCACCTCGAGGGCCCCCAAGAGGATGTCTAAAGTTTCCGCAAAGATGACTGCATCATCTGCAAAGTCAAGGTCCGAGATCTTGACATTCCCAAATGACGCACCGCAACTTGATCTCTCCGACATCCTCCCTAAAATCCAGTCCATACAAGTGCTGAAAAGTGTGGGGGCAAGTACACATCCCTGACGAACTCCAGTAACAACTGGAAATAAGTCAGAGATGGTACCACCACACTTCACAGCACTCTCAGTACCAGAGTAGAGTTCAGACATCAGATCGATCAGTTTTGGTGGCACCCCACGAAGACCAAGAATCCTCCAGAGGACATCCCAATCCACTGAATCGAACGCTTTACAGAGGTCAACATAGGCTGCAAGCAGCCCCTGCCGAAACTCTCGTCTGCATTCGGTGAGGACACGAAGTGCAAGGATACGGTCAATCGTTGACCTCTTTGGTGTAAAGCCTGACTGCTCTGGACGCTGGTGCTCAAGCAGATGGTGGCGAACCCTATCGAGAATTATCCGAGCAAAGACCTTGCCGGCACTGAGAGCAGCGTCACCCCTCGGTAGTTGTTGCAGTCTTGGCGATCACCCTTCCCTTTCCAGAGAGGGACAACAAGGCCCCTCTTTGAGTCAGTTGGGATGATGCCTGTGTTCCAGGCAGAGCACAAAACTGCATGCAACGACACGAGTGCAGCATTTCCACCAGCCTTGAGAAGTTCGGCATGGATGCCACAGATCCCTGGAGCTTTGCCCCGTTTCAACTGGTTCACCGCAGCCCATGTTTCCACAAGTGTAGGTGGACCACAGTTGATTCAAGGGTTTGCAACAGGGATTGTAACGCCCTTGACGTCCAACTCGACAGTTGAGGGATCAGCCTGGTACAACCGCTCAAAGTAACCGGCCCAGCGGGCCTTCACTTCAGACTCCTCTGTCAGGAGCCTACCACTCTCTGCTCGAACTGTAGTGCTCCGAGGGATGGGCTTGGATGAACGTAATGCGCGAATTCCCCTGTAAGCGGGACGAGAATCACCTGTCCACAGGTGATGCTCTACCCCCTCACAGATTCCTCGCACATAGGCCTCCTTGTCCACCCTCAGTGCACGTACAGTTTTACGCCTCAGCTCCCTGAACAGCTCAGCTCTGCCATTCAGCCTGGCCCTGCGACTCTGGTCAATGGTATCCAGTGTCCCTTGAGAGACAAAATTCTTCTTTGCCCTGCGGTGAGCTCCAAGGCATCCACCGGCAACATCAAGGACGGTGGTCTTGAAGGCGTTCCACAACTCTTCAGGACCCCCAAAGCACCCAGACCCCCAAGTGTCCACTCAGCCTGTTCGCAAACTCCTCAGCTACTCTCTCATCCCTGAGCTTGGTAACATCCAGCCTCGGCTGGGATGGTACCATTCTCCAGGATTTAAGGTGCAGCTTTAGAGTTGCTACAACAAGCCTGTGGTCAGTATTGAGGAACTGAGCACTCCGGTAGACCCTGCAGTTCTGGATCATCCTCCAACGACCGTCAATGAGGACATGGTCAATCTCCTTTGCCACACCGCCAGCGTTGGAATACCAAGTCCAGCGATGAGCTTGTGGGCGCTGAAACCATGAACCAGCCACCCTAAGTCCATGACTTCTTGCAAAGTCAAGGAACTTAGTGCTATTCTGGTTCATAGTTCCTGACCCATGGGGACCAACCCACACCTCATAACCATCCCTATCAGTTCCAGTCGATGCATTGAAATCCCCCAAGACTAGAAGTGTATCTCTTCTGGGGCACTGATCAACCACAGACTCGAGTGTGGCAACGAATGCATCCTTCACGGTGAGATCACTCGCCTCAGTCGGAGCATAAACAGAGACCAGGGAAATGACACCTAAGGAGTGACGAATCCTTAATCTCATAATACGCTCGTTGACCGGTGTTACCTCAATTATCATTGGGCTCAGCTTATTGGACACAGCTACAGCAACTCCTTGGGTATGGTAACCATCAGAGCGACCAGACCAATAGTAGGTGTAACCACCCACCATTATCTCGCCGCAATCCGGTCTCCGAACCTCAGAGAGAGCTGCAATCCCAATGTCCAAACGCTTGAGCTCAGATGATAACAGAGACAGGTGATCATCCTCTCTTAGGGATAGGACATTCCAGGCACCCACCCGAAGGGACCGTCTCAGGTTAACCCAAGGAGACCGCCGTCTGGTGGATGACACCTCAGCACCACTCCGACACACTCTCCCGCAATCTGACCCAGGGATGTTACCCCATGGTTTCCCTCCTATCAAAGATTGGGGGTCCCGAAGGCTTTGCCCCAATCCCGTCATCCGGTGAGCTGCCCTGCGAAGGGAAGCTGCACAGGAGGTACTCCCACGGAGTGGGTTTTCAGATTTTTTTGCGTTTTTGCGTTTTTCGGAATGAAGGGTTTTACGGTGGCCGGAGTGCAAATCCTGCCACCAACCTCCTAATAAGAAGTAACCCAACTGCAGGAGGACGTCCGCAGACACAGTTGGGCACTAGATATGGATGGCCGTTGGCTCACAAGGAGCTCCTCCGCCCTTTGATTGTAACACCTGAAGAAAGTTATTCCATTAATATAAGTGTTGATAGTTCCCTCTCTTTTGTTTAGCAGGACGACAGGGAGTGCGTTGCGATGGTCTAATAGTTAGGGTGATTAAATAATTTTCCCCTCCATTTCATTCCCACTCTCCTTTTCTTTTCTGAGGCAAAATCTGTGACATGCACTGACTGGACTGTCGCTTTGAGCTTCCACAACAACCCACGGAACCCTCCCCTCTGATAACTCCTGAAGTAAATCTGCCTGCTGCACCAACGTCTAGTCGACCCGAAACCCGACATGTGCGGCTTGGCCCAGAGACAACGCGACTACTGTCCGGTACTGCACCTCGGAGCATCCCCTCCCCCGAAACGCCCAGGTACCGAGAACATAACCTCAACTCCCTCCCTCCCTGGCTGCAAAAGTCCCTTCTCATTGGGGTTTCTTTTTCTGTGTGTGTCTGAGTGTGCTGGCGCCTGTCTGTGAAGTAAGTCTGTAGAAGATCATTATTGTTGTTACAGTTATTAATCTCACGTCAACTCTGCTCTGTGTCTGCTTTCGTAAGTTGCTTGTATTATTTTCGCACTCCACACCTCTCTCCTCTTTCCCTGAATGACAAACCCAATAAATCTTTACTTTGCCACATATTTTTCCTCGCTTGCTTGTTAATAAATAATCATAAGAAATGTTCCCTGCTCGTTTTTGTCTATTCTCCCATTGGTCCAGCATGGGCCGAATCCTACTCTAGCCAGGACTTTATTCCAAACGACCCATTCCTTTTAGCCAGTACGTCCTTGGCAGTGTCGCTCGGCTGCATCCGATCCAGAAAAGTGATCTGATCCGGTTCGGACAAGGCATACCAAGGGCGTGGTTCCCCGGTAATTAAACCACGTGATTAATTAGGTAACCCGATTAACCCAGAGACGGGAGGACCCAAGGTCACACGGTTGAGTTATTGGCGTCCACGGTCGGTTAAGCGATCATGGAATTATCTGTGTGCGACGGCCTACAATTCTGGGGAGTGGTCTTCTCACTCGACCCCGCAACAATATATATATATATATATATTTTTTTTTTTTATTACAAAAGTATGTACCTAAAATTGATCATCTTGTAGATATGTCATCTATAACATATGCATGTCGAACCCCTTCACCACAAACAGCAATGTATTTTGGGATAACGGCTTTGCAATACATAAATCTTAACATTGCACTATTTTTGTGTTGTAACAAATGTTTTACTTTAAACATTGGTGAATATTGTCTCATCAACAACTACGACTACAAACAACAGCACCAAATGACCCATCTGGTTTGTGGGGTCGAACAATGATTATGTTTTTGACGCAAGACTTTCACAAAACGGTGAGCAACACACGACATCTGACTGGAGCTAATGTGGGCAGATGTTAATTAATATTTCACCGTCTCTTCATGAAAGATACCGTGGGATCTTGAACATCCTCCAGCTAATATTAGCAGATGGGACACCTCGGTGAAACCCCATCCGAGGGGACAGGGACACTCTGCCTGAGAAGAAGCAATTTGAGAGTTCATTGTCGAGTCAAGAATCATAGCCAGATGAGACAGCTCAAAGCCACCTCTGCAGCATCCTGTCTTGTAGTTTCATAATAAATATGTTCTTGTATGTTGCACACCTCGAGATAAAATTATGCAGGTAAGTACAGTCCATGCTTTTAATGCACTTTGAGGATTACGTTCCGATCTGTAACGATTTCTGACTGTTGAAGATAAGAGCTTACAGCTTTAGGTTTTGCTGATTTATGGAAACTGCAATGGAATATCACCATAGTGACCACACTGTATTATACATAGATATAAAATGCATCACTATTTTGGTGAAAGATATATGTGAGACATACAATATGTTCTACAAATGAGTTGGTAACAACAATGAAGACGTACTAACATATCGAGCTCAAACAATAAAAATATTATTTAAAAATTGCATTGCAATTTATACTAGCAAATAAAACCCGTCGCTTCGCTGACCGCTGGGAGGGGAAGCGAGGAAGGGGAGAAGAGTGAGTAAGGGGGGAAGAGGTGGGGAGAGCTGTGCCTCACGAAATGTTTCTCTCTCACTCTTGTGGGATAGAGCTATAGATATATAGAGATATATAGATATATAGATATATAGATATATAGATATATAGATATATAGATATATAGATATATAGATATATAGATATATAGAGATATAGAGATATAGAGATATAGAGATATAGAGATATAGAGATATAGAGATATAGAGATATAGAGATATAGAGATATAGAGATATAGAGATATAGAGATATAGAGATATAGAGATATATAGAGATATAGAGATATAGAGATATAGAGATATAGAGATATAGAGATATAGAGATATAGAGATATAGAGATATAGAGATATAGAGATATAGAGATATAGAGATATAGAGATATAGAGATATAGAGAGATAGAGAGATAGAGAGATAGAGAGATAGAGATAGAGAGAAGAAGATAGAAAGGTTAGGGGTAGAGGTGGGGTTAGTAAAGAGAATGATATTGTTATGGTTGTGGGGGTAGATGGAAGAATTTAATAGGGAATATAGCATTGTGTAGAGTAGTTTGGTCCACGGACGTGTGGGAGGCATCTCGATGTAATTAAGTAGGGAACCTGTGAGCCTAAGTGTTGCATGTCACCACACGATGGGATGGTGTCGTGTTAATTAGTTCGGGTTTAAGAATAAGCTTCCCCAGTATGTATTCACTCCTCTGTGATTTTTTCCCTACGTTTTTAAATTTCAAGATCAGCAATAAAGGTGGGGAACATGTCCCGAAAGCCAGTTCTGCCGAGCAGGCAGAGGCCCTGCCTTCCTTGCCCTGTTTTTTTCGTGTTTCTTGTGAGCCCTGTTGCATGCAAGCATGCCATGGCTCAGAGGTGGAAGATTGTTAGTGAGATGCCTGAAGAGGAAGAGGGCATGGGAGGCTTCCTACCACATCGGACGAGAGATCAGCAGAGCACACGGACGAGGAAAGTGTGAGGAACATACAAGGCAGAGTTGATTTGGAGGAGAATCAGAGGCGGGAGTTCAGGGCTTGCACATTTTTGGAGAGCCGTGATCAGAGCGGAGGGACGAGGTGAATTATTTGGAGAGGAAAGAGCGGAGAGTGAGCGCACGTCAAGGACGACGACACGGCCATTGAATTCATGTTGAGGCAATTTGGCTCGCGTCGTGAAACAAGACGCTGGCCTTTGGCTCTTGGTTGGGTCGGTGAGGACGTTCGGAGCACATGAAGCCATGATACTGGGGCTCTGAGTCTTGGTGTGGAGTGCTGCTCACATATTGCCTGACATGTGTTTGTCTTGAAACAAGAGAAGCACCCTTTCACGTGTGAATGCATGTGCTGGTAGAAGTGCCTCCATTCCAAGTTCCACAAAGATCAGCTCCGGGCCAAGCTAAGTACAAGAATAGTTGAAAGGAAGGGTTTTCTTTTTATTTTTGTTTCCTCGTTGTCTGTATTTGAGTCTATGCGAGAGGCACTTCAACTGTCGGGTTTATTTACTTTTTTATTTTTTATCATTACCTGTTGAATTATTGTCCTTTGTAAATATTTGTTTATGTTCATTAAATGTGTTCATTTTAAGAAACTGCATTCGTTTATTTGTCATGGGGTTCGAGGATAAACCTACTGTGCATCCGTTTCATTCCCCATGCCCCCCCCCCACCTTCCGGCATTGCACCCCATGCCCTTCGAGCATGTGTTAAAATGTCCGAGGATCAACGTGTCCACCTCCTATTAATAAGGAACTGCTCAGCCGTCCCAGGGGCTGTCGATGTTAACCTCCCGTCACCACAAATTGAGTCAGGGGTTAACCTGGGCCGGCCACCCCTGCGACAATATGTTTTGCTTAATGACTGAACACACCCACAAAAACAAGCTCATGTCAGAACAGCTGTACAAACAGACACAACAGAGTTTATCAAGTAATCCGCTGGCACATATGCAAAAACTTTGATGTCCCAGTTCCAGAAAATTTGTGGGAAAATGAACCAAAAGTAATCACTGAAAGCATGGAAGTATCTACGACTCACGTACGACCTAATGATCCCATTGAGCGTGAACATCGAAAACAATGCATTACGACCAGACATCATACTTAGGTCCAAAAAAACAAAAAACGAGAAGAAGGCATTGCTTATTGAGGCGTTAATCGCAGTGATTTTGGACTAAACGATGCAGAAATCAACAAAATGACCAAATACCAAGAACTCAAGAACGAAGTGAGAAGATTCTGGAAGCTGGAGAATGCCAAAGTTGTAACAGTGACAGCTGGACCCACAGGAATGATGATAAAGAACTTCATAGGGGAGATTAGACATAGGGAAAGTACCCCTGGGTGCTCACCTGGTCAAGGCTGCATAAGATAACCAGGCAACCGCTGGTAGGCATGGTTGACCCACAAAATATATAATGGAAAAGAAAGTAAATACCTGTTGATTTTTTTTAATGCCATTCATAAATTTTGGTACGTCATGGGTGGTGAAGGATGTCGTGAAGTTTCATCAGAATTGTGAATGTCGTTTCTGAGAAGAAAGCAAATATCTCTTTGGGGAGGGAACCCACTCCCTCCCCCCCTCCCCGAATCTCCCTCTGTAGACCCCCTTCAGACCCCGTTTTTTTTAAAATGCCATCACGGGTGATGAAGGTTATGGTCAAATTTCATTGAAATCACATGTGTAGTTTCTGAGAAGAAGTTCAAGTACTTGTGGATGGACAGACTGACGATGTGCCATCCCATAAGCTCCCCGGAACCACTTTACAGGTGAGCAAAAAAACATCCCTGGGAATATTATAACAAACGAACTACAGTTGGAAGCTGTCCGAGGCTCACGGACGATCCTGAAGAGAGACCTCGGCACAAAACCTTGAGAACAGAAAACTTCACAGCTTGGTCCATGAATCGTGATCCCGAACTGAAATGAAGGTGGACACTTTGAGCCCACCCAGGGAGGACTCCACTCCACATTCTGAAACCCACACATGCAGATATAGTCCATGGGCCCAGGCCAGAAATTCCACTTGTCGGTATCATCTCAGGAAACCAATCCCAGTTATGATTTTTGAATTGGTACACATATATATATATATATATATATATATATATATATATATATATATATATATATATATATATAATATTTTGATGTGATAACCATTGCAGACTGGCAGCTTATTGGTAGTTATCATCTCTGGAATGTACCCACCCTCCGCATAATGAAAGCGAAAAGGCAAACTCAGAAACATTCACTAATGATGCAATTGCTGTTTCCACATGGGGCGAGAATGAACTGCAAACCACAAATACATGTCTGAAATGCTTTATTTATACCATCCGAATAATCCTTTCGTCATTCCTGAAGGCAGAATTTGCTTTATGGCAGAAAGGGGCGAACAATAGGGCCTATCAAAATGTTGCTGATTAGTGATTTTCAGTACATTTAATTTATATTATTGTCATACAAGTTCCCTGGGTAGTGCTACTGAACCGCAGTAGCTGACTACATGCACATGTTGAATGAGGAAAACATTTATGAACATTTTACAAGTTTTTACCACAGTTAAAGGAATTGCCCTTCCCCCACCCTAGTTCCAACAAGCGTCCAAAATGTGAAATTTACGGATAACACAAATTTCATCACGCTACTGTGGCATGCTTATGTACTATGTTTTACTCATGCATATTTGTAGCCATCAATGACCGGGCGTAGTGGCGTGCGCCTGTAATGCGGCTACTCCGAGGCTTGGGTTGGAGGATCGCTTGAGGATAGGTGCTCTGTGCTGGGCAGCCCGGAATCATGGTGAAACCCAAACCCAATTTTCTCCTCCTCATTCGGCCCCCTCCCCTCGCTATTCTGCAATACCCCACACTCCTTCAGCAACCCTCCTTACCTGCCCCCCTCATCCCGTGTCCTACCCTCCCCCTCCCCCTCCACCCCCTGCACCCAAAGCCTCCTCCCCTTCCTCTTCATTAAAAGTGTGGACCTCAAATATCCGGAGCCTTCGCTCAAACCTTTCAGATCTTTCCATGCAGGTTGCCACTGACAAACCAGACATTATCTGCCTAACAGAAACTTTCCTCTCCCAAGACGTGTCTGACTCCCAAGTATCTCTCCCTGGCTACTCCCTCTTACGGTATGACAGACCTGAGCCTCGTCCTGGTGGAGGAGTTGCTCTCTTCATAAAAGACTCTATTCCTCACTCTCCATGCACTGCTCTCACTCCCCCACACCCCCAGGAATACCTCTGGCTTCGGCTTCCCCTCCACTCCCACCTCATGTTTATATGTGTACTGTACCGTCCACCGAACAGTGATGACTCCATCTACACCTCACTATCCGAAAACATGGCCCATCTTCTATCTTCTCATCCAAACTCTCTCTTCCTCTTATGTGGTGACTTCAATTGTCATCACGCCAGTTGGCTCGGTGTGGGTACCTCTCTCAGCTGCCATGGCACCTCAGCAAAAGCTTTCTGCGACTCATTGGGACTGACTCAATCGGTCAACTTCCCGACCCGGATCTCAACCAATGGTACTCCATCTCTTCTGGATCTGATTTTGACAAATTTCCCTGACAATATCTGCTGCTCTTCCTTCGCTCCAATTGGTTCTTCTGACCACGTCCTTGTTAAAGTGGACATCTCTCTGGCTGTTATCAGAGAACCACCTCACCGCCGTCGAGTCTGGCATTTCACTCAAGCCGACTGGCAGGGTCTCCGAGCAGCCATCAAACTTACAGACTGGTCTCCTATCACTACTTTCTCAAACATCAACTCATCCTGGGAATTCTTTCAAAGAAACTTGCTCTCCCTCATGCACAGATTTATCCCCTCTCGTGTTCAGTTGTCTTACCCTTCCTCCCGCCCTTGGTTTACTGAAGCTTGTGGCGAGGCAGTTGTCCTGAAATAATTTGCCTTTGCCTCATGGAAAGCAAACCCAACTGAGGGCAATCTCAGTTCTTTCCACAAAGCTCGGAACAAATGTGTATCTACCCTCAGGAGAGCCAGAAAACAACATCTTTCTCATCTCAAGTCTGAACTCTCAAACCTCTCTCCCTCCTCAAAATCCTGGTGGCGTTTAATCAAATCTGTTTCTGGTGTATGTTCCCCCTCCATCCCCTCCCTTACCTGAAATGGCCGCACTGCTGATTCCACACGTGATAAAGCTGAATATCTAAACTCAGTGTTTGCAGCTAAATCTTGTGTCCTAAACCCATCACTATCTCTACCCACTTTACCCAGTCGCACCCAACTGTCCCTGGACTCTGTATCCTTTTCTCCTGACAAGGTGGAGAGCTTGTTTTCAAACCTTGAGTCAGATTCTGCAACCGGTCCAGACGGCATCAGCCCACGTGTCCTCAAAGCCTGCTCTTCTGCTCTTGCTCACCCTCTCTCTGTTCTATTCACCCTCTCATTTGCCCAAGGTCATCTGCCATCTGCTTGTAAATCTGCTAACATCACTGCCCTGCATAAAAAAGGTGCAAAAACAGATCCCTGTAACTACAGACCAATCAGCCTTCTCCCAATCATCAGCAAGGTGATGGAATCCATCATCGCTTCAGATATGAAATCCTTCCTCTTCTCCAATGGCTTGATTTCCAATCATCAATTTGGTTTCAGACCAGGTCACTCTACCCTGGATATGCTGCTTCTGCTCTCCCATCAATGGATGGAGGTCCTCAATGCCAGACAGTAAATCCGAGCCGTATCCCTGGACATATCACGTGCTTTTGACACAGTCTGGCACCCTGCCCTACTCACCAAACTCTCTTCCCATGGTATTCAAGGCCATCTCCACTCATGGCTCGCAGACTTCCTCTCCTGTCGCAGTCAACGTGTGGCCCTAAATGGAGTTCTTTCATCCCCTCTTCCTGTGCAGGCTGGAGTTCCTCAAGGTAGCGTTCTGGGCCCTGTTCTTTTTCTGGTTTTCATCAATGATCTCTCGGACTCTCTGGAAAATCCTCTATTTCTCTTTGCCGACGACTCCACCCTCTGCCGTACCATCTGTCATCCCTCAGACCGGCAAGCAGCAGCTTCTTCGCTCACTGCAGATCTGGATAAAATCACAAACTGGTCCAACACGTGGAACATGTCTTTCAATCCAGACAAATCTCACACTCTCACTATGTCTCTTTGAAAGGACCGTTTACAAAACCCCCCCATCCACTTTCTCAACAATCCTCTGGAAGAAGTCTTTTCTTTCAAGCTTCTAGGTCTCACTATCTGCCATGACCTTTCCTGGGAAAGTCACATTTCCAACCTTGCCTCAAAAGCCAGTCGCCGACTGGGAATCCTCCGTCGTGCTAAGTCCTTCCTTGGCCCTCTTGAGCTCCTGACCACTTACAAAGCTTTTGTCCGTAGCCTGATGGAGTACTGCTCTCCCCTCTGGGCTGGTGCTCCTGCCTCCCACCTTTCTCAGCTTCACACTGTCGAAACCAGGGCATTTAAGATCATCGGCATCTCCCGAAATGAAGCTGAGTCTTTGGGCCTCTCACTCAATCACTGCAGGTTGGTCGGTGGTCTTTCTGTCTTCTACCAACTCCTCTCCAGCCTTGCCCCCCCTGCTCTCTCTGCGATTTGTCCCCACCACATTTCCACAGGGTGCTCAAGGTCCGCCAACAACCCCCTTCTGGTAAAACTACCAAAATCACGAATCACTGCTCATCTTCACTCTTTCATTCCTCTTTTTTCCCGCCTTTGGAATAAACTTCCTCACTCTATTCTTTCCCATTCTTCCCTCCAGGCTTTCAAAACAGCTGTTCACCACCACCTCTTATCTTCCCCCATCCAAATCCTCGATCTTTTCTACCCCCGATAATCCACCCAAGCCCACTTCCTTCATTTCTCCTGCTTTCCTTCCTGAAAGTCCCTGAAATGTCCATCTTCTCTTCGCCATGTTCCCCGTCCCATCCCCATCCCTCTCCCTTCCACAGTTCACCTAATGTGTCTGTTCCCCACTGTTTTGTCCCTTCCTCTCCCGCCCCTCTTGTCTCATGCCTCCTTGCTGTGAGTTGTGTGTTAGCTCTCATACGAGCCTCGACCAAAGTAATAAATAAAATAAAATAAAATCCTTATCCCTGTGTCGTAAGAGGTGACCAGGGTTGCGTCAGGAAGAGTATCCGGCGTAAAACCTATGCCAAATCAGTATGCGGATCATAACAGATGATCCGCTGTGGCGACCCCTAACGGGAGCAGCCGAAAGAAGAACAACAACAATTTGTAGCCATGAATGTCATTGTGATTGTGCCAAAACATTCACACCATGGATCAGTAGTCTAGTCTTCATCACTGTTATCAGCATCAGAGTCCTCGAGGTCTACAACCTCTTCCTCGACATCAGCGGGCTGGTTGCTGCAAGTTCGCAACTTGCACATGTCAGTGCACTTCAGGCTATTGGCAAGGCACGTGCAGTCTGGGAGTTTGCACGACCGTCCACACTTGCAGGAAAGCAGTTGCAACACTGCATCCGGTGCTGGAGAACCCTGCATCCACTCGATGGCCAGCTTCCCGTCATCATCGGTGGTCCATCCACAACCCTTGGGACTTGGAACATAGGGTTGGCATTGCAGACAGCGTCTCCAAATAGCAGCCTGGTAGTTTGCACAGAGGACGTGCATGAAGAGGCAGTCTTCACATGGTGGAAGCTGACTGCACTCTATCTCTCCCCATCTGGCACAGAAGAGTTTATGTCGGAGTTCATTTACTTTCGTGGTGTTGGTAGACGGCACGTACATGTGGCAGGTGTCCTCTTGAAGCTTCTGAAAGAGCTCGGTGGATACTTCCCATGAATGACTGAGCCAACTGAAGGCCTCTTGGTAGGTCTTATCCGACTTCATTTGCTTCAAGGCGCCCATCTTTCCCCGGCCTGCAAAGGCACTGACTGTATCACAACCGAAGAACACGTGCAGTCCAACCAGGGCATCACAGACACTGTCTCCCATCGATCTCGCAAGCTTGTCAATGTCTCGGAACCGTGTGCGGGTTTGCGTACCACACTTCTGATACACGGGGCATGGGATGTCCTTATTGAAGGCAACACACAGCACGAGGACATCTGTATCTTCGGCAGTGATCACCACAGCCTTGTACCCAGCCTCTGCTGCATGCAGAGCATGCAGAAGCATTCGAGTGTCTGCTTCCTCCTGCGTGGACTTCAGCTCTACCACCTCCTCCCAGTGTTCCTTGGTTTTTTTTTTCTTTGATTTTCCCCCAAAACATCAATATCTCAGAATGGTAAAATGGTAAAAATGCAAAATACATCCACTAAGCTGCTCTCCTGGAACGGTTATCACATATTGAAATAATCATATAGTCCCTACCAAGAACTTAGTCGCCCTAAAGTTTGATTTCCTCAGATGGTACCGATACATACCTGAGCCCATGGACTGATACCAATCAACACACACACACACACACACACACACACACACACACACACACACACACACACACACACACACACACACACACACACACACACACACACACACACACACACACACATTGCCTTTTATTAGTTTTGAGGGTCACCTGGTGCTTTTTCTTTGGAAAGACTTGGGACGATTGTATTGTTGTGGGCCAGGGGTCGGTGGCGAGAATGACCGTTAGGTGGGGAAGCTTACATCGTCTCCCACCAGACTCCCTGGAATTTATAGGCCGTCGCTCTGGATAACTCCGAAGCCGGTGGGTCGATAAATCGACCGTGAAATGCCAATATCTCAACCGCGTGGTGTAGGGTTAATTGTCTAGATCCCAATATACCTAAGTAACCACGCAGTCTTGTTACCGTGGATTCATGCCCTCGGCACGTCTTTCTCTAACCGGGTCACTCCACTGACTGCGGTGGAGTTCCAACTTGCGACTACCAACTCCGGTTCGGTTGCAGCCGAGAGGAAACTGCCAAAGCCGTGCCGGCTCGGATTAACGGATTATCGGGGATGAAACCCCGTCTGAACTCAGACCCGGACCATGCTGGACCAAATAAAGAAAGGACGGAAACGAGCTGGGAGCATTTCTAATAATTTATATACAATAAAATAAAGACACAGGGCAAGACTTATCGCGAATATGCAATGCAATATTTACAATGATGAAATAAACACTGAAACAATACACGCAGACAAACACACACACACACACACACACACACACACACACACACACACACACACACACACACACACACACACACACACACACAAAGAAAAGAAACCCCAGAGTTATTTATTGGACCCTCCAGCCGATGAGAGAGAGAGACGAGCTGGGGGTCAGAGTCCAGATGGGTACTTGGCCGTCAGAGAATGGGGGTACTCCATGCTGCAGCACCTGCCAATGGTCGTCAGCCTGGTCCCAGTCGCACGTGGGGGGCTCGTGGTTTGTGGCGGAGCTCGGGTGGTAAAGGGTCAGGGTCCACAGAACTCCTCTCCCCGTAACAGCCACCGTGAAGAACGTGACCACTCCAGAACTCCAGCACTTCTTCTAAGAGCGTGCTCGGGGATCTTTATCCGCCTCCCTCGTGAAATACACACGGCTCTCGCACTCTCTGCCCTCAGACACCACCAGCACCAACGCCAACGACAATGACAACCCTCTGATATAAATATATATATATATATATATATATATATATATATATATATATATATATATATATATATATATATATATTATCCCTGTGTCGTAAGAGGTGACCAGGGTTGCGTCAGGAAGGGCATCCGGCGTAAAACATGTGCCAAATCACTATGCGGATCATACGGATGATCCGCTGTGGCGACCCCTAACGGGAGCAGCCGAAAGAAGAAGAAGAAGAGATATATATATATATATATATATATATATATATATATATATATATATATATATATATATATATATATATATATATATATATATATATATATATATTTCCTCCCACACGGAGAGGGGCCTTGGCGAGATTCATTTAGCTGTCCGTCCCTCATTGGCCTACGGCTGCACCCTACCGGGGCGGAGCCGTGGCCCCTGTTCGGAGACCCCAGTTATTCCTGCACGTGGCTTCGCTCGCAAACAGTAACAGGGTCAATGCTGAAAAAGCCATACAAGAACTACGAGCCGAGGACTGGAACTGTGAGGCCCTCCCCTCGGCAATTCAAGGTACGAGCAGCCAATGGGTGGTGATGGCGCGTGATCGGCAGGTTGGGTCATGCAGATGGGATGGTTGTTGGTTGTTCGATGGCTTGTTGGAGGGTTCGTTGGATGTAAAGATTTAATAACCTCACTAAAAGAAGTCGCAATGCACGTTTTTGATTCTCCCACGAGACAAAAGGAAAGGGAACCTGTCTCACATGTACTTAAAGACATAATTCACTTTTGGGACCTGTATGTTGAATGCAAATGGTTTCCAGATCCGTAACAGTATCTTGTTCGATTAACTTCTTGAACACCCGAATATAAATAACAAGCACCCTGACTTTGTGTAAGATTCAGGCAATTTGATCGAATTGGTGTGCCCAGCTATAATTGTTTAATGAATAAAACCTAACTGAAATTCTATTGTTGGACTAATTTCAAGTACGATTTGCAAAAAAAAGAATCCTAAAATACAAGATCAACTGGAAGGGCATTCGGTGGAACACACACCTCCGCAACGCTGAACAGTTTACATTTTGTATCCAACCGATAGGCCGGATCTGGATTCAAACCTGAACGAAAATCTAATCGGCTGTTTCTTGTCACCGAGCCAACTCATCCACCAAGTTTCATCCAAATCTGTCCACAACCTTTTGAGATACGAGTGGGCCTGTTGGTCCGATGGACCAAATTTTCATTGGTCTTCACAGCCTTGGTGTACTGTTTGGTGCATGCCCACCTGCTGTACTGGTGGTGCATGCCCACCTGCTGTACTGTTTGAGCATGAGCTTGCCTTTCATAAAACCCAGTTGTGTATGGGTCAGTGTGGGAATTATGTTTGTTATTATTAGTGCCATATGATACTCCCATTCTAATTGCTGTTGTAAATATTATTAGTGTAAATTAACATCTGCTTTGTTGCAATATTATCATTGTTTTTGTGACATTTTGGAATTAGAATGCCATAAAATGGTAGAAGGGCGTATTAAGCTGCCCAAGCTGCTAACCCAAACCCTAACCCTAACCCTAATATACCCTAACAGGGCGTGCGTATAAAACATGGGAATTCGAACGGATTTTTGTGGTATAGTCGAGTCTTATAAGGTCTACATGATCTCCAGCCTTCGGGGTCTTGGGTCTTTTGGGTCCTCAAGCATTTTGTGTCCTCGGGGACTTTATTTTAATTCATATATACACAATGTCTAGGCTCGTATAACAGCAAACACACAGAATGAATAACAAGGGGAGCAGGAGACAAGAAGGGTGGGAAAGGGAAGCACAAAACAGTGGGAAACAGACACATTAGGAGATCTGTGGAAGGGAGAGGGATGGGGCAAGGAACATGGGGTAAACAAGATGGAGATTACAGGGACTTTCAGGTCCTTGCAATACAGGGACTTTCAGGAAGAAAAGCGGGGAATTTGAAGGAGGTGAGTTTGGGGTGGATTAACGAGGGTAGAAAAGATCACGGTTTTGGATGGGGGAAGATAAGAGATGGTGGTGAACAGCTGTTATGAAGACCTGGAGGGAAGAGTGGGATTGAAGAGAGTGTGGGAGTCTGTTCCAAAGGTGTGGAAAAACTGAAATGAAAGAATGAAGGTGAGCAGTGATTCTTGATTTTGGTAGTTTTATCAGAAGGGGGTTGCTGGTGAACCTTGAGCGTCCTGTGGATATATGGGGGGGGGGGGGGCAGATCACAGTTGGTGCGGGGGTGGGGTGAGACAGAGTTCATATGGTGGAAGACAGAAAGACCATCATCTTGCCTGCGCGGTGAAAGAGTGAGAGACCCAAAGATTCAACCTCATCACGGGAGATACCATTGATTCTAAATGTCTTGGTTTCCCCAGCATGAAGCCGAGAAAGGTGAGAGATGGGAGCACCAGCCCAGAGGGAAGAGGAGTACTCCATTAAGATGCAGATGAAAGCTTTTACATGGTCAGGAGCTCAGGTGCGCAAAGGAAGGACTTTGAATGACGGAGGATGCCTAGTCGGCAGAGGGTGGGTTCATCAACAAGGAGTTACAGCGGATTTCTGAGAGAGTTGGAGAGAAAACCAGAAAAATTACAGGGCCCAGAACACTGCCTTGAGGAAATCCAGCCTGAACAGGAAGAGGGGAAGAGAGAATTCCATTAAGGGCCACACGTTGACTGCGACAGCAGAGGAAGTCTGTGAGCCATGAGTGGAGATGACTTTGGATACCATAGGAAGAGAGTTTGGTGAGCAGGGCAGGGTGCCAGACCATGTCAATAGCACGCCATATATCTGGGGATATGGCTCTGATTTCATGTCCAGCACTTAGTACCTCCATCCATTGTTGGGAGAGCAGAAGCAGCATAAGCAGGGAAGAGTGACCTGGTCTGAAACCAAATTGATGTTCGGAATTCAGGCCATTGGAGAAGAGGAAGGATTTAATGTCTGAAGCGATGATGGACTCCATGACCTTGCTGCTGATTGGGAGAAGGCTGATTGGTCTGTAGTTGCAGGGATCTGTTTTCACACCTTTTTTTATGCAGGGCAGTAATGTTTGCTGATTTCCAAGCAGATGGCAGATGACCTTGAGCAAATGAGAGGGTGAATAGAACAGAGAGAGGGTGAGCAAGAGGAGAGGAGCAGGTATTTAGGACACGTGGGCTGATGCCTTTTGGACTGGTTGCAGAATCTGAGTCGAGGTTTGACAGCAAGCTCTCCACATTGTCAGGGAAAAAGAACACAGAGTCCAGGGACAGTTGGGTGCAACTAGGTGAGGTGGATCGAGAAAGCAATGGGTTTCGGACAAAAGTTTTAGATGCAAAAACCGAGTTTAAGCATTCAGCCTTTTCACGTGTGGTGTCAGCAGTGCGGCCATTTGAGGTAAGGTAAGGGATGGAGGGGGAACATAGTCCAGAAACACACTTAATAACCACCAGGATTTGGAGTAGGGAGACAGGTTTGAGAGTTCAGACCTGAGATTAGAAAGATATTGTTTTCTGGCTCTCCCGAGGTGTTGCCTGGTGTTGGCTTAATGGTTGGGGTGGTGGGCTTTGGATTCTAAGGTCTAGAGTTCAAATCCCGCTCAGCAGTTGAATTAAAATCAGGTGGGGTTAACTTGGCCTGTCATCCTTCTGAGGTTGGCAAAATGAGTGCCAGCTTGCTGGTATACTGTCTCGGAGTGGTGACCCGTCCAGGATTGTGCCCAATAGTCAAGGAGACTGCTTAAGCAGCACCAATGCTCTGCACAGAGTATGGTCCCAATCTTTCTCTCTCTGTCTCTGTCTGTCTCTGTCTCTCTCTCCTGAGGGTAGATACACACTTGTTATGAGCCTTATGGAAGGAACTGAGATTACCCTCAGTTGGGTTTCATTCAACTTTGATACAAGAACAGTCAGGAGAATTGCCAATAGCTGAGAGTATCTATCAAGGAGGTGGGGAAGGACTTTTACAGGAGATCCAGGTTGGGGTGGAGGAAGTAAAGGAACAGCTTGGTCATCTAAGAGAAAATTAAGGCTCCGGGTCCAGATGATATGCACCTGGGGGTAGCTGAGCGGGTAAGCGAGATGCTCACAGATATTTTCAAAAGTTCCCTGGAGTCAGGACAGGAACTGGAGGATTGGAGAGGAGCAAAATGTAGTACCATGATTTAAGAAAGGATCCAGAGAAGAATTGGGAAACTATAGACCTGTTAGTTTGACTTCAGTTGTGGGTAAAGTGTTGGAAACATTAATTAAGGACCAGATGAGGAACCATTTAAACAAATTCAAACTAATTAAAGGTAGTCAGCATGGGTTTACCAAAGGTAGTTCCTGTTTAACAAATCTTTTAGAGTTCTATGAAGCAGTGGATGAGGGAAAGGCAGTGGACATAGTATATCGAGACTTTAAGAAGGCATTTGATAAGGTACCACATCGGAGGTTGTTAGCCAAAGTGAGGTTGTTAGCCAAAGTGAGGGCTTGGGGAGTGGATGGTCAGGTAGCTAATTGGATCACAAACTGGCTTTGTGATGGGAAGCAAAGAGTGGCTGTGAGTGGGATGATGTCTTGCTGGGAGGATGTAAGTGGTGGGGTACCTCAGGGATCAGTACTCGGACCATTACATTTCATCATTTACATCAACGATTTGGATAGCGGGGTGAAGAGTAAGCTTTCCAAATTTACAGATGACACAAAGCTTGGGGGTAAGGTGGATAGCAGAGGGGGTGGTGATCAGATACAGGAAAGTATTGATACTTGCATAGTATCAATACGGCAAAAGATTGGCAGATGGAATTTAACCTGAGCAAGTGTAAGGTCTTGGGGATGGGGAACAACAATGAAAATAGAGATTACAGGATGTGAGCAGTAATTTTGGAGTGTGTCACACCGGAGAAGGATCTGGGGGTGGTAATAGATACGGGAAGTAAGCAGGAAGCAGGAAGCAGGAAGCAGAGTGCCAGGCAGCTCTCGGTAGAGCAAAGAGGGTTTTAGGTTGTATTCGGAGAGGGATCAATTATAAATCAAAAGAGGTGGTGTTAACATTGTACAGGATTTTAGTGAGGGCCACATTTAGAATATTGTGTGCAGTTCTGGTCACCACAGTAACGGAAGGACAGAGATGCCATTGAGAGGGTTCAGCACAGGGCTATTAGATTGATTCCGGGCCTAGCTGGACTCAGCCATGAGGATCGGCTGAAGGAGATAGGACTTTATACAAAAGAAAGGAGGAGGTTGTGAGGAAATACAATAGAGATGTTTAAGACAACGAAAGGTATCGATAAAATAAATGCAGATGAAATATTCAACAGAGTAGACAGTGACAGAACCAGGGGCCATAGCTTGAGATTAAAGAAGAGGAGAGTTAAGATCGTAGTAAGGCAGGGGACTTTCATTCACAGAGTAGTTAATGCATGGAATGGCCTCCCTGGAAAGGTCGTGACAGCAGAAACAGTAGATAACTTTAAATTACAATTAGATAACTACCTGGAAGTAATGGAGATGGAGGGGTATGGGAATGTTGTGAAGACTTTTAGGTAGTTTGAGCATTGATGGGTGATTGTGTGCACATGTACAGAGTGCTTTTGGTGGGGGTCTTGTCAAGGGGGGTTGTGTGGTTAATGTTGTGTGTTTTTAACCAAGCCCATGCCCCCTCCCAGAGGGGAAGAAAAAAAAATACAAAAACCTCAAAAATAAAATAAAATAATTATAAAAAAATTATTTAATAAATTAAAAACTTTTTTTGCATTTTCTTCCTTGGAGCTTTTGTGGATAAATTAGTGTGGTGTTCACGCAGGCACTATGGGCTGAATGGCCTCCACCTGTGTTACATTTCCTTGTAAATCATTGTAAATTAAGCTTTATCAGAGACCGTTGTCATTATTGTTAATTTTATTTTATTTTTTGAAACAGATTGCGTAAGATTCAGAAAAGGAAAGGTTGAAGTAAAATTGTGGAGGTGTATGGTGAATTTGGATCTGTAAATGCAGAGTGAAGCTGATGGATCGATGAAAAGTACCGTGAAGAGTGGAGAGACACGTGGTTTCAGGAGGTGCAGAGTGACAAAGAATAGAAGGGAATTTTTTTTATTTTGATGGATTTTTGAAGATTAGGTAAGATTAGGGAAAGGAAGGTCAGATGTAGAAATAGTGAAGGTAATGGTGAGAGTGGGTTAGCTCAAATCGAAGGAAGATGGTGTGCTGGCAGGGGGAGGAAGGAGGAGAATAAGAAGATGAAGGAGGATCAGTACTCTTGGGTATGGAGGGAGAAGGGGTTGTTGTTGTTTTTTTTGTTGGTGTTTTTTTCATTAATTTAAGACAAGAATCAGAGGGTGTAGTTGGGAGCGGGAGGGATAGGTGGGTGTGGTGGGAAAAGTGTGGAAATAAGAATTGATGGTAATAGGGAGAGAATACAAACAAAAACGATCATACACCAAGATGAGAAGGACGGGTAGACCTCAAGGAAACCCGATTAGACAAGGTCGACAAAAACTCACAAAACAGCCCGATTTTTTTTTTTGAAACAGAAACGAACTAGGAACACACAGTAAACATGTGGTAAGAAAACAAACTGTTAAAACGTGACATGTAACGACCGGAAACTTAACTTTGCGAAAGTCGGCAGAGACCCCTTAGAGAAGTAGCCGTCCATCAAAACCCGGAACGGTAAGTGGTTGAATTCAATGACAAAACATGCAACTCTTCAAATTTCAAGTGAATTGGATGAAAATTGATAATTTTTAGAAATTTGGCCTAAGTCGACCTCAAAAATAATTAGTGGTTGAATACAGTGACCTGAAATAAAAATCCTCTTCAAATTTCAAGTCAATTGGATGAAAATTGAGGATTTTAGAAATACCAGCTTAGTTGTTGACCTTTTTGTCAAAGCTGACCTCAAAAATAATAAGCTGGTTGAATTCCTTGACCTGAAACATAAATCCTCTTTAAATTTCAAGTCAATTGGATGAAAATGAAGGATTTTAGAAATACCACCTTAGTTATTTACCTTTTGGTCCATGTTGACCTCAAAAATAATTGGCTTGGTTAATTCCTTGACCTGAAATATAAATTCTCTTCAAATTTTAAGTCAATCCGATGAAAATTGAGGATTTTAGAAACACCACCTTAGTTGTTGACCTTGAGCCTATGTTGACCTTTTGTTCCATGTTGACCTCAAAAGGTTATTGACTGGTTGAATTCATTGACATGAAATATGAATCCTCAAATTTCAAATCAGTTGGATGAAAATTGAGGAATTTAGAAATCTCACCTAAGTTATTGACCTTTTGGTCCATGATGATCTCAAAAATAATTGGTCATTTAATTCCTTGACCTGAAATATAAATCCTCTTCAAATTTCAAGTCAATCGGATGAAAATTGAGGAATTTAGAAATCTCACCTAAGTTATTGTTCTTTGGGCTATGTTGACCTTTTGGTCTTTGTTGACCCCAAAAATAATTGCCTGGTTGAATTCATTGACATGACATATAAATCATCTTCAAACTTCAAGTCAATCAGATGAAAATTGAGGAATTTAGAAATCTCACCTAAATTGTTGATCTTTGGCCTATGTTGACCTTTTGACCTGAATAGCTTCTTCCTTTTGACAAACTCTACCATGTGGTGAAGTTTCGTGAAGATTGGCTTAAAATTGGGACCTGTAGGTGACAAACAGACAGACAAACAAAATCGACTGAACAATATATTTGAAAAATCTTCGATTTTGCAAGTAACAAGAAAGATGTTATGCATAGCATGATACTTGCGAAATCCATAAAACAAAGTTTACCGTAAAAATAGATTAGTCGTTAAATTTGATGATCAAATGTGGAACTCCACTTCAAATTTCAAGTCAATCGGATGAAAATTGACAATCTTAGGAATTTGGCCTCCACTGCCGGTCAGGGGTTTTAGAACAGCCACATTTTTTTCAGTTTTTACTGAAATTTAAGCAGTTCAAGTCCAGTGAGTAATCTGAAATGGTACAAAGCTAAGCGGTAAACTGCCAGAGGTTAAAAAAAAAAGTTTAGGTTACCAAAAACTGAAAAATAATGTAAATTTCAGAGTTGCTTAAAGAGGCCCTTTTAAGGGAATAAGTAACTGCAGCTGTTCTGCAGCAATGGAAGTAAATTAAGCCTTGAAAGTTGATGCAAACAATTCCTACAGGTGTCCCAACTTTTGATGATTAGTTACAAACCCTCTGTCTGTATAAAAGCAGTGTTGTAACAGACTGTGTTGCTGCACCCTCTGAAGCATTATTTGGACAATATTGCACTGCAGGAAGTAGTATATTGCTATCATAATGACGAGAAAAAGACAATTAACAAAGGAAGACAGACAGACCATTATAACCCTTAAAAGTGGAGGTCTTTCCTTTAGAGAAATTGCAAAGTAAGCCAAGGTGTCAGTGAGTACACTTTCCTGCACCATCAAAAGGCACTTGGAAACTGGAGGAAACTCTGACAGGAAGAGATCTGGCAGACCCAAAGCCACAACACACTCAGAAGACAAGTTTCAGAGAGTCAACAGCTTGCGTGATCGGTGGCTCACAGGACAGCAGCTTCCAGCACAGCTTAACACTCGTCGAAGTAAGGAAGTCTCAGTTTTAACTGTGAAGAGAAGACTTCGAGCTGCAGGCTTGACAGGTCGAGTGGCAGTAAGAAAGCCATTGCTAAGATGGCAAAATAAGAAAAAGAGGCTTGCCTGGGCCATGAAGCACCACCAGTGGATTACTGAAAACTGGAAGAAGGTCTTATAGACCGATGAATCAAAATTTGAAATCTTAGGCTCATCATGCAGGGTTTTTGTACGCCGTCGAGTAGGCGAAAGGATGGTTCCTCAATGTGTGACACCAACTGTCAAATATGGAGGACGAAGCGTTATGATCTGGGGATCTTTTGCTGGATCCAGAGTCGACAACTTGCACAGAGTGACTGGCACCCTGAACCAAAAGGGCTACCACAGCATTTTGCAGCGCCATGCAATACCCTCTGGTCTATGCATAATTGGTCAGGGGTTGATCCTACAGCAAGATAACGACCCAAAACATACCTCCAGGCTATGTCAGAACTATTTAAGAAGAAAAGAACAAGACGGTAGGCTTCAAATCATGGAATAGCCAGCACATTCTCCAGACTTAAACCCCATCGAGCTGGTTTGGGATGAAAACAAAGGAATCTACAAGTGCAACACATTTGTGGGAACTTCTGCAACAGTGTTGGGAAGAACTTTCCAAACAATATTTGATTTCCATTGCAGAAAGAATGGCACCATACCACTATGTTCGGCTGTAATCTTTGCAAAAGGTGGCTACTTCGATGAATCAAAAATTATATTAAATTTTGTTCAACAAAACTATTCCATTATTTCTTTTTTATCTGCAATTGTTTATTTGTTTTATGCTTTAATTTCAGAGTACATTGAAACATGAAACTGTTTAAATTTCAGTAAAAATTGGAAAAATGGGGGTGTTTGAAAACTTTTGACCGGTAGTGTATGTCAACTTCTTGGCCAACGTTGACCTCAAAAATACTTGTTCATTGACTTTCGTGACTTAATATGCAAATCCTCTTCAAATTTCATGTCAATGGAATGAAAATTGAGGATTTTAGAAATTCCACCTAAGTTGTTGAACTTTGGCCTATGTTGACTTTTAGGTCCATTTTGACCTCAAAAATAATAAGTGGTTGAATCTATTGACCTGGTATGCAAATCCTCTTGACATTTCTTCTCATTCGGATGAAAATTGAGGATTCCAGAAATTTGACGAATTTGTTGACCTCTTGACCACAAAAACAATACACTTGTTGCTTATTAAGAATTCTACCATGTGGTGAAGTTTCGTGAAGATCAGTTTAAAATTGTGACCAGTCGGTGATTGACGTACAGACAGACAGACAGACAGACAGACAGACAGGCAGAATAATGCACCAGACCAACCAATACACTTGAAAAATCTTCAATTTTCTCGTTACAAGCAAACAGACAGAGAGACATATCCTCTATCCTCTATCATATCTAGGGGTGAAAACATATCCTTTATCAACCTTCGATAGCAGTGGTAACAATAGCATTCCAGCAGTCATTTCCTGAAATATCGACCCTGACCCTAAAATCAGGAGACACTTGCATTGCCAGAAAATATGTCGAATATACCAACCATTTTTTTTATTCCGAATCACCACGTCAAGGAGAAATCTGTTGTATGTGGACACAGACAAAGATTTTGAGCAACTTGTCACCATTGAAGGAGACATTTCCCCACAAAGAACAAGAGGGAGGGCCTGTTGCGTTCTACTTGGTACACTGTCCAGCTGCATGGCACGTCAATCACATGAGAATGGCAGCAAGGCATAGCTGTATTGTACTTCTGGACAGCATAATCATGCTCTTGTCTCTGCCCGTTGTATATATATATATTTTTTACATCATCACCCTCTACAGTGATGTTTTCAGTATTTCCAGGTTCACAGGCTGGGTGTTTGGGGCCACGTGGTGGGCCCCAGATTCTGGAGGTTCCAAGAGGGTCTCTCCTGCATTTTCAACCATTTCCGACCATAAAAAAATAACTTTTAATCATTGTTACAATGTCAGCGTTATTTTTGTTATTTATTTTGTAACTAGCAAATTAAATACAACCCGTCGCTTCGCTGATGGGAACAAAAGAGGGAGGGGGGAGCGGGTAGAGAGAGAGAGAGAAAGAGGGAGGGAGAGAGAGAAAGAGGAGGCAGGTGAAGGGTGAGATGGGGGTAGAGAGGCAGAGAGGATGGATGAAAAAGGGGGAGCTAGAAAGGGAGAAAGGAGAGCAAGAAAGGGGGATGGGGAGGGTGGAGAGCGACAGCTTACCAAGCATTGCTATTCACTGCAGGAGGGAGGGATGCGTAAGAGAGAGAGCGAGAAAGAGGGACACACACACACACACACACACACACACTGAGAGAGCGACAGATGTGTGGGAGGAGAGTGCTGCAATTTATTAGGAGGTGGGGATGAGGAGGAGGCAGATGAGAGGGAGAAGGGTTGGGGGTGGGGGGGGGGAGGAAGAGAATGAAATGTGACTTAAGGACCGAACACGAAAAAGAACGTCAACAGCTGCACACACAACGACAGCAGAGTTTGTGAGGTAATCCACCTGCACATCTGCAAAAACTTTGATAATCCAGTTCCAGAAAATTGGTGGGAAAATAAACCAAATGCATTCACTGAAAACATTGAAGTCCCGCTCACATTTGACCTAATGATACCATCGGGCATGAACATCGAAAACAAAGCATTGCGACCAGATATCATACTTAGGTACAAAAAAAAGAGAAGAAGGCATTGCTAATTGAGGTATTAATTCCAATGATTTTGGACAAATGATGCAGAAATCAAGAAAATGATCAAATACCAAGTCCAAGGGTGAAGTGAAAAAATCCTGGAAGCTGAAGAATGCCAAAGTTGTACCAGTGATGACAAAGAACCTCACAGAAATATTAAAAACCATCCCTGGGAATATCACAACAAACAAACTACAGTTGGAAGTCATCCTGGGCTCAGTTACCATCCTGAAGAGAGCCCTCGGCACAAAACTTTAAAAACAGAAAACATGCATGCACGCACGCACGCACACATGCACGCACACACCAAGTTCCGTTATGGTAATACAGTTTAAATCCATACATACACGCACAAATGTACACATGCTTTAAATACATAATAACGACAAACACAAAGATTTATCTTTAAACAGAGTTCTTTGGAAGAGGAATTCAAGTTGGAAATTAGCAAAATTCAATTGCAAAATCTATCAAAGCACAGAACACAAAATGTCGATCTGTTGCTCCATGTCTTCGCAACCAGATCATGGCAAACACATGGACGGATTGACCTCATTGTTTTTATATATGTCTCGATGTTGAAGTGAGGGGTGGATTATCTTAGGAGATCGCACAAAAGTTTAAACAAAGTGATGTCCTGTAAAAACAAAATTGCACATTTTCAGCAGATGAGACACCTTCTGAGGCACCAACCGCATGGTACTGCATGGCCTAGCACAGGTGGAAATGTGTCTGTCTAATTGATGTTCCATTGAGAGCACGGGTACTTTTACCGAAATGAACAACCAAGCAGCTTGGAGAGCATGTGCCAAGGGGCTTAAGCATTCAAGCAAGCACTCCAACGAAACGGTTGTTAAGAAATGGCTTGTTTGGCACGCGATTAGAAACACATTAAACATACAACTCCTGGAGACAACCACAATGTCAAATATGTTCGAATTGGACAAATGAACACTTTCCTAGGAGCCAGAACTGCTTGTAAGTTTGATGCTGGAGCTTAAATTTTGTAATTCTCCTGAGTTTAATAGATACTTGTGGTGATTGCATGTGTAGAAATGAAATACAGCAACGAACCCTGAGATCTCTGGGTGTTTATAAGCATTGCAGTACCCAGCGATTCATAGCTATGAACAGGCATTCGATAATATGAGTGAAGAAAGTGATAAACACAACTTTATCATAAATAAATCGTTGCGGCCTGTTCCAAGTCAAGGCATGGTTGAGCAGGCCAAAAAACATGGCGGCTTCAGACCCCAGCGAGATGACCAAGGAAATGCTTTAAGACTCAGACAGCGAGGTGGCCGAGGATCACCAGATGAAGCATATAATTAAATAAGGCCGTTAATTATCTTCAAAAGGGGTGTTTTAATTTACCCAAACACCAAATTTTCACTCGTGCACTTCCTTGGAGTTTTCTGAGTTTACTTGCACAGTTTCAGGCTGCTAGTTTGTATAGTTTTGGAGTTATGGACAAGACACACACACGCATGCACATTGCCTTTTCTTCGTATAGATTAGAATGTCATGTCGTGAAAGGACGTATTGAGGCGTGTGTTTAAAACATGGGAATTCATGGGAATTCTTCCAGGTTCTTTTTTTTTGTTTACCTCATCGAGGTTCATATAAGACCTAACACAGGACATATAACAAAAGAAGCAGGAGACAAGAGGGGTGGGAGAGGTAAGCACAACAACATTCGGGAACAGGGACATCAGGGGATCTGTGTAAAAGAGAGAGGGGTACATGGGGGGTACATGGGGTAAACAAGACATACACTCCTGGGACTTTCAGGCAGGAAAATTAAATTTGAAGGAGGTGGGTTTGGAGTGGTTTAATGGGGAGAGAAATGATCATGGTTTTGGATGCGGGAAGATATGAGATGGTGGTGAAAAGATGTTTTAAAGACATGGAGGGAAGAGTGGGATTGAAGAGAGTGTGGAAGTTTGTTCCAGAGGCGGGAAAAAGAGAAATGAAAGAGTGAAGGTGAGCAGTGATTCTTGATTTTGATACTTGTACCAGAAGGGGATTTTTGGTGAACGTTGAGCTTGAGTCGTGGATGGATTCACATGAAATTTGGTGGACAGGTTGGGTATGTGACAAGGAAGAAATGATTCTATTTTGGTGAAGATCCTGATCCGGCTCCAATAATTTTTTCAGTGATTCTTCACCATTGAGAGATAGGGCCATAAACGACAGAGCACGATATCTCAAAAAGTTGTGGACGGATTCTGACAAAACATGGTGGACAGAGTGGGTGCATGACTGCGACAAATTGAATCTATTTTGATGACGATCCAGATCCGTTTCCGAATCTGAGAGTTTATTAATATTTTAAGTGATTCTTCGCCATTGAGAAATGGGACCAAAAACGACAGATGGCATCATATTTCAAAAAGTTGTTTACGGATTATGACAAAACTATGTGGATGAGTTGAGTAGGTTACAATAGCAAGCCGATTATATTTGGGTTCAGGTCAGGATGCATATCCGGCCTATCAGTGGGATACAGAACGTAAACTGCTCATTCTGGTGGAGGTATGCGCTCTCGTGAGTGCCGTTCAAGTAAATAACATCTTTTGAGAAATGTAGGAAATTATTTTTGTCTTCATTTACAACTACTTTAGGATACATGTGGTGAATGCTGTGAAGGCTTTCGTATAAACAAGGACAAATGTGTCCAAGAGCCGCGTCATAAAGGTTTTGTCTTCACCAGAAGAAGAAGAAGAAGAAGAAGAAGAAGAAGAAGAAGAACGCGGCGCTCTCTTAGAGCCAGCGTTCGCAACGCAACGCGGCTAAAAATGTAACAAGAAACATTGTATATATAGAAATTCGATAAATCACATTGTGAACACTGGATATATTGACGTCCGAAAGAAGCCTCACTTTCGAAACTTCGCGCAGAACGCAGGTTTGGCTTGTTATTATTAATAATTCAATAATATAACTTGTCCGAAAGACTATTTTGAAGGATCTTGTTTTGGATGAAAGATTCATTAGAGAAAGTCGAAACATCCGCATTTTTATCACAACAACAATAACAACAACAACAACTTCCGATATTTCGTCAGTGCCTTGATGGAGCCAATAGCGAGACCCGTCATGGAGGCTCCTCCTTCATGACGAGAAAATAGTGTATTTGCGAAATTACAACACATTAAATGGAATAATCTTTAAATAGTAACGTGAACTTTTCAAAACTTTAAAGCAAATGTCCGAATATATTGAATAGTTCATGATAGACGCTCTCAAAAGGAACCCTCAATCCGAGGATGTGTACAGGTGTTTAGTATTTAAGGAAATCCGGATCTTGTATATAACAAGAACCGCATCCTAAAGGTTTTGTCTTCACCAGAAGAGGTAGAGGAAGATACAACAACAACAACAACAACAACAACAACAACAACAACAACAACAACAACAACAACAACAACAACAACAACTCGGAGCTCTCTTAGAACCAGCGTTCGCAACGCGATGTGGCTAAAAACAACATTCCCTTTCCTGTGAGGAAAGGCCACCTGCCATGAATGGACACATTTGCTGAGAATGAGAGGTGTCCGTAAAAGACGAGGACGACTTACTTACACAAAATTAGGTTTTTAATTATTAGCTGCATCGCGTTGCAAACGCTGGCTCGAAGAGAGTTCCGTCTTGTTGTTCTTGTTGTGACAAAACCTTTTGGACTCGTCTAATTTATATACAGGATCCGGATCTCCTTAAATACTAAACCCCTGTACACATCCTCGCATTGAGGGTGCCATTAGAGAGCGTCTATCATCAACTTTTAAATATATTCGGACATTTGCTTTAAAGTTTCGAAAAGTTCACATTACTATTTAAAGATTATTCCATTTAATGTGTTGTAATTTCGTAAATACACGATTTTCTCGTCATGAACAGGAGCCTCCATGACGGGTTTCGCTATTGGCTCCATCAAGGCACATGCCGAAATATCGTAAGTTGTTGTTATTGCCTTTAGGACGTGGCTCTTGGACACATTTGTCCTTGTTTTTAATAAACGAAGCAACTTTCATTAATATATATGTATATATATATATATATATATATATATATATATATATATATATATATATATATATATATATGTATTGTTTCGGTTTATGGGTATATGGAATGATTTAATAAGGAAATTTAGCATTATGTGCGGTTGCTTGGTCCGTGGACGAGTAGAAGCATCTCATTATGACTAAAGCATGAGTCACATTTGCTCTACGGCTGGGATACGGCAGCTGTACCCACCCTGAATTGACAGAAACGTGCGGCGGCCGCAGAGTTTCTGAGGTGGCCTCAGGGTGGCCCTACGCCATATGGCTATCTTTTACAGGTCTCCGTGGAATTAAAGCGCGGAGTTATAACTTTTTTCCTTTCTAGGTTGGCCGTAGCAATTCGACAAGCCGTAGCCATGACGTTGATGTGTTCCATGTCGACCGTACGTAGGGCGTACGGTGGGCTTGCGTTATTTGTGCGTTTTCCGTAGGCTCTTATCAATGAAAAATGAATTTTGCCAACCCCTAAAAAATTATGGCGGCCACACGATTTCCACGTTCGCCTTGGGGTCTCCTGCGGTCGCCTTGCGGTCGCCTTGCAGGCACCTTGAGGCTACCTTGTGTCTGCCTTGAAAATTATATGGCCGCCGCAGGGATGCCCTAAGGTCACCGTGCAACATCAAATCAAAGACTGTACGGCACCCCCACGTCTTCGATCTCCACAATTTCTAAATACCCCGTGCGGCTACCCAAAAAATAAAAACATATGTGACTGCTACATTGTGTGACCGTGGAAATACTGCGAAGCCCTATAATTGTTAGTGGCCGTAGATTTTTTCGACCCTACGGCCGCCGAGCCAAATGTGACTGAAGCATTAGTTCGGAAACCTTTGAGCTTAAGTGTTCTGTGTCACCACACGAGGGGTGGTGTGATGTGAATTAGCCAAGAGAGTAAAAATCGTCTCCTAGCACGCAATTGCCCTCTGTGATTTTCCCTTTTTTTATATTGCAAGGCAGGCAGTAAAGCTGGGAAACACATCCCTGAAACGACAACAAACAGAAGTCCCGCCTTCCCGGGTTTGGGGGTGAGGAGGCCATATCCCAGAGGCAGGGGAAATACAGCACCAGGAGGAGAGGGGAGTGATTGAAGGTGCATTACACAGTCGAAGGAGTAGGAGAGACTGGTGCATGCCCCAGGGGGATTGTGGAAGGCGTCTGGTTTGGCAGAACACAAACACGAGGTCGGAGTGAGGACCGCACGAGGCAAGTGGCGCCCTTGAGCAGAGGAAGGCTGGGACATTTGGAGTCTTCCTCTGGAAAGCTGCGAGAGAAGCACCATTTTACGCGCGTTTACCCAGCTACGAGTGACGGCGCCATTTTGACTGTGTGTGCACGTGCTGGTGGAGGGCCTCCATTCCAGTTTGGCAGAGATCACTTCTGACCAAAGCTGAGTACCACTGTACTTACAATAAGGGGGTTGTTTCTTTTAATTTTGTCACCCTTTGTCTGTATTTGTGTCTGTTTGTGAGGCCTCGACCGTTGGAGTTATTGATTTATTATAAGTATGATTATTCCCTTTTACCTTATTGTCTTGTAAATATTTGTGAATGTTTATTAAATGTATTCCTTTTGAAGAAATTGTATTTGCATAATTGTCGGGGGTTCGTGGATTAAACCCCCTGTGTAACCATTCTCCATAATCCCCCTTCCGTCCTACATTCCGAGTACTCCGTTGCCGTTCGCCATTGCCCTCCAACATATTCTTCGAGCACATGTTGAAACCTATGTCGATCAACATGTAATAAGGAACCGGTCGGCCATCACGGGAGGTTGGTTGGTGTTAACCGCGTGGCTACCACAAATTTGGGTTGCGGGGTTAACTTGAGCCGACCACCCCAACGACAATATATATATATATATATATATATATATATATATATATATATATATATATATATATATATATATATATATATATATCTTCTTCTTCTTCTTTCGGCTGCTCCCGTTGGGGGTCGCCACAGCGGATCATCCGTATGATCCGCATAGTGATTTGGCACATGTTTTACGCCGGATGCCCTTCCTGACGCAACCCTGGTCACCTCTTACGACACAGGGATATGGTACACCTATTTTAACCGGGGTATACACCGGCCCAGTATACTGGTACTCATTTCGCCGACCTCGGAAGGATGACAGGCTGAGTCAACCCCCTGGTGTATTAATTCAGTGGCGGACCTTTTGGATCCCAAGCCGCTGCCCTAACCACTGCGCCAACACCAGGCTATATATATATATATATATATATATATATATATATATATATATATATATATATATATATATATATATATATATATATATATATATATATATATATATATGTGTAGATGTCGGAGCTCACTTTTCACAAAGGACATTCTCGGTCAGCGACACACAAGGTGGGTGTTTGAATGAGAGAGAAAAATAAATTTGTGAACATTCCTTTTCAATTTCAGGTTTCTGGATGAGGGAAAGCAGGACACTTGAAATGAGTTCCAGAATGGAGCGGAAGGAGGAAAGAAGCTGGAGGAGTATGAAATAGTGTTGGCCCTTTGGGATAGATGAGGGATAGATCGAGTACAAGGGTGTAAAGAAACTACTAAACGTGTGTAATGTCCAATTCTAAAGGTACGCTGACGGTCAACAAAGGAGTTGACACCTTCAGAGCACCATCCATGATAATGTCTGTAGAAAATTTTATATATATATATATATATATATATATATATATATATATATATATATATATATATATATATATATTTTATGTTCATCATAATAATTAATTTAGGGACTGCATAAAACAACCAACCACATGGTCAATTCTGGATTCCATCATTGACCACAATTAATGAAATATGATAAAATAAAGAAATGATGGGCAGACTCAGTGAACATGATTTTTATAATGCCAATAATGAGCTAAATGACTTGATTGAACGTCGTGAGATTTGCAAGAGCCTTCCGGCCAATAATTCAGGCTCAAATAACACCATAACTCGACGAAAAACAAAAACATCAGAATCGTTGTTCAGAATCAGATATCTCCGTGGGCATTTAAAAACCAAATGCAGTGAAAAAGAAAATAAGTTTGTGGTTGAACACACCAAATCAAAGAACTGACCAAATACATCATTGGAGTATCAGGAGGAACCCAAATAGACAAAGATGGAGTCATCCCGAGGAACCTGGATCGGGCATCAGGAGGAAAGCCATTCATTGTGAAAAGATCGCACGTCATGCGGCTATTTCTTGTGTGGTGGTGAATCTCTTCTGAAATAATTGGATTGAAGTCTCATTGACAGGAAGATCGGCCGTTCCAATCAATCTGACATAGGGATGAGGTTGTTTGTAACTCTGCTGATTGGTCGAGATTTGTTTGCTCATCATTTCCAGAAAAGCGGCGTTACTTACAGAAAAGATCTATCAATCACAGATTAATTCAGCTTTTCTTTTATGAATCGCACGCAGGTCATCGATTGTTCCTCTCGATGGGGGGAAAAAAGTGCAATCAAAATTGCTGGAAAATTCTAATTTTACACATTGCAATTCTTGCACATTTGTCAGGAGAATGTGAAGTTTTATGGTATCTGGGATTCACCTGCGATATAGGTTCAACTTGCAATGAAGCATTTTTGAAAATTGATTCATAAATATTACACAAATGGATGTTTGACACGTGATATCTGTCTTGATGAATGTGTTGCAAGTACGTGATAAGATTGCAAAAACAATCTGTAATATCTTGTCCTTTCCAATGTTTTTTTTTCCCCCCTTTCTTTACACTTCATCAACCTTGCACATACATTGTATTAACATGCAAGTCATCCTTGCCATTTGTCACACGTAATATCAATCCTTCTTATCCATCGTTATTTTGTAGTTGCTGTCATTTTTTGCTTTCATATTGGACTGAACAAGAAAAAGTTTTGCAACAATTGCTAAGCAAAAGCAACATTACTTATATGATACACATCATTCTAAAATAATCAATTTGGTGTCTGTCTATCTGTCTGACTGTGATACATTAGGTTGTGATTTAACCGATCTCAACCAAACTTGCCAGGAGGACTAAGGGTCACACGATGGAGATTGTAATGACTTCAGTGTTAAGGTGTTGGACGACTTCTTGGACAAAGGTCGTGTTAAGGTGTATAGATAGCTTGTCATGGCTTTTTTTCCAAGGCCACTTCGAAGACCAAAAGTAACTAGAAAGTTCATTAAAGATGATACGCAACACAGGTTACTTCAATTTTAACAAAATCCCAAAGTTTAGTGCTGTTGAAGTCGTCCAGATGCAGTCCCAAATATCACCCTAATACACCACTCCCAATGAACCTTCATTATGCCCCGATGTACTTCGTACAAAATGGGGGCTCATGGATTTGGTCTCAATTTTCATGTCTGTGTGTGCGTCCACAACCATATCTCGGACATGTATGGACCAATTTTATTCATACTTGGCAGAAAGACAAACTATGATGGTATACATATGCACAGCATTTTGTTTCACAATGCGATCCAAGAAGCCGGCTAGCGGCCATTTTAGTTAAAAAAAAAACCTGATGTAGAACACTTCCTCAATCATTTCTTGGACATGCATGGTCCGATTTTGTACAAACGTGGCACACAGATAATGAATTATGGCATATATATATATATATATATATATATATATATATATATATATATATATATATATATATATATATATATATGCACTTCTTTTTGTTTTTGAGATCAGATCTAAAATTGCCAACTGGCAGCCATTTTGGTACTTAAATGTGTTCCCAACCATTTCTCAGACATGCACGGTCTGATTTTGTTCAAACGTGGCACAAACACAGGACACGATGGCATACCCTTGCACCTAACTTTATTTTGCAATCTGATCAAAGATGGCCAGCTGGTAGACTGTTGGTCATTTGAGGTGTAAATATATATATATTGGCGAGCCATTTAACTCCACAGAGCAAAATTCCTGAAACAATCGGGGCAATGTCATTTTATGTCTTTTGTCCTTGTATAAATTGAAATGCAGTGCTGCAAAACTGGAGGTTCTTGGAAGTATTATGACTGGCGATTTGGGTACTACAGTCTTCAAGTACGTAGTTAAATTTAAATAAAATAAAGATTGTTAAAGTCGTATAAATTAATTAATTCTGTTTTACCGCCATTTTCTGCAGTGTCTCTTTCATCACCCTATCTAACACTTCACATCAGGTATTTGTGCCTGTTGTTTGTGTCCATTATGATGACCATTCGTAGAGGTGCCCAAAAATGGTGCCAAGTTATTCTCTCACAGTGGGACCATTACGTCAGAACGTACGTCAGGCAATTCGTGAGCGGTAATCACCACCAAGGCTCAGAGACCCCGTGCAGCTGCTTCATCTATTGCGCCTGTCGATACGCTCTTTGCTGAATGGTGCCATCCCCTTTGGTGACATACACACGAGGCCTCGAGGCCTGTCCCACATGACCTGACAAGAGTCGATGGCCAGCGTCTTGCTCAGTACGTGAGCCAAATCACTTCAGCATGAAAAGGAGAATCGTGCCGTCTTCTTCATGCATCTAAGGAAAACCAGCCATTAAGCCCTGTTCTTACAGGCTATCTCCTCGCTACGTTCTATCGCTGGACCGCACGTGTCCCTCACTCTACACTCGTGCGTTTCTCCTCCAAACTCTGTCTGATGTCAGACCGAACCCTCATTTCCTCCTCTGAGGTGTGGCTTGCTCCCACAAAACCTGGGAAGGCGAGGCTTCTTCCTGCTCAGCATGTTTGGCTAGCTTCTGACGTCACGCTCATCAATCATCAGACTCAGGGGCGTGACTTTGACCCATCGTCACCCTTGGTGGTGGGGCTTCTGCCTGCTTGGCACATTTGGCTTGCTTGTAAATGCAAAAACCTAGGAATAGGTTACAGGGGGGCAATAATATACTGGGGGAACTTATTCTAAATCCCTATCTAATTAACACCGCACCGCCCCCTGTGTGGTGACACGTAACACTTAAGTTCACAGTCTCCATATTTAATTACATTGAGATGTCTCCTTCACATCCACGGACCAATCAACTCCATTCAATCATAACTTTCCCACTAAATTCCTCCATCTACCCCCACGACCGCAACAATATCAATATGTCGTTACAGGCATATTGATGTAAGAGACCCAATTCAGGGCGTAACCTGTGTTCTGGTCAATAAGTCAAAGGTCATGGTCACAAAATTGTCAATTTCTATCTGATTGACTTGAAATTTGAGCAGGGTTTGCATATTGGGTCACTGAAGCCTCTTGGTTTTGAGGTCAAAAGGTCAAGGTCGCCTAAAATCGGAAATCTTTTTATATTCCCACCCCTGCCCACCGAATGTGAACGGAGGTTATGTTTTCACTCATGTCTGTCTGTGTTTATTTGTTTGTTCCTTGGGAAAAGTTTTTTTTTTTGGCAAAGTGAGTTTGTCTGTTGCATTTTTCTGTCTGTCTGTCTGTCACACGATTTTTAGCCACAGTTCTCAAGCAATCGTTCTGAAATTTTTTGTGTCAGTAGGTGACCATGAAAGGACAGCAAGGTGCAACTTTGGTGAAGATTTGAATCTGGATCCGGATCTGAGAATTTTAAAACTGATTCTTCACTTTTGAGAGATGGGGCCAAACATGATAGAGAGAAAGATATTTCAAAAATGTTTTGGGCTGAATATGTTCTGCTGGATCAGGCACTGTGTGGTGGAGGTACGTGCTTTACCAAGTACCCTTCTAGTTTTTGGCCGTTTCCATCATGTTTAGCATATGGAAGAAGTCCGAATACAAAGTAGATGTGGACAAGCTTTGCATTTTCAGATGCTTTCTGGTTATTCCTTAAACCTGTTTATCAGCATTGTTGTGTGGTTTGGTACATGATTGTTAAATGGGTTATTAGAACCAGTGCATGTGACTGAACTCATGATTGTTGTAAATTGGTGCCAAACCTTGTTAGGGGGTCTTCAAATCGCAAAACCGTTCCTTGGGGTTGCTCGGACACAGTCCTGAATAAATGAGGTATCCACCACAGCGTCAGATTCTCGTTAGAGTTTTCTGTCTGCTACAAACAGAAGCAAAGACATTGTCGGCTTACCTGCAGACGACATATAGCCTCCAGTGGTGTATTCAGACCTTGGCATCAGTGGGAGGAAAAATCCTGCCAAATTATATGTCAGCAGGGAAGCCATACATCGCATGTTAATTTGGCCAGATGTTACCTTATTGTTCTCCTCCCATGAAACACCTTGGCTGGAGCAAAATAAAACCGTTATGGAATGAGTACATCAATTTTGCTGCCTTTCTCACTTTTCAACATCTGAGCAATCAAAATATGTATTGTGTGCCATTATTTATTGGGAAAATCCAAATTCAACTTCATACAAACTCTGATATGAGCCTCAACAAGGTATACAAAAAACAAACAAACTTTGAACTGATCTTGACATGAAATCTTTGCACCTTTTGCGTATTCTGGCGAAGCTGTCAATCACCGATGAATAATTATCTACTCTTGATGCAAGATCCTTTTCAATACTAGAGCAATGCCAGCCCAGAAAGCCGTTCTCCAGTCATTGTGGAGCGAAGATGATTCTTGATCGGTTTGACCATGCTGAATGGTCGCTCAGCTGTATCTGTAGCTAAAGAAATTGGTCGTGTCTCCACAACGTGATACAGCCTTGTAAGATTGGCAAAAATGCACTCAAATGTGTTAATGATGAGGAATTTCAAGATGCTTTGTGTATTTGTAGTTTTAATGCTATCAGTAAACGGCTTCACTTTTATTCACGGCAGATCAATTACCGTTTAAGTCATTTTATTTTTTCATAGCAGGAACCCACAGAACAACCGCACAATGGGAAATGTGACTTCAAGTTTTCAACTCTCACCCCCCACCCCACACACAAAACCCAAGTCATCAACCCCCCCTCCCATCCCCAAGTCCTCACTATTTCCCTTCCAACTCCAAGGTGTCAATCCCTTCCACACACCAAGCCTTCAACCTCTTGCATAACCCCCACACAAAAAGCCCTGCTTTAAAGAATGCCACATAGTTATTTTGGCAGGGTATAGACAACTGACTGTTGCCTTGATCTCTGAGGGCTATCTTCAGAAGGCATATGAAGACTTTTCGTTCAAAATCATTTTAACGTCGCCTTGGTCGTTTACACTGAAGGGAAAACTTATAGGGACGGCATGGCAATTGTGAATATGACAGTTACGAAGATGTCTTTAGCTTCACGTACCAATAAGTACCAGCATGGCTGGCTGCATGATTTTTCTGGTTGAAATTGTGGGTGGTATCAGGAAAACTGTCCAACTAATGGGTGGAATGGAATGTTACACACACACACACACACACGGATGAATGGGCAAGTGTATTATCATTATAGATTTGTTTTAATGTTCGGGCCTAACTGCACTGTGCATGTCGGCTTGTGCTGAAGTGTAAATTCCAGAACAGCTTTAATCTATATATTGGTAAAACTTGTACAACAAACGAGTGTTCATAAATCTTCAAATCTGAGCTCACTATTGCCTTGCTTCTTTTGGAATAAATTTGCCGAACTACTCTGTCACAATATATTTGATGGGTGACTTGATTCGACGACCCTCATGATCATTGTTGTGAATGCGCAGTCCTCGCCCACATTGTGCTGCATGCTTTATTTCCTGCTTGACATGTCATGTCATCAAAATAGAGATGTACGTGTGTATTGACCAAATCTGGTCCACCATCAACCCCTCTTCATGCCTGATGTTGGCTTAATGGTTAGGGTGGCAGGCTTGGGATCCCTGTGTCCTGAGTTAATATCCTGTTTTATCTGTTGAATTAATACCAGGTGGGGTTGACTCAGCCTATCATCCCTCTGAGGTTGGCAAATGAGTACCAAGTACCAGCTTGCTGGGATGATTGAGCCATTCAAGTACCCTGTGTCAGAGTGGTAACTCATCCAGGATTGTGCCCAATAGCCCAGGAGACTGCTTAAGCAACACCAACACAGGTACAGAGTATGGTCCCCATGGATGGATGGATGGATCGACTCCCTTCTGGTGAAACTACCGAAATGCATGATCACTGCTCACCCCCACTCCTTTGTACCTCTTTTTTCCCCACCTGTGGAACCAACTTCCACATTCCCTTCAATCTCATTCTTCACTCCAGATCTTCAAGACAGCTATTCACCACCATCTCAGATTGTCCACAATCCAAAACTCTTTTTCACCCTCGTCAACCCCATCCCCACCCCCACCCGAATCCTTGTTCATTCTGTAGTCCCAGTTTTCATTACTGAGAGTTTCTTTCTGTGTCCTTCTTGTCCACATCACAGTCATCTCCTGCCCTTCATTCCTCCCCACATCCTTTGTTTGTCCAGTTTTCCCTCTGTTTGGCCTTCAGCTCTGCTGTTGGTGTCCCCCCCCCCGCCCCCCCCCCGCTCTCTCTCTGTCTCTGACTCTTTTTCTGTTGTTCCTTTTGTCCTGTTGCATCCTGATCCATTCAGTGTACTTGCTCCGTCACGAACCTCAACAATGTATGCAAAGAAAAAACCCATACTTTTTTTGCCAAATCCAAAATTCTGTCTCCTTCAAGTGTCCATCACTCAATTGGTGATTGTGCTGATGGTGCATTGCCCAACAACCCAGACCTCACAGTGCATTGTTACATTGGCATTCATCCTTGAAGCACTGAGTCTGTTTAGTAATTGCCTTCTGAAGAGTAAAAGTAAAACTTATTCTTTTTTTTGCACAAAAATGTAGAGAATTTTATTTGCTTTAAATTTTCGAAATTTTACTGGCAGGATAATTTGAAACTTCAATGGAGAACAAACCACGTGGAGAGGCACAGCAAAGTACTGCAGAGCTGTTTCCCCCCATCAAGTCCTCTTGCGAAGCTCAAAGACCGTTTCCCCTACACCCATGATCCCCGTAATGTAACCCCCGACCCCAACTATTCTTTCAACGAATTGAACTCAAGCTCGTGATTGTTGTTCTATCCACATGTAAAGTTATGAATGAGTAGTGAACAACCAGTAGCTTTATCTGGGTTTATCAAACCACTCCTGTGTGCATTCGTTCTCACATTCCACCTCATTGTTTCACCAACAGATTGCATCACACATTTGCCATGATTCAGTAAATAAATTATGTTTGAGGTTGTTCCATGTCATCATCTCTGTGGTTTATTTTAATCAAAGGAGAAATTGTTTGGGGTTTAAAAAAAAACAATAGAACACTTTGGATTCGATTATAATTTCGATTTCCACATTTACGCACTCTAAATTTGGATGAAAGTTCCCTGTCTACTAACATGGAATGGCCATGTTCTCCTTTAGGCAAATCATCTGAGTTAACTACAGCATTACTTTGTCAAGGGATGCAAATCCTTTGAGTATGGTGAGTTCTCAGTGAGGCTATGTGAGCTGGGACTGCCCAGCTTCACTTTTCATTTGTCTTGAAGCTATTCTTCATTAAAAAAAATAATAATTCAAAATGCAGAAGAAACAGGAGCCTACTGTATTGAGAGTTTTCCTTGAAATCAGTAGGACATCTCACCCACAAACATAAAAATACACATTTTGCTAATTCGGCTACTCATTACTTCTTGGAATTAAATGATCCACTACGAGTGCATTCGTCTTTTAAACAGCTCGTCCATTGTGTAGCGGTGCCCTGGCAAAATTATCGACGCAAAATAGAACCAACTTCAAAATACACATGATGTAAATGGGTGAGAATTCCATCGGATGTACCCAATCACATCGTGCCGGTAATGTGAGAATGAAGTGTAATTAATTGGTTTGAAAGATCCTGCTCAAAGCAATCGATGCGTACCCAATTCAAAAATACCCTGAGTAACAAGTCCCAGACACAGTAACCATTACTCCTATATCATCATGAAATTTATCAGAAATACTCAAGACTTACTCACAATGCCTGGTGTTGGCTTCGTGGTTAGGTGGTTGGCTTGGGATCCTCAGATCCTTAGTTCATCATCCCTCTTTACTGATGAATTAACACCAGGTGGGGTTGACTCTTCCTGTCATCCTTCTGAGGTCGGCAAAATGAGTGCCAGCTTGCTGGTATCCTGTGTCGGAGTGGTGACCCATCCAGGATTGTGCCCACTAGCCAAGGAGACTGCTTCGGCAGCACCAACGCTCTGCACAGAGTACGGTCCCGATGGATGGAATTTACTAACTGAATAAACGATATAACAAAAAATTATTCATCATTTCATAATAGTGATTCAGTTATTTGAAGACTGAATATGCACTTTTGTGGAGGCTTCTGCATTGAAACCCTTAAAAGTACTTACCATGCTAATGGCTCCTTTGCTTCAGGGCAGTTTCTTAAGTGAGACAACTGCCGATGAATTGTTGCCAACTGCTTGACAGGGTGTGCTGCATGTTTCATATTATGCTCTGCCTCTGGGTACATTGGAATTGGCTTTCTGTCCTTGGCTCTGTGGTCAAGCAATGGGGTGGCCTGGCAAAATGTTCAACCGTAAAGCAGAAATCTTTACTGAGCACACTTTTTGAGGTGTCACAAAAAAAATGAAAGCAAGCAATGGCCTGAGTTTGTACGAGATCAGCCTGCAGGGATGAGAAAATTCGCTCTCTTCCTCAATCAAAGAGTGCATAGACAAAAGTTCATGAAAGCATGCAAGCTCTGAATTTCAATGATAATAAATATATATATATATATATATATATATATATATATATATATATATATATATATATATATATATATATATATATATATATATATATACCTCTGAAATCCCTTGAGGGTTGCAGTTTTGTTGCCCTCGAAAGAAAGTGCAATCGGACGTGTGACAACGGTGAAGAAACGTGCAGTCGAGCGACGACGACGAGTTGACCAGAAAACACCCATGGTTGACACTTCATGCTAAGCTGACCGTTAATGTGAAGAAGGCGGTGGAGAGAACTATTTCTGTAAATCTTACCCTTTTAGATTTTTTCACAAAGATTAAAGTTTGGATGTTTCAGTTGAGTTGTGACAAATTCTGGATCAACAGTTCTCTTCAACATTGAAACGCATGTGCACAGAGATTGAAGGTCATTGTGTCGAATGAAGTCATTGCTCTTCGTTTATATGGCACGACAACTGCACTGCCCACAGTTTTGGAGATCCATTTGTCAGTGATGGAATGACATTGAAACCCAATTCGTCAAAGAGTGCGCATGGAATGAATGCCGAAAGGGATACCCTACCCTTGTCCATTCAAGTCTGCATCAATGAAAGATTTCCAAAGTCTAAAAAAAAAAACAATAACTATGGATTGCTCTGTTAAGATATCATGTAACTTTTCCCCAGGTTTATCTTTGAAATATATTGAAAATTACAACAGGATGATTTTTTGTTTTCCAAGACAGGATTGAGGCTTGCAGAAGAGTGAGAATTGAATTGCACTCGTTAGGAAAATGAAAGATACAAATGGCTGTATGACTTCGAAAGCAGTATGATGTTCAGTGAAGGATAATGTAGAACTACTTCCTGTGTTTAAAACTTTTCCGCAAATGGCATTTACGGGCTTCATTTTATGGGTGGTGAAAATGCATTTAGTGAAAGGTCTTGAACTATCCTATCCAATTTCAGAATCTTTCTGCACTCTTCAATTCCAGAAGTTTGGTTATTTGTCTGAACAATTGAAAACAAATGACTTTTGGCAACCTTTCTAACAGGCGTGGTAATGACAAAATTGATTCTATGCATCTTGGGCAAAGTAATTGATCGTATAGTCTGCAATGCCAAGGTATCCATCAAATCATTCAAAATTTTCTGTATGTGTATATATATATATATTATATATATATATATATATATATATATATATATATATATATATATATATGTATATGTATGTATATATGTATATATATATATATATATATATATATATATATATATATATATATATATATATATATATATATATATGTGTATGTATATATATATATATATATATATATATATATATATATATATATATATATGTATATATATATATGTATATATATATGTATATATATATGTATATATATATGTATGTATATATATATGTATATATATATATGTATATATATATATGTATATATATTGTGTAAAACACACCGTAACACAACTTTTGCTCCTGGGTAGTAAGTGATATTTCCTAATTGCTTATCCCTCTCAAGTAGAGAAAATGGCTTTTTTCCCCCTCAAACTTTACTTTTGTGACCAGGAGATTGTTTTTTTTTTTGAAATTCACCCATTTTCAATGAGAAAACAGGCGAATTTGTATCGAGACTGGATATAACATATTGTAGTACGTTACCTTTATATTTGAAAAGCTTGCAACCATTTGAAAACATGAATGAACTTGACAAAACAAGCGTGACTGGTGGCTGAGCATAGCTGCACGAACCTTATTGCAGTTTTGGTGGGTCAGTCTCAAAAATCAATCTCGTGGTGACAAACACAAAGTTCGAAGGGAATAATAGCATCTTCTATACTTTTGAGTCATAAGCGATAAGGAAATAACACTTACTATCAAGGAACAAAAAAATAAATAAAAATTTGTTACACAGTGTAATGGGAAGAGATTGATTGGGTCACGCACATAGCTTCTGGACGATCTTTATGGTGACAAGCTTTCGGCCAAATAAGCCAAGAGAGTGAGTGTATGTGCATATATATATATATATATATATATATATATATATATATATATATATATATATATATATATATATATATATATATATATATATATATATATATATATATATATACATTACGGATCTAGAAACCATAGGCATTCAACATACAGATGTCCCAAAAGTTAGTTTTGTCGTTAAGTATGTGTGTTGTCAGATCCCTTTCCTTTTGTCTTGTGGGAGAATCAAAGGCGTGCGTTGCGATTTCCTTTTAGTTAGGTGATTAAGTCTTCACATCCAATGAACCCTCAAACAAGCCATCTTGCAACCATCCCATCTGCAAGACCCCTCGGCCCCTCACGATCCACCACCAACCAGCTGCCTTCTCGCACCCTGACGTGCCAAGGCAAGATTTCGCGGTTCCGGTTTCTCGGCTCCCACGAACGTTGTAACTCTTTCACGACAACTTTTGCAACATTGATACTGTTACTCATCAAGTATGAACCCACTTGGAAGAGTGTCCGGGGTTTCCCGGCAGGGGCCAATGCCCCGCCCCGGAAAAGTATGCCGTGGGACTCTGTCCAATCAAAGGCGGACAGCGAGGTGTGTTCACCAAGGCACTCTCTGAGGCAGGGGTCTTTTTGGGGTCTTGGAGAGTTTTTGGAGAGTTTTGGAGGGTATTTGCTGTTACAAAGGTTGTCGAGGCGGCAAATGTGTCTCTGCTGGCCCTCTACAAGGAAGGAAAGAGCGACCCCGACCCCCCTCCGTGGACCCCGGTTACTCACCACCCAAGCTCCTCCATGAACCTTGAGTCCCACACGTGCGACTGGGGACCAAACCAGCGACTATTGTCGGGTGCTGCAGCACGGAGTACCCACTTTCTCCGACGGCCAGGTACCCATCCGAACTCTGACCCCCAGATTGTCTCTCTCCTCGGCTGCGCGGGTCCAATAAAGAACTCTGGGTTTCTTTTCATTTGTGTGTGTGTTTGCGTGTGGGTCTGTCTTTAAGTAGAACTGAATAAGTGTTTTTGTATCATTGCACATACTTCTTGCATATTTGCGTTAAGTCTTGCTTTGTGTCTTCATTTACTGCAAATAAAACTTGTTAGAAATGTTCCCAGTTCGTTTCCGTCCCTTCTTGAATGGGTCCAGCATGGTTCGGATCTGAGTTTAGGCGTGGTTTTATCCCCGATAATCGTTAATTCCAGCCGGCACGGCTTTGGCAGTTTCTGCTTGGCTGCACCCGAACCGGAGTTGGCAGGGCCGGATTTAGGGCAGGGCCCACAGGGCCACAGCCCGGGGCCCCGCGCCTCCCAGGGGCCCCGCGCAAACGCAAACATTGCAAGAAATTCTGCTATTTTCCCCCTTTTGTTTGTTTGTGAAAAAAATCTAGTTCGTTAGTGTAAATGGTCAGTGAATCACGAAACAAATACTCAATATCCCTGCTAATTTGGCATCTGTTTGGTTATGTTTATCATTTATTTTACATCTTTTAACTTACTTTTTTTCCTTTCCACTGATCTCAAGAGCGCAATCTTAAGGTCTACCACATAAATAGGTCACACGAAAGAAGTGAGGGTTTTCCCAATCCCAGCAAGCTATGGCCGTCTCGATTTGATTTTTGCAAAATTACACGCCCGCCCTGAATCTATGTTTGCGATGTACTGCGCAGGCGTACTGCTGGGGTGGTTATACTATAATTGTGTAATTCAAGTTTACACACCGGATAATATTTTATTATATTTATAAGGTGTGTTGTGCCGCCACACTGTGCCGGTTGACTAGTCATGCATATTGATTGTTGTTGCTTCCCTGTGGCTTCGCCTACCATGAGCCAGGAGACGCTGTGTTAAAAATGTCGCCTTGCCATGTAGTTTTTTGCCCGCTGCGATGAAAAATGCGTTTTGTGCCAGACTGTGGCCAACAACAGTGTGAGTGATGCGTTTTGTTTATCGTTCAACACCAGAATTTTCTACTGTGACTTTATGTCGGCATGAAACAGTTCGATGCTCTAGTTTTACCAACGAACTTTGACAATTGTGTTACAACAACAACCTGAAGGAAAGAACTTGCAAATTTGATGTGTAGACAAATGTAAAGCTCTGCGGTCTATTCTTGGGACTCTAATTTGTTATTGTACCGTTACTCTGATCAGTGATTTTAATATACATCTTGTACATGTATAACGATCACCGTAATATCTGTGTCAACTTACTATAACATTTTATTTTTTCTTTTGCCCAGCCGAGGTTGGTGCATTTATATATGAATACTTTTATAAGCATATATGAAGTGAAAATGGCTGAGGCCCTGAGAGGGCCCCGCGTACTTCTAGGGCCCAGGGCCCTGCAACACATAAATCCGGCCCTGGGAGTTGGTAGTCGGTAGTTGGAACTCTACCGCAGTCATTAGAGTGACCCAGTTTGAGCAAGACGTGCTGAGGGCGTGGTTTCCCCAGTAGTCGAAATCGCGTAGTTAATTACGTAAATTGGTTATAGACAAATGGACCCTATGCTACGCGGTTGAGATATTGGTGACCATGGTCAGTTAAACGACCCGCCGGCTCGCAGAGTTATCCGAACGATGGCCTACAATTCCATGGAGTTTGGTGGGAGACGACGCAAACATCCCCCACCTCGTGGTCATTCTCGCCACCGACCCCCGGCCCAAAATTATATATATATATATATATATATATATATATATATATATATATATATATATATATATATATATATATATATATATATATATATATATTGTTGCGGGCTGGGGAGTTTGGGGGGGGGGTCGGACGAGAAGACAACTTGGTAGGGGAAGCTATGCCGGTTCCCACCAGACTCCTCAAAATTCTAGGCCATCGCACACGGATAAATCCGTGACGCGGCAGGTCGCTTAACTGACCGTGGATGTCAATAACTCAACCGCATGACCGAGGCTCCTCCCGTCTATGGGTTAATCGGGATACCTAATTAATCACGTGGTAAAATTACCGGGGAACACGCCCTCGGTACACCTTGTGTGAACCGGATCACTCTACCGGACCGGATCACTTTACCAGATAGGATGCAGCCGAGCGACACTACCAAGGACGTACTGGCTAAAAGGAATGGATCATTGGGAATAAAGTCCTGGCTAAACTTGGATTCGGACCATGCTGGATCAATGAAGGAAGCCACAAAGACGAGCTGGGAACATTCCTAATAATAATAATTTATTTACAAGCAGGCAAGGAAAGATATGTTGCACAGTGAAGACTTATTGTTGTGTGTAATGCAGGGATAGAAAGAAGCGTGGTGCGACAATAAACAGGCAACTTACAAAAGGGAACACAGAGCAGACTTAATGCGAAAATAATAACAATAATAATAACGATAACAATCTTCTGCAGTCTTACTTGAGCAGACAGGCGCCAGCACACACACACGCACACACAAAACCCGATGAAGAGGGAGTTTTGCAACCAGGGCGGGGGTGGGGGGAGTTGAGGCTATGATTTCGGTACCTGTGCGCCCGACAGCACGACGTGCCACCATTAAGTTTCGGGGGGGGATGCTCCCGGGTGCGGTACCCGACAGTGGACGCGTTGCCTCTGGGCCAAGCCGCACGTGTGGAGACTGTATTCGTGAAGAAGGAGCTTGAGTGGCGAAGGGGCGGAGTCCAGAGGGTGAGGGTAGAGTAGTTGGCAGGATCACGTAGGCGGGTGGGGTCCAAGTGGTGTGCGCAAAGATGAGGAGGCGGAGTCGAGGAGCAGGAGGCGGAGACAAGGCGGAGGCGAGGAGCAGGAGGCAAGTCGTGGCGATGTTAATGAGGCGAGGCGAGGCGAGGCGAGGCGTGGGTGGAGATGAGGAGGTGCAGGAAACACAGACCGACCGGGCAAGAGGGACTGCCCCGACCTTTATGGGGCCCGCAGCTAGGGGGAGGGGCCATGCCGAATCCAAACGTCATCACCTGAATCGGGCGATCCGATTGGCCCCGACTCCTCACGTGGCCCGCCATCTTGGGCCGAAAACCGCCTCACTTCGTTTCCGGCAAGGCCATCTCAAACAGCAGCAATATTGCGCTCCGAACTCACAAGATGACATGAATCACCCACACCGAAATTGGTACGCGAATCATCCTGCAAAAACCCCCGGGTGACCGGTCGAGGGTCCCGCATGCCCGCCTGGGCATTCGACCAGCGTCGATCAACGCGCTCGTTGCGCGCGCCAACGTGGCCCGCACTGTACATTCCCTGGCTCGATCGCAGCCTCGCTTGCCGCAGAGACGAGAAGTCGTTCAACATCCGTGGATAATCCAGCGCTGACAGCAACGACCGAAGGTACATTGCCATGGATAAATCCATGCATGTTTCACCAGCGGCATACGTGTCTGCTTTCGAGCACATTCCATACTGTGCGCGCGGTTCTGCCATTACGCACGTGGCCAGTGCCCGCTTTCACACGACTCCGCTGGCGTGTGCATGGGGAGAACACCAATATGTGTCGGGTATTGAGGTTAAAAAAAGAACAAGCCGCTTCCACCCGCACACTCGTATCCTGCCCAACATGGCAGGGAGTCGGCTTTATTGGCCATCGTACGCATCTCATGCAGCGTGGATGTCGTGCTGGCCATGTTTTCCGTGCCGTGAAAAACACCATTCGTGCAGCCTCTCAAGAAGTATTGGGTAGTCGATCTCGTCGAAAAAAAAAAATTCCAAAAATGTTTTTTGAGATTTGTTCTACCCTTATTATCAGTACTTAAAATGGCGATTTCAGTTAATACAATGGCGATTTCGATGAAACTTGGTTGGTAGTTTCATACCATGACCGAGTTGTGTGAAAATGAGAACCGTTGCTATGGACACCACCGTTGCCTAGCAACAGGACTTTGAAATTTTTGAAAAATCCCAAAAAATTTATTTTTTCGAAAATCAAAAATCGGGCCACGAGCGACTGTGGGCAGTACATTCAGCCATATTGTCAAAATTTCCAGCCGGATCCTATGAAAACTGTCAGAGAAGATTGACTTTGAATGAACCCTGGTCGAAAACAATAAAAAAACGAAGTTCGTTATATCTCAGAGACTATGAGTCAGATATACATGAAACTGGTGTGGTAGGTTCAGGGTATGTCCTAGTTATGTGTGAGAAAGAACCGTTGCTATGGACCCCTCCGTTGCCGAGCAACGGCCGAAAAACCTCTAAATGTGGGGGTATTTTTAACGAAAAAACAATCTGCAGCATTAACCCTTGAAGCTCGATTCATGAATTTTCTTGTGCTTAATCCTCAGGTCATTCCCCATTGAACGGGCCCATCGCGTCAGGTTCTATTGGGTAGGCCACTACCCATGTCCGCCTAACGGCTTGTTTACTTGCATGTCTTTCTAATGCAATCGGCAATTCTCCCCAGACAATCGGAAGCTCGAGTCAGGAATCCAGCAACCAACTAGCGCACTACATGACTCGGCGCTGTAGTTTCCCCACCATTGCGCCGCAGTTTTCCCACCATGGCGCCTCGCGTGCTGGCCTCCATGAGGCCCCACCTTACAGCGAAGGCACACGTGGCTGATTTACCTCAGGAATAATCAGAGAAGAAGAAGAGTGGGGATGAAATAAAGAAGAAAATGATTGAAGCAACCCTAGCTATTAGATCATCGCAACGCACTCCCTTGTTGTCCCGCTAAACAAAAGGAAGGGGATTATGTACACGTATAATAATGGAATAACTGTGTTGGGACACCTATCTGTTATATGCATGTGGTTCTGAGAAATGCAACTATATATATATATATATATATATATATATATATATATATATATATATATATATATATATATATATATATATATATATATCTATATCTATATCTATATCTATATCTATATCTATATCTATATATATATATATATATATATATATATATATATATATATATACATATATATATATATATACATATATATATACATATATATATATATATATATATATATATATATATATATATCTATATATATCTATATATATCTATATATATATCTATATATATACATATATATATATATATATATATATATATATATATATATATATATATATATATATATATATATATATCTTCTTCTTCTTTCGGCTGCTCCGTTATGGGTCGCCACAGCGGATCATCCGTATGATCCGCATAGTGATTTGGCACATGTTTTACGCCGGATGCCCTTCCTGACGCAACCCTGGTCACCTCTTACGACACAGGGATATGTTACACCTATTTAACCAGGATATACACCAGCCCAGTTCACTGGTACTCATTTCGCCGACCTCGGAAGGATGACAGGCTGAGTCAACCCCCTGGTGTATTAATTCAGTGGTCCAACGGGGCTTGACCTCAGGACCTTTTGGATCCCAAGCCGCTGCCCAAACCACTGCGCCAACACCAGGCTACATATATATATATATATATATATATATATATATATATATATATATATATATATATATATATATATATATATATATATATATATATATATATTGTTGTGGTTACCAAATTCGCAAACCACCATTCAGGTCCCTTAGGTGAGGTATCTCGGTAAGTGCATGTGTAGTTAGGCCCAAACCCGTTGTCTAGTGGGAATACATGTCATTTATACGTGCTGCGACTCTTCAGGATAGCCGTTTTCTTTTACTATCTTTATTTTGGACCAACCGCCATGATTACCACCACAACCACAACATCAACCACCAACCACAACGCCGCTTCACCACAACCGCCACGACCTTCCCGTCACACCTCGCAACCGTAGCATCGCCACCGTTCTTGCCCCGCTGTGGGTACCGGTGTTGGACTCGTGCAGGGCGCACGTCGAACAGCGTGTACAAAATCACGGATTTTGTGCTTCAAAAACGGATCAAAAACGACACACGCCCACTTTTTGCCGTCCAATCGGTGAGCGAGGGGCGATTTGGCCCTGCCTCCAGGACGATCGATATATGCAAATTTGTGGATCAAAAAGCCTTCACGCCCACTTTTCTCGGGCCAATGGGGAGGCGAGGTGAAAGGTCAAAGGGAGGGGGTCAAAGCGCGTCATGGGGGATAAAAGGACGGTGTTCGTCAGTCAGAGCAGTGTGGAAGTCTGGAGCCCGAAGCCTGCAGTAGCTGGAGAAGCTGAAGAGAGTCGAACGAGGAGAGCCCAAAGAAGAGTCCAGGGTGGAGAGTCCAGAGGCGGAGAGGCGGCAGCGGCGAAGGCGGACGGGGGGGTGCTCGCGACGGTGCCGGGGAGCTGCACGCCCGAGGAAGGCCGGCAGCGCGACCTGGCCGAGGTGGAGACGCACACCAGGGATAATAAAGATCCTCTATACCCCGAGCATCAGCAACCCCTTCCTGTTTCCCCCCGCGCTGAGATAGTGCGACCAAGGGGGCCCCGTTCCCACCCCTGCCAGGGCACTGTCCGCGAGGCCCGCGGGTTGCGGCGCCATCGCCGCTCCGCGTCTCATCACCAGACGGGTAGGCGCGACCCGGTCTCGGCCTCAGGCCCGCCTCATCCTTGAGGGTTTTCTTTTCCTTGGTTTTGGGTATGTGTTGTCGGCGCCGTCTGTGAAGTAGAATTGTATAAGTGTTGCCGTGTGCTCGGTAGTCGGTATTAGCTCTGCACTGTGTTTTAACTTTTATATTTGCTTTTTGTGTAAATGGAATTGTGTTTTATTTTTTTGTGAGTGATTGGTGTAATTGTATTTGTGTGCTTCCCGTGTGCCGCGAATAAATGTGTGCTTTATTGTTGAACTGTTCTCCCCCGCTTCGCCGTCTTCTCCTCCATTGAAACCTGATCTTGCTTCACGTAAAGGTTTGGTAGTGGGCTGAATACGCCCAATAATTAATGGAACCGTCGAGTTCGACGATAACACCTCTCGGTTATTCTGATATTACGGAACGGGTCGGCAAGTGGCCCGTGTCCGAAGTCGACCTGCGGCGAGGTGCGATCGCCGGTCTACCCTCCGCGTGGGTACGGGTAGGTCGAATTCGGCGAGCAGCCCTATCCCACGCGGGGGCTGATTGGCTCGATCGCGGTGAGACCGAAAGGTCCACCCGTGACTGGTTCCCGGCGTTAGTCCGAGAGGGTCACGACTGGATTGTCCGTCCGGTGGGCGACGTGCCGCGATTCGAGTTACGTGGCCGTCAGCACGCCGGCGGGCGCGGAATCCGCAACAATATATACATATACATATACATATATATATATATATATATATATATATATATATATATATATATATATATATATTGTTGTGGTTACCAGATTCGCAAACCACCATTCAGGTCCCTTAGGTGAGGTATCTCGGTAAGTACATGTGTAGTTAGGCCCAAACCCGTTGTCTAGTGGGAATACATGTCATTTATACGTGCTGCGACTCTTCAGGATAGCCGTTTTTCTTTCACTATCTTTATTTTGGACCAACCGCCATGATCACAACCACAACATCAACCACCAACCACAACCACCGCTTCACCACAACCGCCACGACCTTCCCGTCACACCTCGCCACCGTAGCATCGCCACCGTTCTTGCCCCGCTGTGGGTACCGGTGTTGGACTCATGCAGAACGCGCGTCGAACAGCGTGTACAAAATCACGGATTTTCTGCTTCAAAAACGGATCAAAAACGACACACGCACACTTTTTGCCGTCCAATCGGTGAGCGAGGGGCGAATTGGCCCCGCCCCCAGGGCGATCGATATATGCAAATTTGTGGATCAAAAAGCCTTCACGCCCACTTTTTCTCGGGCCAATGGGGAGCGAGGTGAAAGGTCAAAGGGAGGGGGTCAAAGGCGAAGTTACGGGGGGATAAAAGGACGGTGTTCGTCAGTCAGAAGGGAGTCGCAAAGGAGAACGAAGAGAGAGAACGAGAGTCGCAAACGAGAACGAGAAGGAGTCGAGAACGAGAAGGAGTCGGAACGGAGGGGACGAGTGTGGAAGACTGGAGCCCGAAGCCTGCAGTGGCTGGAGAAGCTGAAGAGAGCCGGACGAGGGGGTGCTCGCGTCGGTGCCAGGAGCTGCACGCCCGAGGGAGGCCGGCAGCGCGACCTGGCCGAGGTGGAGACGCACACCAGGGATAATAAAGATCCTCTATACCCCGAGCATCAGCAACCCCCTCCTGTTTCCCCCCGCGCTGAGATAGTGCGACCAAGGGGGCCCCGTTCCCACCCCCTGCCAGGCACTGTCCACGAGGCCCGCGGGTTGCGGGGCCATCGCGCTCCGCTCCTCATCACCAGACGGGTAGGCCCGCGCCGGTCTCGGGCTCAGGGCTGGCTCATTCTTGAGGGTATTTCTTTTCGTTGGTTTTGGGTATGTGTTGTCGGGGCCGTCTGTGAAGTAGAATTGTATAAGTGTTGCCGTGTGCTCGGTAGTCGGTATTAGCTCTGCACTGTGTTTTCACTTTTATGTTTGCTTTTTGTGTAAATGGAATTGTGTTTTCTTTTTTTGTGTGCATTTGGTGGAATTGTATTTGTGTGCTTCCGTTCGTCGCGCGAATAAATGTGCTTTATTGTTGAACTGTTCTCCCGCTCGCTTCGTCTTTTCCTCCATTGAATCCCCATCTTGCTTCACGTAAAGGGTTGGTAGTGGGCTGAATACGCCCGATAATTAATCGAACCGTCGAGGTCGACGATAACACCGCTCGGTTATTCTGATAGTACGGAACGGGTCGCTTAAGTGGCCCGTGTCCGAAGTCGACCTGCGGCGGTGCGACGCCCGGTCTACCCTCCGCGTGGGTACTTAGGTAGTTCGAATTTGGCGAGCAACCCTATCCCACGCGGGGCTGATTGGCTCGATCGCGGTGAGACGAAAAGGTCCACCCGTGACTGGTTCCCGGCGTTAGTCCGAGAGGGTCACGACTGGATTGTCCGTCCGGTGGGCGACGTGCCGCGATTCGAGTTACGTGGCTGTCCGCACGCCGGCGGGCGCGAAAACCGCAACACTGGTGTCAGGAGTGGGATACAAATTCATCGCCCTCCTCGCGGCACTGGTATCGGAGAACAGGAAACGGGCTCTCCTGTCTCCGGCTAAATTTACGGGGAATCGGTCCAGGGGTGAGAGAAGCGACCCCGATTCCCTCCAAATTCTGAGCGAGCAAATTAACCCTTCACGAGAAGCAAGATGGCGTCTCAAGGCGAGGGAGCCGGGGGTATTAGAAATGTATATGTGTAATAATGTAGAGTCCATGGTCCAGGATGGAATCCCCGAGCAGGAAATGTTGATTGTGCAGGAACACGGACTCGCCCAACTGAACCCAGGGCCCGAGGTGGGTGCGGCAGCGGCCGCGGTGTATGACACCTCCCCCCCCCTCTCCACCAAGACCCTTCCCCAACCCTTGCCGAAACGGCTCAGTTGAGTGCATCCAACATGGCCCAGCTATGCGCCATGCTGGCGGCAATGAACGAAAAGATGAATGCGAAAATGATCGAAAAAATGGATGCAAACACAAATGAAATGAAAAACGAAATGAACAAGCAAATGAATGAAGTGAAAACGACGATGGATGCGAATACACAGCAAATAAACGGAATGGAAGCAAACATGAAGGAAGAAATGAAAGAGCTACGGGGTGAGACGCAGAACATGGGCCGATGCCTGCAGGCGGGCATGAAGGCCGTGACAAAGGAAATAATAGTGGAGACAAGGGAGGTAAAGGGTGAAGAGTTGGCAGAGACACGGGAGATAGAAAAAATAGAGGAAAGACTACACGAGGAAGACGGGGTAAGTGACGCACACACACACACGGAGGTAGTGGAGGATATCAGGGGCGAGCTGGCGGACTGGGTAGAGACCCAGTGCGAGCACCTGGATGGCCTCCCCCAGGAACGAGGGGAGGGAGTATGCCCCCTTGAGGCGAGTCACGACCAGGTGAGTTCGGTCGTGCTTTGCGAGGTTGAGGGGACGAGTGCTGTGGACGGGTGCACGGAGAGCTTGGGGGGTATAGAGGCCCCGGAGACCCTTGTGGGGACTCGAATCCCCAGTGTGGTTGTCCCTGTGTGTGTGGTGCAAGGCGTGAGTGCGTCCCCGTGTGTGGAAGCGACCCCGTGTGTGAGTGGTGTGGTGGCGATGGTGCCAGAGTGCGTGCTTCCCAGCACGCCGGGTGTGGATGGGGCACCGTGTGTGGAAGAGGCCGTGTGTGTGAGTGAAACGGCCTGTATGAGTGAGGCACCGTGGGTGAGTGCCCCCGCGTGTGTGGGTGAGGCACGGAGTGTGAGTGAGGCACCGCGGGTTAGTGCCCCCGCGTGTGTGGGTGAGGCACCGTGTGTGGAAGAGACCGCGTGTGTGAGTGTCGCCGTGTGTATGGATGAGGCACCGCGGGTGAGTGCCCCCGCGTGTGTGAGTGAGGCGCGGAGTATGGATGAGGCACCGTGGGTGAGTTCCCCCGCGTGTGTGAGTGAGGGACGAGTGAATGGAGCACCACGTGTGAGTGGTATGGGTTATGTAAGGGAGACCGTGTGTGTGAGAGAGCGGTATGAGAGGGAGATGTCGGTCGGCATGCGGGAGCACGCAGCCGCGTCTCCCCGTGTGAATGTGATGGAGTGGACTGTGTGCGTCGTAACACGCAGGTGTGCGTGGGTTGAATGGAAACGGAGACGGCGACATGAGAAGAGAGAAAGCCGAGTAGCGGCTGTAGTTGTTTCGGGGACCGTGCCGGGTTCGCCCAGCAGTGAGCACGCGGTTCGTGCTGTGCAACGCACGAGACCACCACGTGCTCGCTTGCGAGAGTGAAGTCCCGGTCCGGAAACGCACGCGGTGGATTTGCCGATCCCGCGGACGGACAAAGTTTAGGCAGGTAAATGGATTTGGACCGGACGGGTTCTCCACGCGATCGTGTGTGTTAAGCTCCAACGGGCAAAGCACATGTGTTCGCGTGGGGAACCCCTCGAGACGTGTGGCTTGTTTTTTTTATGCGCTCGGTGACGCCATGGCTGCACGTGCGGTTGGAATCCGGCAGGAGGGGTATCTCTGCCGGATGGTCCCGTCCAAGGAGGGACGAGGAACACGTGCAGCTGCATGACGTCACGGGCAGGTGCAAAGTGCGCGAGCTCTGAGTTGCCGCGCAGGTGCTGCGCATGGAAAAAAAAAAAAAAAAAAAAGCAAGCCTCACTTTCGGGTGTACAGGATTCCTGGGCAAGGGGTGAAAGACCCCCCTTACCTGGGCACAGGATGAAAACTAGTTAGGGGGAAGGGTTAGCTTAGTTAGACCGACTTCATGGGGCAGGGGTAAGTCCTCATGGAGTCCGTGGAATGGACTAGTTAGAGGGATTGTAGCCAGATTTAGGTTGGGAAATAAAATGAATTATTTGGAGACATGGACAGACTTGTGAATGTGTAGAGGGGACGTAGTTTAGCTACGTAGAGTTAAAAGGAAGGTGCTTTAGTGTAAGGGATGACGTGGGAGCACAAGTTAGTTAGGGGAGGTAGTTAGAAGGATGGCAGAGTTCAGCGGTGTGTGTGTTGAAGAGTTGGTGAGTTGTGAGGCATGTGCTTGGTGAGTGAGTGAGGCCAGCGGGTCTGTGTGTATGGAGCGAATGGGGAATGCATGGTGCGATGAGTGATTGGGGGGAGGAGTGACTCCCGCCCAAGGGATCCCGGGGTCAGTGTAGAGTGAGTTAGCTGGGTTAGTCAAATTGAAAAATGGAGGTCGTTTTGTTGTTGGTGGGAATGTAGGCTCGAAACCCATTTGGAGGGGTGCAGGAGCCCTGTTGACGGGCTTGGGAGCGTGGCTGCGAAAGGTGAGTATCGCTGAGTGGGTACCCCGGGCACCAGGCTAGTCGGCCGCGGTAGGCCATGGGCCCATGGGGGGCCGGGATAGCGTAGTGGGCACGGGTGCGCCTGCTTGGTGCGGGGGCCCGGGGCGCCATGAGCCGCGTGGGCAGTGTTGTGGGCACGGGTGCGCCTGCTTGGTGCGGGGGCCCGGGGCGCCATGAGCCGCGTGGGCAGTGTTGTGGGCACGGGTGACCCTCGGAAAGGGGCCCGGGAGGCCGGCCTGCCACGTGTGCGTTTCAGGGGAGGTGCCATGGGGGGCACTCCCCGGTGTTAGGGAGCTGGTAGGCTCGGAGGCAGTGTAGTGCCCGGGGGTGCCATAGCGGGAGATTCGGCAGAGGGTCGTGCCTGCCAAAGGGAGCCACGTGTCCCAGCCAGGAGACCGTGTGAGGGCACGGAGAGAAAACTGGGGGGGCAAGGCCCGAAATTGTGAGGACACCAACACAGGCGACGGGAATCTGGGTTGTTAGAACCAATAGTTTAAGCGAGAGGCGCTTGTTGAAAGCCCCGGGGTAGTTTAACAGTTAAATGGTTAGGGTAGATTAGGAGATGTACCCCTCCGCACCATCCATCCCCTCACTCTCGTTGTGGGCCACTGGACCCACTTTGGGTTAGATCGCCGAACTCTGGGGAGGCCATTCTGAGGCTTCGTTGGGCCTCGACACAGGACGTTAGCTCTCCCTTATTCCCCTCCGGGAAGGGAACGTAGGGGTTGGGAGTAGGCTAGGTGACAGAATAGGTTAGCCGAACAAGGACGATAAAGGGGGTTAGGGGACGATTTATAGTGGGGAAGTAAAAATAAAAACAACAAAAAATAAGTCGGGGCTAAATTGGGGTTTGACAAATTAAGGGAGTGGGTATGTACAGTGACAGGCAAAGGCGATAGGTGGGAGGGAGACAGGTAGGTAGGTCCGAGCCCGCCTTCCAAGTGGCCAGCACCACCGCACTCCCTCCACCAACCTCCACTGAACGGCAAAGGCTAGCCAACTCCATCGGCTGGCCGTGTTTTTCTTCAAGGCGGAGGCCGGCCAACTTCATCGGCAGCTGTTGTTTTGCTGCAAGGCCTGTGCCATCGGCTGGCCGTGTTTTGCTTCAAGGCCTGTGCCGGCCACTTCATCTGCAGCTGTGGTACTTCAAGGCCTGTGCCGGCCAGTTCATCTGCCGGCTGTGTTTGCCTGCAGCGGCCTTCTTCTGCGGGCTGTGTTTGCCTGCCACCTTTGCCATGCCATGCCCACTGCCCACGTTCACCAGCCCCGTTCAATTTCTGCTTTGCCCCCCCTGTTCATTTCCATGTGCGCCAGGATCTGAAAGCAACAGTTTGCAAGCTGCAAGAACTGCCCTGTTGGCAGCTACAACACGGGCCTGCAGTGGCGGACCGTGCACCGTGTTTGTGTTCATGCATCCATTCGTTGTGCTCATTGCGTGTGCCACTTGAGCTGGCACGGAGACTGCGTTGTGCAGCCCATGCACCGTTGTGGTTCACTGCGTTCAGTTCGAAAGGGAAGGCCTTGGACTGCGTGTGAGCAGCCAGCCACGTTCCCTGTCACCTGCATTGTTTGAGTCAGAGACTGCATGCGGGCAGCCTGGCTCCCTGCTAACTGCTTTCTTTTTGCAGAGTTCATTGATCCTGGGCCATGGTTTAGTGTAAAATTTGTAAGTTAAGGTTAAGATGTACTGTACATATGAGTGCGCCCCCGGCATGTATGTCTTAGCGCCGGCAATTTTATTTAAGTCGTCCGTGTGAGTGAGTTTGTTTAGATAGTTACGCAGCCCTCAGGTTATTTATTTTGGGGACACGAATACCATGAATGTCGCACTCAGCGATCCGTAGCTAAAATGTACTAGGGGAAAACTACACATGATGGCACACGAAAATTTGACGACTCGGGACGAGTCTGTAAAAAGGGAAGGGGGTAGTGTTGTGGTTACCAGATTCGCAAACCACCATTCAGGTCCCTTAGGTGAGGTATCTCGGTAAGTACATGTGTAGTTAGGCCCAAACCCGTTGTCTAGTGGGATTACATGTCATTTATACGTGCTGCGACTCTTCAGGATAGCCGTTTTTCTTTCACTATCTTTATTTTGGACCAACCGCCATGATCACAACCACAACATCAACCACCAACCACAACGCCGCTTCACCACAACCGCCACGACCTTCCCGTCACACTTCGCCACCGTAGCATCGCCACCGTTCTTGCCCCGCTGTGGGTACCGGTGTTGGACTCATGCAGAACGCGCGTCGAACAGCGTGTACAAAATCACGGATTTTCTGCTTCAAAAACGGATCAAAAACGACACACGCCCACTTTTTGCCGTCCAATCGGTGAGCGAGGGGCGACTGGCTCCCGCCCCAGGGCGATCGATATATGCAAATTTGTGGATCAAAAAGCCTTCACGCCCACTTTTTCTCGGGCCAATGGGGAGCGAGGTGAAAGGTCAAAGGGAGGGGGTCAAAGGCGAAGTTACGGGGGGATAAAAGGACGGTGTTCGTCAGTCAGAAGGGAGTCGCAAAGGAGAACGAAGAGAGAGAACGAGAGTCGCAAACGAGAACGAGAAGGAGTCGGAACGGAGGGGACGAGTGTGGAAGACTGGAGCCCGAAGCCTGCAGTGGCTGGAGAAGCTGAAGAGAGCCGGACGAGGGGGTGCTCGCGTCGGTGCCAGGAGCTGCACGCCCGAGGGAGGCCGGCAGCGCGACCTGGCCGAGGTGGAGACGCACACCAGGGATAATAAAGATCCTCTATACCCCGAGCATCAGCAACCCCCTCCTGTTTCCCCCCGCGCTGAGATAGTGCGACCAAGGGGGCCCCGTTCCCACCCCCCTGCCAGGCACTGTCCACGAGGCCCGCGGGTTGCGGGCCATCGCCGCTCCGCGTCTCATCACCAGACGGGTAGGCCCGACCCGGTCTCGGCCTCCAGGCCTGCCCCATTCTTGAGGGTATTTCTTTTCCTTGGTTTTGGGTATGTGTTGTCGGCGCCGTCTGTAAGTAGAATTGTATAAGTGTTGCAAGTTGCGTGTGCTCGGTGGTCGGTATTAGCTCTGCACTGTGTTTTCACTTTTATGTTTGCTTTTTGTGTAAATGGAATTGTGTTTTCTTTTTTGTGTGCATTTGGTGGAATTGTATTTGTGTGCTTCCCGTTCGTCGCGAAATAAATGTGCTTTATTGTTGAACTGTTCTCCCGCTTCGCTTCGTCTTTTCCTCCATTGAATCCCCATCTTGCTTCACGTAAAGGGTTGGTAGTGGGCTGAATACGCCCGATAATTAATCGAACCGTCGAGGTCGAGCGATAACACCGCTCGGTTATTCTGATAGTACGGCAGACGGGTCGCTTAAGTGGCCCGTGTCCGAGAAGTCGACCTGCGGCGAGGTGCGATCGCCCGGTCTACCCTCCGCGTGGGTACTTAGGTAGGTCGAATTTGGCGAGCAACCCTATCCCACGCGGGGGCTGATTGGCTCGATCGCGGTGAGACCGAAAGGTCCACCCGTGACTGGTTCCCGGCGTTAGTCCGAGAGGGTCACGACTGGATTGTCCGTCCGGTGGGCGACGTGCCGCGATTCGAGTTACGTGGCCGTCCGCACGCCGGCGGGCGCGAAAACCGCAACAATATATATATATATATATATATATATATATATATATATATATATATATATATATATATATATATATACATACATACATACATACATACATACATACATACATACATACATACATACATACATACATACATACATACATACACACACAGTACGGTATATATTTATGCTAACCATATTCATGGAAATGAGAGGACAACAGCTTTAATGTTGATTAATTTCACAAGGAAGCTCTCAAAGCTGCCGAGACCAAAATTTCTAAATATCATTGTATTACCGACCAAGAGGTTAAGGCAAGAGGAATGAGCTGTTCTCATCGCAAAACAACTTGGTGGCTTTTTGGCTTATACAATCTCTCATCTCACTCTTGCACTACCGATTATTGTGGCTCCATGCTCTTTCTCAGCCCTTCCATAATGCATGCATTCATCCAATAAGCTCACTCGTTAACCTTTCAAAGACCAAGTTTCATACTAACCTCCATTCTTTTGTCCCTCTGCTCCTGCCTGCGGATTAATCTACCCATGTCCGAAAGTGAAGTCCAATCCCTGTCTTTACTCGATTGCATAAAGATGGTAGCTTACCACCTCCTTTGCTATTTACCATTCTCACCCATTATTTAATATTTTCATCCCACCCTCCCCTCAACCTGACTCCTGCGCCTGCAGGGTTCATGTCCATTTGTTTGTTAACCCATTACGTGTCCGCTTGCTTTCCATTGCCCTGATGTCAATTGAATTCACCCTTCCAACTTCTTTGGTTTGGCTCTTTATTATAGAAGTGCAGTTTTTGCCTGCAAGGAATAAGCTGTGTGGTTTGCCATGGCCTTTTGAGTGTTAGCCCAGCACATTAAATGAAATTTTGCATGGACACACAATAGCCTTCACATTCGGAAAGAAACTGTGGGATCTGTAATACCCATGTCAATGTCATGCTCTTGCTATCAGGACAGCAAACTTAAAGTCTCCTTCAAAAATCCTGCAAACATGCCCTCTGAACATAACACCATGATCACTCTATATTGCCAGATCCTATTCCGTGAGGGATACGCTCGAGACTAAACAATTACAGTAATAGGAAAGTAATTACACAATTTCTACCCTTTCATATCAGTCCAACTTATTCCAGGCAGAACTAAATATGATATAGTTAAACAATTTGGAGAACATGGCAAGAGATGGGATCTTTCATATGCACCAATCCCATTGGAGGTATCTGGCTTCAATGCCCCTTCCATAGATGTAAAAGTGTAAGAGAATTTGAAAAAAACGAGAAGAAGACAGACACCAACAGACATCAAGCATTCAGGGTGCCTGCTCCTGCTCGCGTGGAGGGGGCGATTGTAAATGTTACATTTCGACAATGATCGCTATCATGAGATACAACAGCCTTTAAATTTATTATCACATTTAGATTACAAAACAAAAAGACTTGAATGAAAAAAAAAATGTGAAGAATACCCTGAGGTGGTGCACAAGTCTGGCAACACAAAATATTCGTTTGTCATATTTAATCAAACTCTGAAATGAAATTTAATCATGTCGAAATAAATAAATAAATAATCTCAGTTTTTGTCATGCATGAAAAATAGTTCAGTAATATGAAATTTTCATTTAATTCGGTCTCCAGTGAAATAACCTTATAAACACAGTGGAACAGATACATGTGTTTCCATGAACAACACATTTAAAACATGTCAGTATGTTTCAAGGCAGTCAAGATGAAAAACTTGAACTTTATTCAACTCATCGAGTCGTCTGCAGTACACTGTTTTCATGCATTCAAGCAGTACTCTGCACACTGTACACTTAACGGGGATTTTGTTGTCACCTGTAATCAACTTTCGTACTTCAAGAACACTTATGCAATGCCATGCATGTACGACTTCATTTGTACAAGTTAAGGGAGGAGTTGTGGCATTTGACATCATAAAGGCGCTGTCACACCTTGACGATTTTGCCAGCAATGACAACGTATAAAAATGTATGTAAAACGCTGAAATTTTGATGGTTTTTTTCAAAGTTTTTGTCGTATTCATAACGTGTTGGTTGTATGCATAACATATTAGTAACGGGCACAGAGCGTTTTGTTGTCTTATAGATAACTTATACCAACGAATGCTTAGCCTGTTGTCGGCGTTCACAACCTATGCCCAACGATAGTTTAACTTAGGCGTAGCGCGCTGCACGTATCGCCGACGAACTCGTGGTGTAGCCTGTTGAAAACCTGCCGCACGCCGATTTAAATGATAACCGCCTGAGAATTGGAAGTGTCAACCACGCAGTCACACCTTGAAGATTTAGCCAGCGATGTCGACCTATGAAAAATGTGTCTAAAACGCTGGCACACGTCGAATACGGTATGGGTAAGTTGTGTATATGTTAAGAGCACGCTGAAAAACGATGAATAACGCTGTCATATTTCGTGGTACGTCTAGTACGTCATGAAATTTCAAGCATGCTGAAAATTTTACACGTACTCGCCGTATGGCTCACACGTTCCACTGGGAATAAGTTGTAGGCACGATATGCGATCGTTGACACACGTCGACACAAGTTCCTTGTAAGTTACTCATAAGTCGAAACACGTCAAGGTAATGTTTAGCATACCTGAAACTTATTTTCTCCGTCAAGACACATTTACTTTTTTTTTCTCCTTGGCTCCGTGAAGGCACGTGACAAAAATATCTGAAGTTGTTGTTGTTGTTGTTGTTGTTGTTGTTGTTGTTGTTGTTGTTGTTGTTGTTGTTGTTGTTGTTTTATTATTTTTTTTATTAGTCTATCACGAATTTTAAAATATATTTGGACATTTGCTTTTAAGTTTCGACGTCGACGTGACAATATCCTCAAACAGAAAATATTCACAGAGGAGGAACTAAGAATAAGACATGAGCAAACTGAAGAGGCAATCGGACCTGACGTAACTGCACGTGACGAAACATCGGAAGTTATTGTTTTTTTATATTTTTTTTTAAACGCTGCTAATACGTCATTATATGGTAGCAGTAAATTAGAAACATGTTCAGTAAGTTCTGTGGTCGCCCGGAAGACGTCAATCAAATACATCTACATACGTCAATATGCGTTGGAGGTACGTTACACATCGGATCAAAGCACGTTACTCATAGGTTAGAAATAAGTTTTGGGTATGCTAAGCATTACCTCAACGTGTTTCGACTTATGAGTAACTTACAAGTAACGTGCCTCGACATGTGTCAACGATCGCATAACGTGCATTGACGTGTGTCAACGATCGTGTAACGTGCCCACAACATGTTACTCATAGGTTATAAATAATTTTCGGGTATGCTAATCATTACCTCGACGTGTTTCGATTTATGAGTAACTTACAAGTAACGTGTGTCAACGATTGCATAACGTGCCTACAACTTATGGCCAGCGTAGCGGAACGTGTGAGCACTGGTGTAGTCTACGTGATACGCAGGTATATGCCGTATACCCACTAAGAAAGCTACAGGATTTCCGTATACCCACTTAAAACTGCGCAAGGATACGTAACGATATAGTTTTGTGACAGAACTTTCAGTTCATTGATTTTGTTCCCACATACCGGGTAGAGTATAACTGCAATAAAATAAGTCTTGCAGGGGAAGCCATCGACTTCATTCATCTCCATTCATAAAATTCACCCTCACTCCAGTGCGGTGCTGTGACAAAGCGTGAAACGTGGTGCCTCACTGGATGTGACACGTGACCGAGACCTGACGTCACGCTCACGCACCGACCAACGATGAACACGTGTTTGACAATAGCTGGCGTTGCAAGTTTTTAATTAGCTAACATTATGAAAATAAAGCAAACGACACTCTTTGAGTGTTTTCGTAAGCCTGGCCCTGAAGTTACTACCGCTTCGGATGACATTACAGAAAAGGAGCAGCCTGATGCAAATGCTACACCTGGTAAGTGAAAGTCGCATACACATTAGTTAATCTCTCTATAAATAGAGGGGGGTGGGGAAATGGCCAAGTAATTATTGGTCTATCCTAAGGCGAGCTCAGGGAGGACGGAAAAGTATCTGAACATTTTGAGGTATGTTTGGACGTTTTCGGAATTTTATCGTCATTTTATGTGTTTAAAGAAATCGCGGCTTCGCGGCCCGGAGCATCACGCCGAGGATAGTTGTAGGCCGCAACGGTTCGGGTCCTCTTTAGCGACCAAAATGGCTTCTTCCACCTTTATAACTGATATCGCCGGATGCCTGACGTTATTACCTGCACGATGATGTGTGTGTTGAATTTTTGTGACTTTGTGTTGTCGAGTTATGAGCGAATAAAGGACTTCGTGCCGCTGGCCTATTGATTAACGTGAGGCCTTACGGCTGTGATGCAGTTTCACTCTCCCGGCTCTCACGAACGAACGGAAAGATATTTTGGAATTCTGTTTTCAGATTTCGCAGTCGATAGCCATCGGCTAAATCCCAACGTCGAAAACCAGGTGAAAATCGGAGGATTTTTGGTATTTTGGCGACAAAAGCAGCTTTGGGTACTTTGAGAATAGGAAATAAAATGCGCTGATTAATTCCCTTTAGCGGCGGTTAATGTAAATTATTTTTTCATCCATACTTGGAGGTAGGTGAGGTATAGACCTACAAAATGAGGGGTATCATTCGATTGTCGGACTTGTGGTGATTAAATTACAGAAAAAAAACGATTGTTGGCGGGCCGCGAACATTTCGGCGCCTCGTCATCGAAGGGAACGAAAAAACTTCAATGTGTTTTCGGATTTATCAGTATCTATAGGGTGGTAATGAGATTACCTCAAAGATTCGATTAAAAACGGCTTTTGTTTCGCAGTTTAGCCGCGGCTTGCATTTCGTACTGCGAAAAATAACATTCCGGAAGGAATTTCTCTTCCACCATCATCCGAATAATTTTTTCGTCGGCACGAGGACATAGAGGAAGGATAGACTGACAAAATAAGGAGTTCCACTAAGCTCTGTGACTTGTAATGATTAAATTAGAGATTTTAAACGCAGCCGTGGAAAATATGCAAATTCACTCCAACGGCTTTGACGAACGAACCGGAAAGTTATTTTTGAATTCTGTTTTCGGATTATACAATATATATATATATATATATATATATATATATATATATATATATATATATATATATATATATATATATATATATATATATATATATATATATATATTTCAGGTCCAGGCAATAATATTGTCAGTTAGCTGTCAACCATTGATTGGCCCATGAGGATGACTATTAGGCCGAGTGTGCTATTGCCATTCCTTGAGTTTGGCTTCGGCCTATGCCTCATCCTCATAGTGCTATTGTTCACACCATAGCTTGTTATTATTTTTTTTAATCTTCATCCAATTTGGTGCTTAACTTCAATGCTGAAGACTTGTGCACTTGAACCTGGTGATTACATGCAAACTAGCCACACAAAGCTCTCTTGGAAGTGTCAACATTGGGGGTTCTGACACCTGATGCATTCAGACTATTCCAGTCTCTAACAGTTCAATCGGCGTGCAAAAACGAGAGACCCCTCCTGTGGATTAATATTGATCTGAAGAGAAAAATCCGCCACAAGGAAACGTGTGTTTGTGTGTGGGTCCAGTAATCAACAGAATACAATGCTGTGATCACACTATCTCCTTGTTCCTTTCTCGATGAGAACTCATGGCCAGCCTTGTGGACTGAGTCAGGCTATGGAATTTAAAAACCGGCATCCTTGGTTAGAATGGAGGGACAGAAAGTCAGATAAATATCAGCCAACATTCAAATCTGTGGTTTAAACAATTGGAATTCATAAAGTTGATCTCCACGAGAAGTGTTCATTTATCCTTTTCGGACGTACTTGACATTTTGGGTGTCTCCTGGTGGTGTATATTTAATGTGTGGCGAATTGCATGCCAAATGATCCATTTCTTATCAACCATTTCATTTGAGTGCTTGCTTGTGTGCTTAAGCCACTTGGTGAGCACTTTTCAAGCTGCTTGTTTGTTTATTTCAGTAAAAGTTCCCGTGCTCTCAATGGAACATTGATTAGACAGACATACGTTTCCGCCTGTGTTAGCCCTGCGGTGCTGTGCCCTGGGTGCCTCAGAAGATATCTCATCACCTGAAAATGTAAAATTTTATTTTTAGAGGACATTTTGTTTTACCTTTTTGTGCCATCTCCTTTTAATACAATCCACCCCTCACTTTGATATCGACACATAAATAAAAACAATAAGGTCCATCCGACCACGTGTTTGCCATTTTCTGGTTGTGAAGGCATTGAGCAGAGATCAACATTGTGTGTTCTGTACATTGATATATTCTTCAATTGAATTTCACGAATTTCCCACTTGAATTCCTCTTTCAAAGAATTCTGTTTAAATGTATTAGCAATGCCTTCTTCTCGTGTTTTTTTTGTACCTCAGTATGATATCTGGTTGCAACGCTTTACTTTTTGTTCACGCCTGGTGGGATCACGAGGTCATACATGAACCAGACTTGCATGTTTTCAGTGATTGCGTTTGGTTCATTTTCTCACAAATTTTCTGGATCTGGAATATCAAAGTTTTTGCAGTTGTGCCAGCGGATTACTTGACAAACTCTGTTGCGCCGCTGTGTGTACAGTTGTTCTGACGTTATCTTTTTTTTTTTTCCATGTTCGGACATAAAACATCACATGTTCTCTTTGCTAACCGCACCTCCACCCCTCACTTGTCTTTTTTATATTTTCCTCCTCCTCCCCCACCCTTCTCTCTCACTCTCTATCCCCTGTTCACGCTCCCCTCCTAATAATACGCAGCACTCTTCTCCGATACCTCTATTGCTCTGTGCGCGTGTGCGCGTGCGCGCGCGCGTCTCTGTCAAGCTCCCGTGCGCCCCTCCTTCCCACCGTGAATAGCAATATTTGGTGAGGTGTTCCCACCGACCCCGCCCCCTTTCTCTCTCTTTTCTCCCCCTTCCTAGCTCCCCCTTCTTCATCCTCTCTGCCTCCCATTCCCCCTCTCACCCTACACCTGTCTCCTCTATCTCTCCCTCCCTCTTTCTCCCCCCCCCTTTATTGTCCCCATCAGCGAAGTGACAGGTTGTATTTGTGAGTAACTAATAACCGTTGAATAATTAATTTCTTAATCAATTGGCTAATAGCATGCCTAAACCATCACTGTTTCATCCGAATCTGTAACTTTTTGAAAATTACGTAATTAATTGAAAAATTGAATAACTCATTGATTAATCAATAAATAAAAAATACACTTTATTGCCAAATCAGTCGTTCACTGTCAAGTCCAAATATCAGTTTCCTCGCTCAAAAGATGCCTGAGATATTGCTCGGATTAGAAATAATAGAAATAATTAATAAAGTATTAGTAACTCCGTAATTAATCAATTAATTGATTTAAAAAAAACTTTTTTCACCAAGCCACAACTTCACTTTTGTCCCCAAATTTAAGCTTCCAAGCTCAAAGGATGGCTGAGATATCGCCCGGAATGCAAGAAAGAAATTAATTAGTTGATTCATCAATAAATCAAAAAACTCTTAATCGTGAATCCACTTGGTCACTGTCATGTCCACATATCAGGTTCTGAGCTCAAAAGGTGCCCAAGATATTGCCATGATGAGAAAAAAAAGTAATTAATAAATCGATAACACTGAACAACAAAATTTTTTTACTGGAGATGTGTAAAGTGATTTAGACTAATTTGGGTACGCTGATTTCAAAAATCATAACCGTTTTGCTGTATCACGTCAGGATTTTCAGTAACAGAAATATTCCCATTGCCTAGAAGTCAGGATTTCAATGAAATTTACAAAAATTCATTTATTCATTTATTTCATCATGAATGCTTCAAAATTATAGAAATTACAGAAAAACTCCACTAGAATGTAATTAAAAATGCTTTAGGCATTTGGCTTTGCGTTTGTGCTGCTCTGTGTCAGTTTCACGATGCAGGAACCAGCAGAAATCGCCCATCATGTTCGGGTTGTGCCGCCCTTGGTAACGCGTCTCCATGAGTGAAATCTCTTGGTGGAATCGCTCGCCGTGCTCGTCCGAGACTGCTCCCAAGTTGTCAGGGAAGAAGTTCAGGTGCTGGTGTAGGAAATGGATTTTCAGGGACATCCTGGAGCCAAGTTTCCTGAAGGACTCCAGCAGCTGCTGCACTATTTCTTCATAGTTGTCCGCGCGCTCGTTCCCCAAGAAGTTGTCCGTCACAGCTTTGAAGCTCCTCCACGCTGCCAGCTCTTTGGGGTTTAGAGTTGTCGGAAAAGTTTCGTCCTTCATAATCTGTCGGATTTGCGGTCCAACAAAGACACCAGCCTTGATCTTGGCCTCCGACAACGTGTTGCCAAACTTTTCCTTGAGGTATAAAACCCCACGCCCATTCAGATCCATTGCCCGTACAAAACTTTTCATCAAGCAGAGCTTTATGTGGAGTGGTGGAAGGAAAACCTTGGCTGGGTCGACAAGGGCGACATGCTTCACGTTGTGTCGACCAGGTACATGCTCTTTTCGCTCTTCCCAATCTTTCTTCGTCCAGTGATTCTTGTCGTCTCTGCTATCCCAGAGACAAAGGAAGCACATGTATTTCGTGTAGCCTGACTGCAGCCCTAACAACAGCGCCACCACTTTCAAGTCTCCGCAGATGTGCCAGTTGAAGTCATTGTACTTGATGGAATCAAGCAGCTGCCGCATAGTCTCATAGGTCTCTGTCATGCCGAACGCGTGAGCCAGTGGGACTGATGGTTTCTCGTTGCCATTGTGGAGCAAAACAGCCTTCAAGCTGTTCTTCCCCGAGTCGATGAGGAGCGCCAGTCTGCAGGATCGTGATCACACCCAAGTTCTTTCAACAGACCGTTGATGTCACTGCAGAATGTCATCGTGTCTTCCATCTCAAGAACTCAGCCATGTCTCTGTGACGTGCTCTGAACAAGGATATCTTGGTGTTAGGTTCAAGTAGATTCCACTGCTGCAGCCTTGATCCAAGCAGCTCTGCCTTCGCCTTTGACAGCGAGAGATCTCTTACAAGATCATTTAAGTCTCCCTGGTTCAGAAGGTGTGATTCTTGAGTGTCGGGTTCAAAGGTTCATCATCACCATCCTCTTCACCACTGCTTACAGCTATGTTCTGATCAGCTGGAGGTGTTGGAGCAGGGTTCTCGTCATCATGAGGCACAGGTTTACGAGCAGAGACGCAGTCAGCGTACTTGATGTGACCTTTATTCTTCTTGTTGAAGCCGGCGATGCTTGTGCAGCAGAAATAACAATCATCATGATGATTCTGCGGCTCACGCCATATCATGGGCACCGCAAATGGCATGCTCGCGTGCTTGCCCACCAACCACTGAGTCAAGGTTGTGTGACAGCTTGTGCAGCAGATGTGTGGTGCCCAGCTCTGTTCTTGGTCCCCCACCTTACACACGAAGTAGTGAAAGTAGGCGGCCTTCATTTTCACTGCTGTAGATATACTTCACTGTTGATCTTTTTTGGTATACCGACCACAGACATAACAGAAGTTGTCAGGATGATTGGTACAGGAACGCCTACTCATCTTTATCTGAAAGAAAGAAATATAACACAAGTTAACAACAATTGTACGAAATAGACATGTTAAAGACATATGTAAATTTCATTGAAATCCTGACTTCTAGGCAATGGGAATATTTCTGTTCCTGAAAATCCTGACGTGATACAGCAAAACGGTTATGATTTTTGAAATCAGCGTACCCAAATTAGTCTTAATCACTTTACACATCTCCAGTAAAAAAAAATTTTTGAAATTTGTTGTTCAGTGTAATAAGAAATTAATTAATTGATTAATCAAAAAAAATAGCATTTTTACAAAAAAAACCCATCGCTTTTGTCCCCAAATTTCAGCTTCCAAGCTAAAAGGATGGCTGAGATATCACCTAGAAAGCAAGAAAGAAAATAATTAATCAAATAATTGAAAAATCAATAAAACAAAAATACTCTCTGCAGCCAAGTCACTTATTCACTGTCATGTCAAAATATCAGCTTCTTCGCTCAAAAGTTGCCTGAGATATTGCCAGGATGAGAAATAAATAAATAATATATTAATCTATAATAAATAAATAAACAAATTGATTTATTAATCAAAAAATAGAAATGCCGTTTTTGCCAAAGCACATTTTCACTTTTGTCCCCCAAATTTCAGGTTCCGAGCTCAAAGGATGGCTGAGATATCGCTCGGACAAACAAAGAAACAAACAAGAAAACTAAAAACGGAGTGAAAACTGAGTACTCCTTTCCTTCGGCACCCTGCGATTACATCATACATCACCTGGATATGGCATTGGGAAGGAGCAGTGTGCAAAAAGTCGCGCTATATTCAAAGCACACCACCCCCATGCCAAATATATATATATATATATATATATATATATATATATATATATATATATATATATATATATATATATATATATATATATATATATATATATATATATATATATATATATATATATATATATATATATACACATATACAAATCCTCCAGCGCGCGACATTGCCGGGGCACCAAAGGCGCCAATTAATTATGCCAAAGTCGCCCCAGCAGTGTCTCCGTGCCTCATATGGAGATGGAATTGGGAGGGAGCAGTGTACTTTTGAGGTGAATGTGTACAAATGATACTTAGTTTCTGTGTACAAATGTACTTCTGAGGTAAATTTGTGCAAATGATACTTACTCACCATGCAGTATATGGAGACAGATTTGGAGTGAGTGGTATGCAATAAATGATTGATTCAGTGATTAATTGCACAATAAAATTTAATGATAGTCATAAAATGATTGATTTCTCAATCAATTGCCGAATAGTGTACCTAAGCCACTACTGTTTGATCCAAAACTGTAACTCTTTGAAAATTAAGTAATTCATCGAAAAATGAATAATTAATCGATTAATCAATAAATCAAAAATACCCTTTATAGCCAAATCACTTGTTCAGTGTTGTGTCCAAATATCAGTTTCCAAGCTCAAAGGTTGCCTGAGATATTGCCCAGATGAGAAAGAAAATAAATAAGTAATGAATATAAATAATAAAATGACTGTTTTTACAGCCATTTTTCCCTGCTATGCAGGGGTTGGCTTTTTGTTGAGGCAGTGTTTTTTTTATGGCCTTCCTGATGCTCTTCCTGACGCCAACCCTGGTCGCCTCGAACGACACATAGGGATATGGTACACCTATTCTAACCAGGGCATACACCAGCACCAGTACACTGCTACTCATTTATGCTGACCTGTAAGGATGACAGGCTGAGTCAACCCCCTGGTGTAATTCAGCAGCCAACGGGGCTTGAACTCAGGACCCTAGGATCCCAAGCTGCCACTCTAACCACTAAGTCAACACCAGGCTGTAAATAAGTAATGAATAAATCGATAATAATTAAGTGATGAATCAATAATTGGTTAATCAATAAATACATAATTTTTTGATCAAGCAGATCTTCACTTTTTTCACCAAATTTCAGCTTCTTAGCTCAAAGGATGGCTGAGATATCGCCCAGACAAACAAACAAACAAACAAGAAAACAAACAAAAGTAGTGAAAACTGAGTCGTGCTTTTATAATCACACTTTAGAATCACACTTTAGAATCACACTTTAGAATCACACTTTAGAATCACACTTTGGAGTCGCCCTTTACCCTTTGGAGTCGCCCTTTACCCTTTGGAGTCGCCCTTTACCCTTTGGAGTCGCCCTTTACCCTTTGGAGTCGCCCTTTACCCTTTGGAGTCGCCCTTTACCCTTTGGAGTCGCCCTTTACCCTTTGGAGTCGCCCTTTACCCTTTGGAGTCGCCCTTTACCCTTTGGAGTCGCCCTTTACCCTTTGGAGTCGCCCTTTACCCTTTGGAGTCGCCCTTTACCCTTTGGAGTCGCCCTTTACCCTTTGGAGTCGCCCTTTACCCTTTGGAGTCGCCCTTTACCCTTTGGAGTCGCCCTTTACCCTTTGGAGTCGCCCTTTACCCTTTGGAGTCGCCCTTTACCCTTTGGAGTCGCCCTTTACCCTTTGGAGTCGCCCTTTACCCTTTGGAGTCGCCCTTTACCCTTTGGAGTCGCCCTTTACCCTTTGGAGTCGCCCTTTACCCTTTGGAGTCGCCCTTTACCCTTTGGAGTCGCCCTTTACCCTTTGGAGTCGCCCTTTACCCTTTGGAGTCGCCCTTTACCCTTTGGAGTCGCCCTTTACCCTTTGGAGTCGCCCTTTACCCTTTGGAGTCGCCCTTTACCCTTTGGAGTCGCCCTTTACCCTTTGGAGTCGCCCTTTACCCTTTGGAGTCGCCCTTACCCTTTGGAGTCGCCCTTTACCCTTTGGAGTCGCCCTTACCCTTTGGAGTCGCCCTTTACGCTTTGGAGTCGCCCTTTAGGCTTTGGAGTCGCGCTTTACCCTTTGGAGTCTGCCTTTACCCTTTGGAGTCGCCCTTTACCCTTTGGAGTCGCCCTTTACCCTTTGGAGTCGCCCTTTACCCTTTGGAGTCGCCCTTTACCCTTTGGAGTCGCCCTTTACCCTTTGGAGTCGCCCTTTACCCTTTGGAGTCGCCCTTTACCCTTTGGAGTCGCCCTTTACCCTTTGGAGTCGCCCTTTACCCTTTGGAGTCGCCCTTTACCCTTTGGAGTCGCCCTTTACCCTTTGGAGTCGCCCTTTACCCTTTGGAGTCGCCCTTTACCCTTTGGAGTCGCCCTTTACCCTTTGGAGTCGCCCTTTACCCTTTGGAGTCGCCCTTTACCCTTTGGAGTCGCCCTTTACCCTTTCCCCTTTGGAGTCGCCCTTTACCCTTTCCCCTTTGGAGTCGCCCTTTACCCTTTCCCCTTTGGAGTCGCCCTTTACCCTTTCCCCTTTGGAGTCGCCCTTTACCCTTTCCCCTTTGGAGTCGCCCTTTACCCTTTGGAGTCGCCCTTTACCCTTTCCCCTTTGGAATGACCCTTTACCCTTTGGAGTCGCCCTTTACCCTTTCCCCTTTGGAATGACCCTTTACCCTTTCCCCTTTGGAATGACCCTTTACCCTTTCCCCTTTGGAATGACCCTTTACCCTTTCCCCTTTGGAATGACCCTTTACCCTTTCCCCTTTGGAATGACCCTTTACCCTTTCCCCTTTGGAATGACCCTTTACCCTTTCCGCTTTGGAATGACCCTTTACCCTTTCCCTTTGGAATGACCCTTTACCCTTTCCCTTTGGAATGACCCTTTACCCTTTCCCCTTTGGAATGACCCTTTACCCTTTCCCTTTGGAATGACCCTTTACCCTTTCCCCTTTGGAATGACCCTTTACCCTTTCCCCTTTGGAATGACCCTTTACCCTTTCCCCTTTGGAATGACCCTTTACCCTTTCCCCTTTGGAATGACCCTTTACCCTTTCCCCTTTGTAATGACCCTTTACCCTTTCCCTTTGGAATGACCCTTTACCCTTTCCCCTTTGGAATGACCCTTTACCCTTTCCCCTTTGGAATGACCCTTTACCCTTTCCCCTTTGGAATGACCCTTTACCCTTTCCCCTTTGGAATGACCCTTTACCCTTTCCCCTTTGGAATGACCCTTTACCCTTTCCCCTTTGGAATGACCCTTTACCCTTTCCCCTTTGGAATGACCCTTTACCCTTTCCCCTTTGGAATGACCCTTTACCCTTTTCCCTTTGGAATGACCCTTTACCCTTTCCCCTTTGGAATGACCCTTTACCCTTTCCCCTTTGGAATGACCCTTTACCCTTTCCCCTTTGGAATGACCCTTTACCCTTTCCCCTTTGGAATGACCCTTTACCCTTTCCCCTTTGGAATGACCCTTTACCCTTTCCCCTTTGGAATGACCCTTTACCCTTTCCCCTTTGGAATGACCCTTTACCCTTTCCCCTTTGGAATGACCCTTTACCCTTTCCCCTTTGGAATGACCCTTTACCCTTTCCCCTTTGGAATGACCCTTTACCCTTTCCCCTTTGGAATGACCCTTTACCCTTTCCCCTTTGGAATGACCCTTTACCCTTTCCCCTTTGGAATGACCCTTTACTCTTTGGAATTACCCTTTACCCTTTCCCCTTTGGAATGACCCTTTACCCTTTGGAGTCGCCCTTTACCCTTTCCCCTTTGGAATGACCCTTTACCCTTTGGAGTCGCCCTTTACCCTTTCCCCTTTGGAATGACCCTTTACCCTTTGGAGTCGCCCTTTACCCTTTGGAGTCGCCCTTTACCCTTTCCCCTTTGGAATGACCCTTTACTCTTTGGAATGACCCTTTACCCTTTCCCCTTTGGAATGACCCTTTACCCTTTCCCCTTTGGAATGACCCTTTACCCTTTCCCCTTTGGAATGACCCTTTACTCTTTGGAATGACCCTTTACTCTTTGGAATGACCCTTTACTCTTTGGAATGACCCTTTACTCTTTGGAATTACCCTTTACTCTTTGGAATTACCCTTTACCCTTTGGAATGACCCTTTCCCCTTTGGAATGACCCTTTGGAATTACCCGTTGGAATTACCCGTTGGAATCACCCTGAAGTGTAATTACGTGTGAAAAGCTGATTTCATTATTGCTGTGAATCCTGTGATGTTAAAACAACCACCATTTAGTCCTACCTATATGTTACTTGAAGGTAGATTACTCTGGCCTACCTGTATGTTACCTGAAGGAAGATCGCTCCGGCCTACCTGTATGTTACCCGAAGGTAGATTGTTCTGGCTGACTTGTATGTTACCCGAAGGTAGATCGCTCTGGTCTACCTGTATGTTACCAGAAGGAAGATCGCTCCTGGCTACCTGTATGTTACCTGAAGATAGATTGCTCTGGGCTACCTGTCAGGTCAGGTATGGGAGCATGTGCCAGAACAGCACGTCGCTGCGTCCACTTTCCGCCGGTACTCCAGGGGCCTCCGTCTGGCCATCCCCCAGGCAGATGCCAGGCCCATCCCCATCTCCTTGAGATGATGGTCAACCTGTTGCAACCATGAGGCACGTGGTCGACCCACTGGCCTCCTCCACTCATGAGACTCCCTCGCTGAGAGAATCTGGTGAGCAGGATCAGAGTCAGGAAAACGAGCCATATGTCCATACAGCCGCAACTAACGCTCACGGACTATGCAGGTAACAAATCTCATCCGAGTCTCTCTCAGCAACTGCTCGTTGGACACAAAATCCGACCAGCGATAGCCAAGGATTCTCTGAAGAGAACTGGTACCAAAGGAATTAATTCTCCGTCTCAGATCCTTGGTCAGAGTCCAAGTCTCGCACCCATAGAGCAAGACTGGAAGTACCAAGGACCTGAAGACTCGGACTTTTGTCCTCCCGCACAGGTAACGGCAGCGCCACACCCCATGATCCAGTGAATCCATGACTCCTCAGGCCCGACCCAGACGTCGATTGACCTCTGACTCGCAGCCAGCAGAGACATGAATATCACTGCCAAGGTAAGTGAATCTCTCCACGACCTCAACATTCTCACCACAAACAGACACAGACAGGACAGCAGCATCCAAGATGTCACCGAAAGCCTGGATCTTAGTTTTGACCCAAGAAATCCGTAATCACAACGGCTCCGACTCCTCATTCAGCACCTCGAGGGCCCCCAAGAGGATGTCTAAAGTCTCCGCAAAGATGACTGCATCATCTGCAAAGTCAAGGTCCGAGATGTTGACATTCCCAAATGACGCACCGCAACTTGATCTCTCCGACATCCTCCCTAGAATCCAGTCCATACAAGTGCTGAAAAGTGTGGGGGCAAGTACACATCCCTGACGAACTCCAGTAACAACTGGAAATAAGTCAGAGATGGTACCACCACACTTCACAGCACTCTCAGTACCAGAGTTGAGTTCAGACATCAGATCGATCAGTTTTGGTGGCACCCCACGAAGACCAAGAATCCTCAAGAGGACATCCCGATTCACTGAATCGAACGCTTTACAGAGATCAACATAGGCTGCAAGCAGCCCCTGCCGAAACTCTCGTCTGCGTTCGGTGAGGACACGAAGTGCAAGGATACGGTCAATCGTTGACCTCTTTGGTGTAAAGCCTGACTGCTCTGGACGCTGGTGCTCAAGCAGATGGTGGCGAACCCTATCGAGAATTATCCGAGCAAAGACCTTGCCCGGCACTGAGAGCAGCGTCACCCCTCGGTAGTTGTTGCAGTCTTGGCGATCACCCTTCCCTTTCCAGAGAGGGACAACAAGGCCCCTCTTCCAGTCAGTTGGGATGATGCCTGTGTTCCAGGCAGAGCACAAAACTGCATGCAATGACACGAGTGCAGCATTTCCACCAGCCTTGAGAAGTTTGGCATGGATGCCACAGATCCCTGGAGCTTTGCCCCGTTTCAACTGGTTCACCGCAGCCCGTGTTTCCACAAGCGTAGGTGGACCACAGTTGATTCGAGGGTCAGCAACAGGGATTGTAACACCCTTGACGTCCAACTCGACAGTTGGGGGATCAGCCTGGTACAACCGCTCAAAGTAACCGGCCCAGCGGGCCTTCACTTCAGACTCCTCTGTCAAGAGCCTACCACTCTCTGCTCGAACTCTAGTGCTCCGAGGGATGGGCTTGGATGAACGCAATGCGCGAATTCCCCTGTAAGCGGGACGAGAATCACCTGTCCACAGGTGATTCTCTACCCCCTCACAGATTCCTCGCACATAGGCCTCCTTGTCCACCCTCAGTGCACGTACAGTTTTACGCCTCAGCTCCCTGAACAGCTCAGCTCTGCCATTCAGCCTGGCCCTGCGACTCTGGTCAATGGTATCCAGTGTCCCTTGTGAGACAAAATTCTTCTTTGCCCTGCGGTGAGCTCCAAGGCATCCACCGGCAACATCAAGGACGGTGGTCTTGAAGGCGCTCCACAACTCTTCAGGACCCCCCAAAGCACCCAGACCCCCAAGTGTCCACTCAGCCTGTTCGCAAACTCCTCAGCTACTCTCTCATCCCTGAGCTTGGCAACATCCAGCCTCGGCTGGGATGGTACCATTCTCCAGGATTTAAGGTGCAGCTTTAGAGTTGCTACAACAAGCCTGTGGTCAGTATTGAGGAACTGAGCACTCCGGTAGACCCTGCAGTTCTGGATCATCCTCCAACGACCGTCAATGTGGACATGGTCAATCTCCTTTGCCACACCAACAGCATTGGAATACCAAGTCCAGCGATGAGCTTGTGGGCGCTGAAACCATGAACCAGCCACCCTAAGTCCATGACTTCTTGCAAAGTCAAGGAACTTAGTGCTATTCTGGTTCATAGTTCCTGACCCATGGGGACCAACACACACCTCATAACCGTCGCTATCAGTTCCAGTCGATGCATTGAAATCCCCCAAGACTAGAAGTTTATCTCGTCTGGGGCACTGATCAACCACAGACTCGAGTGTGGCGTAGAATGCATCCTTCACGGTGAGATCACTCGCCTCAGTCGGAGCATAAACAGAGACCAGGGAAATGACACCTAAGGAGTGACGAATCCTTAATCTCATAATACGCTCGTTGACCGGTGTTACCTCAATTATCATTGGGGTCAGCTTATTGGACACAGCTACAGCAACTCCTTGGGTATGGTAACAATCAGAGCGACCAGACCAATAGTAGGTGTAACCACCCACCATTATCTCGCCGCAATCCGGTCTCCGAACCTCAGAGAGAGCTGCAATCCCGATGTCCAAACGCTTGAGCTCAGATGATAACAGAGACAGGTGATCATCCTCTCTTAGGGATAGGACATTCCAGGCACCCACCCGAAGGGACCGCCTGAGGTTAACCCCAGGAGACCGCTGTCTGGTGGACGACACCTCAGCACCACTCCGACACACTCTCCCGCAATCTGACCCAGGGATGTTACCCCGTGGTTTCCCTCCTATCAAAGATTGGGGGTCCCGAAGGCTTTGCCCCAATCCCGTCATCCGGTGAGCTGCCCTGTGAAGGGAAGCTGCACAGGAGGTACTCCCACGGAGTGGGTTTTCAGATTTTTTTGCGTTTTTGCGTTTTGCGGAATGAAGGGTTTTACGGTGGCCGGAGTGCAAATCCTGCCACCAACCTCCTAATAAGAAGTGACCCAACTGCAGGAGGACGTCCGCAGACACAGTTGGGCACTAGATATGGATGGCTGTTGGCTCACAAGGAGCTCCTCCGCCCTTTGACAGGTTTTGTTTTTAATCCTGCTGGGTGTCCATATCCAAACACCCTCCTCACCAGAAAACCTGGTGGGGGAGACGGTTTCGTCGCCGACAACCCGACCATGGAACAGGTTAGTACAGGTTTTCATGGTACCTGTAGCAGGTCACAGATCGAACCTGACCTGACAATGCTACCTGTATGTTACCTGAACGTAGATTGCTCCAGGCTACCTGTATGTTACCTGAAGGTAGATCACTCTGGCCTACCTGTATGTTACCCTGATGTAGATTGCTTCGGCCTACCTGTCTGTGACCCAAAGGTAGATCGTTCCAGACTACCTGTATCTTACCTTAAGGTAGATCTCTCCAGCCTATCTGTATAGTACCCGAAAGGAAGATTGCTCGTGGCTACCTGTAAGTTGCCAGAAGGTAGATCACTCTGGAGTGATTCACCTTTTTGCGGGTGCACTGTTCATGCGGGAAAGGCCGTCGTTTAAAAACGTTTCCTCGTGCATTGTGTTGAAACGAAAAAACAGAGGTGTGTTACTGTGTTCAGGTACCAAACAGTGAGCTCGCGTTTGCCAAGGCAGCTGCTCCTTACCGATGGTTTGGAATGGAGTGCTTGCTTCAGTGCTTTAGCCACTTGAGGAGCGCTCTACAAGAAACATGTAAACTGAACACACCCGTGTTCAGAAGTATTGAAGAATTTATAACGATTGAGAATCTACTGTAGCTATAATTACCATTTTGTGCTAAAATACATTTGTTCAGCCATCACATGGTATTAGGAATTAATTATATCAGGAAGCAAATATGGTGGATATTTGCACCCTTTCCCGATTCGGTCTGCTCCATATTTCCCCCTTTTCCATCTCTTGCTCCACCTTTTATGTCCTTCAAACATATTTTTTACTCTTCCGACTCTTCCAACTCCTTTCACTCACTGAACCGGCTATAAAGTGTTTTCACTCACCAGTTTTACTCCGACTTACTGTAGTAGTAAAATTCGTGAGTGAAAGTACACCATAAAATTTATATGCTCCAAAATATTCCCACCCTGTGGGGTTGCTATGGAAACGTTTTTGGTCCAAGTCTTTCATCAACCGACTACCTGCCGTTCGACGGAAGGTGCCGGCAACTCGCCTACTGTTTGTGAACAACAACAATCAAGGGATCTTCAATGTCCACGAACGACCAGTGCTGACAGCCAGCTCCTCCGAGCTTCATGTCTTTCCGAGAGATGGTGGGACAGTTCAGTCCTTCCGATGTGCTGGCCATCGCAACCTCATGTGCGCTTACCTGTGCACGTTCATGATCTCCTCCACCACGGCTTGGATGTTAACATACCAGGATGACACTTTATAGCCAGGTCGGGAATCAAACCCAGGCTAGATACCTCAGAGGTGAGTGTGCAGATCTCCAAACTATCCTGCCAACCCCTTGTGTGCTATAAATTGTCACGACACCTTAATATGCCGACTCTGTAATTATTTCCATTTCTAATTGAGTAATTAGAATGAGCATCACCGTATGTCATTGTTTATTTTTTTTGTTGTCTAATCGTGGTAATGATTGTGATAACGCTTCATCATCATTAAGCCTCTGTCTTAATGAAGGAGAACAATATAATTTGGAGGGGCTGCGGTGGTATTATTCAGTTCAATAATATGACGAGTAAAAATACAAATGTATGAAATGAACACGGACTTATTGATCTTTCACACTGGCTTTTAAATGGCATGTGATTTTGAAGTAACTATCTAACTCAAATGTGCACATGTAGATGAGGTGTGAAACATTGAATGGTGACAACTTGTTTCATCATTTCACCTCTTCTTATACCCCCGCCATCGAAGGTGGATGGAGGTTATGTTTTCAACCTTGTCTGTCTATCTTTGTCAGTGAGCAGGATATCTTAAAAAGTTATGGACTAATTCAGACAAAACTTGATGGACAGGTAGGGTGTGTGACAAAGACCGATTGATTTGATTTTTTTGGAATATCCGGATCTGGACACCACATTTTTCTGAGTCATTCTTTACCATTGAGAGATGGGGCCAAAAATTTTACGTAGCATATCTCAAAAGGTTGTGGATTGATCATGACAAAACATGGTGGATGGGTTGGATAGGTGACAAGAAGAAGCCGATTCAATTTTGCTTCAGGTCCGCATCCAGATCTGGCCAATCAGTTGGATACAAAATGCAATCTGTTCAGCCTGGCGGAGGTGCGTGCTTTGCCGAGTACTGAAGAATTGAAGGTTCCACTTTTTCTCTTCATTACTTGTTGCAAGAAGTCGGGTGACTAAAGTTTACAAACACTTTTTCTCCTATGAGGTAACCGTTTCAGCAATCGTACTCGGAGATCTGATATCCACGCTTGGCCCGACCTGACATCGAACAATTACGGCTGTGAAGATCTCAAACACACTGAAAACCTGAAAAAAGAAAGTTTGCCTGACCATTCAAAAGGAGGAGGTCATTGTGTGTAATATTAGACCTTATCAAATCCTTTCTAACTTGTCATTATTGTCAGGCCAGGTCAGATCTGTGAATTTCTTCTGGTATCATGCAAACCTGGACTAACTTGTTTCATGGTCGGGTTGTCCGCGACAAAATCATCTCCCCCACCAGGTTAATTGGTGAGGAGGGTGTATGGATATGGACCCCCAGCAGGACTAAAAACAAAACCTGTCAAAGGGCAGAGGAGATCCTTGTGAGCCAAGGGCCATCCATATCTAGTGGCCAACTGTCTGCGGACATCCTCCTGCAGTTCGGTTACTTTTTTTTAGGAGGTTGGTGGCACTCTGTGGGAGTACCTCCTGTGCAGTTGCCCTCTGCGGGGCAGCTCAGCGGGTGGTGTGATTGGGGCAAAGCCTTTGGGTCAACCACTTGTGGGAGAAAAATAATTATTTTCATGTATTCTCAATTATAATTGTTGCTGGAACTTTATAAATTTAATTTTTGTGCTGTAATCGAATTGGCTGTCAGTAATGTTTCCCTTTTCCCAAGAGTCTTTTGACCGACATATTGATAAAAGGAATATCTTACTATGAAAATGGTATTGCTCGCTGTATAGAAAAAGGGTGACCTGGTTGAGAACACTGCAAACTTTTGCCACGATTGTCTCATTCTCTCCCTTCCACCCAAAGTGGACACGTATTGCAGTTTTGAGTTCTTTTGCCTTCTGCTTATCAGCTAATCCTGTAGTTGAATTGCCAAAGATCTCACCCTCCCATTTTTGGGATGTCAAATTGTCAAAGAGGGATTACTTCAGGCTTCTGTTTCAGTGAAGTTTATTCAAATGTTTCAGTGAATCATTGAATGTTCTTCCTCCGTATATACGAAATTAAAGATTCTCCTTTTGTATGCTGATCCAACTTGTGGAAATTGAGTTATTTTCCACCACACACTCTATGATGGGAAGAGTAAAACTATCTACATATTTCTGACCATCCTGGGTCAGATTATGGTGGTGTGTTGGGGTGGTGCTGAGATGTCCTCCACCAGACGGCGGTCTCTTTGGGTTAACCTGAGGTGGTCCCTTTGGTGGGTGCCAGGAATGGCCTATCCCAAAGAGAGGGTGATCACCTGTCTCTGTTAACTTCTAAGCTCAAGCATTTGAACTTTGGTATTGCAGCACTCTCTGAGGTTCATAGATTGGGGAGTTGCGAGATCATGGTGGGTGGTTTCACCAATTGGTCAGGTCAGGTATGGGAGCATGTGCCAGAACAGCGCATCGCTGCGTCCACTTTCCGCCGGTACTCCAGGGGCCTCCGTCTGGCCATCCCCCAGGCAGATGCCAGACCCATCCCCATCTCCTTGAGATGATGGTCAACCTGCTGCAACCATGAGGCATGAGGTCGGCCCACTGGCCTCCTCCACTCATGAGACTCCCTCGCTGAGAGAATCTGGTGAGCAGGATCAGCGTCAGGAAAACGAGCCACATGTTCATACAGCCGCAACTGATGCTCACGGACTATGCAGGTAACAAATCTCATCTGAGTCTCTCTCAGCAACCGCTCGTTGGACACAAAATCCGACCAGCGATAGCCAAGGATTCTCCGAAGAGACCTGGTACCAAAGGAATTAAATCTCCATCTCAGATCCCTGGTCAAAGTCCATGTCTCACATCCATAGAGCAAGACTGGAAGCACTCAGGACCTGAATACTCGGACTTTCGTCCTCCCGCACAGGTACCGGCAGCGCCACACCCCATGATCCAGTGAATCCATGACTCCCCAGGCCCGACCCAGACGTCTATTGACCTCTGACTCGCAGCCAGCAGAGACATGAATATCACTGCCAAGGTAAGTGAATCTCTCCACGAACTCAACATCCTCACCACAAACAGACACAGACAGGACAGCAGCATCCAAGATGTCACCGAAAGCCTGGATCTTAGTTTTGACCCAAGAAACCCGTAATCCCAATGGCTCTGACTCCTCATTCAGCACCTCGAGGGCCCCGGAGAGGATATCTAAAGTCTCCGCAAAGATGACTGCATCATCTGCAAAATCAAGGTCCGATATCTTGACATTGCCAAACGATGCACCGCAACTTGATCTCTCCGACATCCTCCCTAAAATTCAGTCCATACAAGTGCTGAAAAGTGTGGGGGCAAGTACACATCCCTGACGAACTCCAGTAACAACTGGAAATAAGTCAGAGATTGTACCACCACACTTCACAGCACTCTCAGTACCAGAGTAGAGTTCAGACATCAGATCGATCAGTTTTGCTGGCACCCCACAAAGACCAAGAATCCTCCAGAGGACATGCCGATTCACTGAATCGAATGCTTTACAGAGATCAACATAGGCTGCAAGCAGCCCCTGCCGAAACTCTCGTCTGCGTTCGGTGAGGACACAAAGTGCAAGGATATGTTCAATCGTTTACCTCTTTGGTGTAAAGCCTGACTGCTCTGGACGCTGGTGCTCAAGCAGATGGTGGCGAACCCTATCAAGAATTATCCGAGCAAAGACCTTGCCCGGCACTGAGAGCAGCGTCGCCCCTCGGTAGTTGTTGCAGTCTTGGCGATCACCCTTCCCTTTCCAGAGAGGGACAACAAGGCCCCTCTTCCAGTCAGTTGGGATGATGCCTGTGTTCCAGGCAGAGCACAAAACTGCATGCAACGACACGTGTGCAGCATTTCCACCAGCCTTGAGAAGTTCGGCATGGATGCCACAGATCCCTGGAGCTTTGCCCCGTTTCAACTGGTTCACCGCAGCCCGTGTTTCCACAAGCGAAGGTGGACCACAGTTGATTCGAGGTTCAGCAACAGGGAATGTAACACCCTTGACGTCCAACTCGACAGCTGGGGGATCAGCCTGGTACAACCGCTCAAAGTAACCGGCCCAGCGGGCCTTCACTTCAGACTCCTCTGTCAAGAGCCTACCACTCTCTGCTCGAACTGCAGTGCTCCGAGGGATGGGCTTGGATGAACGCAATGCGCGAATTCCCCTGTAAGCGGGACGAGAATCACCTGTCCACAGGTGATGCTCTACCCCCTCACAGATTCCTCGCACATAGGCCTCCTTGTCCACCCTCTGCACGTACAGTTTTACGCCTCAGCTCCCTGAACAGCTCAGCTCTGCCATTCAGCCTGGCCCTGCGACTCTGGTCAATGGTATCCAGTGTCCCTTGAGAGACAAAATTCTTCTTTGCCCTGCGGTGAGCTCCAAGGCATCCACAGGCAACATCAAGGACGGTGGTCTTGAAGGCGCTCCACAACTGTTCAGGACCCCCCAAAGCACCCAGACCCCCCAGGTGTTCACTCAGCCTGTTCGCAAACTCCTCAGCTACTCTCTCATCCCTGAGCTTGGCAACATCCAGCCTCGGCTGGGATGGTACCATTCTCCAGGATTTAAGGTGCAGCTTTAGAGTTGCTACAACAAGCCTGTGGTCAGTATTGAGGAACTGAGCACTCCGGTAGACCCTGCAGTTCTGGATCATCCTCCAACGACCGTCAATGAGAACATGGTCAATCTCCTTTGCCACAACGCCAGCGTTGGAATACCAAGTCCAGCGATGAGCTTGTGGGCGCTGAAACCATGAACCAGCCACCCGAAGTCCATGACTTCTTGCAAAGTCAAGGAACTTAGTACTATTCTGGTTCATAGTTCCTGACCCATGGGGACCAACACACACCTCATAACCATCCCTATCAGTTCCAGTCGATGCATTGAAATCCCCCAAGACTAGAAGTGTATCTCGTCTGGGGCACTGATCAACCACAGACTCGAGTGTGGCGTAGAATGCATCCTTCACGGTGAGATCACTCGCCTCAGTCGGAGCATAAACAGAGACCAGGGAAATGACACCTAAGGAGTGAAGAATCCTTAATCTCATAATACGCTCGTTGACCGGTGTTACCTCAATTATCATTGGGGTCAGCTTATTGGACACAGCTACAGCAACTCCTTGGGTATGGTAACCATCAGAGCGACCAGACCAATAGTAGGTGTAACCACCCACCATTATCTCGCCGCAATCCCGATGTCCAAACGCTTGAGCTCAGATGATAACAGAGACAGGTGATCATCCTCTCTTAGGGATAGGACATTACAGGCACCCACCCGAAGGGACCGCCTCAGGTTAACCCAAGGAGACCGCCGTCTGGTGGACGACACCTCAGCACCACTTCGACACACTCTCCCGCAATCTGACCCAGGGATGTTACCCCGTGGTTTCCCTCCTATTGGTCCCTATATTCTCTATTGGTCAAGTCATTCTGATTGTTACCATGCCCATGTAGTTGCTGCTACTGTGCCCAATAAGCTGATTCCAATGATAATTGAGGTAACACTGGTCAACGTGCATATAATGAGACAAAGGATTTGTCACTCTTTGGGAATCATTTCCCTGGTCTCAAAATATGCTCCGACTGAGGCGAGTGACCTCACCATGAAGGACGCATTCTTTGCCACACTCAAGTCTGTGGTTGATCAGTGCCCCAGGAGAGATACTCCTGTTGTCTTGATTTTAATGCATCGACTGGAACTAATTGGGATGGTTATGGGATGTGTGTTTGTCCCCATGGGTCTGGAACTGTGAACCAGAATATCACTAAATTCCTTGACTTTGCAAGAAGTCATGGACTTAGGGTGGCTGGTTCATGGTTTCAGCACCAACAAGCTCATCAGTGGACTTGGTATTCTAACGCTGGTGGTGTGGCAAATGAGATTGACCACATGCACATTAATGGTCACTGGAGGATGATCCAGAACTGAAGGGTCTACCAGAGATCTCAGTTCATCAATATTGACCACAGGCTTGTGGTAGCAACTCTGAATTTGCAGGTCAAATCTGGGAGAATGGTACCATCCCAGCCTTGGCTGGATGTTGGCAAGCTCAAGGATGAGAGGATAGCTGAGGAGTTTGCGAACAGGCTGAGTGGGGATTTGGGGGATCTGAGTGCTTTGTGGAATTCTCAAGAGTTGTGGAATGCCTTCATGATCACCATCCTTGATGTTGTTGGTGGATGTCATGGAATTCACCATCAGGCGAAGAAGAATTTTGTCTCAAGTGACACTGGATACCAATGACTGGAGTCGCACGGCCAGGCTTAATGGCAGAGCTGAGCTGTTCAGGGAGTTGAGGCATAAAACTGTATGTGCACTGATGGTGGATAAGGAGGCTCATGTGCAAGGAAACTGAGGGGATAGAGCATCATCTGTAGTCAAGTGATTCTCGTCCTGCTCATGGGAATTTGTGCATTACCTTCCTCCAAGCCCGTCCCTCGGTGCACTGCCATTAGAGTGGAGTGTGGAGGGCTCTTGACAGAGGAGTGCGAAGTGAAGGCCCGCTGTACCAGGCTGATCCACCAGCTGTTGAGTTGGATATCAGGTGTCTTATGATCCCGATTGCTGACTCTCCAATCAACTGTGATCCACCTTTGTTTGTGGAAATACAGGCTGCAGTGAACTGGTTGAAATGGGGTAAAGCTCCTGGGATCTGTGGTATGCATGCTGAACTTCTCAAGACTGGTGGAAATGCTGTACTCGTGTCATTGCATGCATCTCTGTGCTCTGCTTGGAACACAGGCATCATCCCAACTGACTGGAAGAGGGGCCTTGTTGATCCTCTCTGGAAAGGGAAGGGTGATCGCCAGGAATGCAACAACTAGTGAGGGGTGTCGCTGCTCTCAGTGCTGGGCAAGGTCTTTGCTCAGATAATTCTTGATAGGATTCACCACCATCTGCTTGAGCACCAGCATCCAGAGCATTTCGGATTTACACCAAAGAGGTCAATGATTGATCGTGTCCTCAACAAACGCATGTGAGTTTTGCAGGGGCTTCTTGAAGCCGATGTTGATCTTTTCAAAGCGTTCAATGAGGTGAATCAGGATACCCTCTGGAGTATTTGTGGTCTTCGTGGGGTGCCACCAAAACTGATCAATCTGATGTCTGAATGATACTCTGGGACTGAGAGTGTCGTAAGATGTGGTGGTACCATCTTCTACATATTTCCAGTTGTTACTGGAGTTTGTCACGGGTGTGTACTGGCCCCCACACCTTTCAGCGCTTGTACAGACTGGATTCTGGGGAGGATGTTGGCGAGATCAAGCTGCAGTGCATCGTTTGGGAATGACAATCTCTGTCCTTCATTTCGCAGATGATGCACTCATCTTTGCGGAATTTCTGGATATTCTTTTGGGGACCCTAGAGGTGCTGAATGAAGTCGGAGCCACTGGGATTAGGGTTTTCCTGGGTCTAAACTCAGACCCAGGCTTTCTATGACATCTTGAATGCTGCTATCTTGTCTGTACCTGTTTGTGGTGAGGATCTTGAGGTCACAGAGAGATTCACTTACCTTGGCAGTGATATTCATGTCTCTGCTGGCTGTGAGCCAGAGGTCAACAGACGTCTGGGTCGGGCCTGGGGAGTCATGGATTCACTGGATAATGGGGTGTGGTGCTGTCGGTACCTGTGCAGGAGAACGAAAGTCTGAGTCTTCAGGTCCTTGGTGCTTCCATTCTTGCTCTATGTATGTGAGACTTGGACTCTGACCAGTGATCTGAGATGGAGACTTAATTCCTTTGGAACCAGGTCTCTTCGGAGAAACCTTGGCAATCTCTGGTCAGTCTTTGTGTCCAACGAGCAGTTGCTGAGAGAGACTCAAATGAGATTTGTCACCTGTGTAGTCCATGAGTGTCAGTTGCGGCTGTATGGACATGTGGCTTGTTTTCCTGACGCTGATCCTGCTCACCAGATTCTCAAAGCAAGGAAGCCTCATGAGTGGAGGAGGCCAATGGGCCGACCACATGCCTCGTGGTTGCAACAGTTTGATCAGCATCTCAAGGCGATGGGGATGGGCCAGGCATCTGCCTGGAGGATTGCCAGATGGAGGCCCATGGAGTACCGGAAAGCGGATGCAGCAACGTGCTGCTCCGGCGCATGCTCCCATACCTGACGTGACCTGATCTAACTTGTCCATTCTTGATAAAAATAGTAGGCCACAAACTCTGGCCAATTCCAAATTCCTGCTCTGCTTGAAGGCTTCTTCTTCAGCAACCTGTACGATTGAGTCGTGAACTGTCCAGGGTTAATTATTGTTTATGTAAATGTTCATGACCAGTCTTGGGTTGGAGTGACAACAACACAGTAATATTTTCTGCAAAGAAAAACAAAAAACTGTGGAACTCAATCGCATACAATATTTGTGTAACAAATTATTTACTCCAACTATGTCACAGATGTACCATTTCACACTTTTAACCCCATGCTCTTTGAAAAAAATACCGGGGATATTGTAATTGCTTGTGTCCGTCATACTGCACAGGGTGTTCCAAAAAGAGCTGGACAACCTTTGGTTGGTGATATATTTGGAACCACAAATGATACAACGATTTATATTTGTTGTTCTAAATATATTAACAACAACATTTGTCCAACTTTTTTTGGAATATCATGTATTTCCTAAACGGTTGTACAGAAATTCACCAAACTTGGTCAAAATGATCACCACACTTCACAAGGTGCAAGAGCAGCATCATTTTTATCCCCACCCTTGGGGTGGGAACAAATGTCAAAAAATACAAGTACGGGCACATTTGAAACATTATAAAATGAAGCTTGGTGTATGCAATCGACATGAGGGGATGCATGAAAAAATATGTATTGATTTATTATTTCTATTTCACCCTGGGTTCATGCCCAAGAGGATGGGGATTTTGAGTCACAGAGGTCAAAACAGGGAAATAATTATCATCCTGTATTTAAGCTGCAACTTCAGAGTTGTGACAACAAGCCTGTTTTCGGGATTTAGGAACTGAGCAATCTGATTCCAGTGTCACTGGATCATCTTCCAGTGACCATAAATGAACACACAGTCAATCTCCTTTGCCACATCACCAGCGTTGGAATACCAAGTTCAGCGATGAGCCTGTGTGAGCTGAAACCATGAAACAGCCGCCCTAAGTCCATGACTACTTGCAAAGTCAAGGAACTTAGTTCTATTCTGGTTCACAGTTCCAGACCCATGGGGACCAACACATGTCTCATAACCATCCCTATTAGTGCCAATTGATGCATTGCAATCCCCCAAGACTGGATGAGTATCTCACCTGGGGCACTGATTAACCACAGACTCGAGCCTGGCATAGAATGCGTCCTTCATGGTGAGGTCACTCGCCTCAGTCGCAGCATGAACAGAGACCAGGGAAACGAAATCCAAGGAGTGATGAATCCTTAGTCTCATAATACGCACGTTGATGGATGTTACCTCAATTATCATAGGAGTCAGCTTATTGGACACAGCTGTAGCAACCTCTTGGGCATGGTAACCATCAGAGTGACCAGACCAATAGTCGGTGTAACCACCCGTCACGATCTTGCCACTATTCAGTCTCCAAACCTCAGAGTGCTGCATTACTGATGTTCAAACACTGGAGCTCAGATGATAACAGAGACAGGTGATCGTCCTCTCTTAGGGATAGGACATTCCAGGCACCCACCTGTTAACCCAAGGGACCACCTCAGTTTAACCCAAGGAGTCTGCCGTCTGGTGGATGAGACCTCAGCACCACTCCACCACACACCACCGCAATCTGACCCAGCAAGTTTACCCCAGGCTTTTCCTCTTATTAAAGAATGGGGGTCCCGAAGGCTTTGCTCCAACCCCATAATCTGGTGAGCTGTCCGCGAATGGCAGCAGCACAGGAGGTACACCCACGGAGTGAGTTTTCAGTTTTTTTTTTGCATTTATGGGTTTTGCGTAATGAAGTGTTTTCCAGTGGCCGGAGTGTAAATCCTGCCACCAACCTCCTTTGAAAAACGAAGTAAGCAACTGCAAGAGGATGTCTTTCGACACAGTTGGATACATTGAAACACTTGGAACACGTCCTTCAATCCTGACAAATCTCACACTCTCACCATGTCTCTCTGAGAGATTTGATCAATCAACAAAGGACAAAAAAATGGGAATATACAAAAAGGTTTGTCCACATAAAATAGTCTATTATTACAAATCAAAGCAAAGTAAGTCGAATACAATTTTAATATAAATTCACACTCCGTGTGGGTTAACTCAAGATCATTAGTTCATATTGAATCCGAGGAATAATAACAAATTAATCCAATATACAAGAAGAAAGCAAGTTAAAATTCATCGATAAATAGTATAGAAAAGTCATGTAAGTGAAAATTATCCAAACAAATAATTACACTGGACCACGCAACATTAAACCTATTGAACCTAATCGATCCTATTACCCCCTTCTTCAATGAGACATTTTACAAGGAATGGAATCGTGCTCTTTCGATATCTTTCTGTTCACCACTGGTCGATTTTGGACTTGCGAGTAGCACGAAGCTGCATCGCATGAGTGGCAAAGTTTTTCAGGAACCAGCTACTGTACCTCTAAGATCACACACAAGAGGATGCAAACTTGGAACATCGGTTTATTCTTCTTTCCTCAAGTGGCTCAATCCCAGTCACGATGATGGAATCCGAATAGGAGTCGTACTGCTTCCTGAGAACAATCCTCATTGCTCTTGCTTTTGGATTTTGTCTCTCTTTAGTTTGCCCTTTTGTTAGTCCAGGATGCCATACCGGTGCAGCATATTCGAGCGATGGCCGGATGAATGACTTGTCGATGTTGACAAGATCGTGTTCTGGGATCTTGAACTTTTTCAGTCCACTCAGAAAATGCACTCCCTTCTTGCTTTTAATCATCGTTTCCTTGACTTGCTTGTGCCATTTTATGTCATCTAGGAGCCATACTCCTAGTATTTTGGTTTCCTCCAGAACATTGAGGGTATTTGTTACGAGGTCGAGGGCAGGTGGTTCCAGCAGTGTAAGTTTGCAGCTGTTTGCATGTTGCTGTATTCAGGTGAAGATGTTTCTCATCAGCCCATTCGCTGACTTCATCCTCGTCACACACCCAACCTGCCCACGAAATTTCATCTGAATCCGTCCACATCTTTTTGAGATATCCTGCACACAAACAAACAGATTGACAGACAGACAGGGGTGAAAACATAGCCTCTGTCTGCCTTTGATGGCCGAGGTAACAATTTATATTTCATGAAAAAAAACCCAAGGACCAGAAAACCCAGTCTGTATTTGTGCTCGATTGGGTGCACCTGTAATGAAGTTGAGGCCATCGAGGGGGCAAAACAGCCAGAAGACAGAGCAGCTGTGATTATGTATCATCAAAGGGCTGCGTCACCCAGGAGGCCGATATAATGAGGAATTTGAAATTTCACATTGAACAAGTCTACTTGATAGCAATGTTATTCATCAATAACGTGAGCTTTTCCAGGAAGTTGAGGAGCTTATGTTTGTGAGTTTTTTTATTTTTTTTTTTTTTTTTCCCCCCAATAATGTATCAAGAAGAACATTGTGCTTGTTGAGCAAACAGTTTAACTTGAAGAATATTTTTCTGTCGATTGTCAAAAATCGAGGTTATGGAGGAGTATCCTTCCTGATGCAGAATAAGGTATTTTGTCATATTTTATTACAATGATCTAATGCTCAAAGTTGAGGAACTTGAACATGCATCAGTGCAGACCAAAAACAGTCGGAGCTTTATCAGCGTTCCATTAAGCGCAAATACTGTGTCTACGTCGACTGCTCTTCACGGCCAAAATTACATCGATACCTCCTTGTGGGGTCGGCTGGAAAAGGTAGAGTGGCTCAAGTCTTTGACAGGCCGGCTATCCACGGCCTGATGCACAAGCTGATGTGGCTTGGACAGGAATTTGTAATTTATTCAGGGCGTCGGCAATAACTCACCTGCTCTTCGAAGAACACACCATGAGGTGTTCAACATCCACCAGCTAATGCAAACTGAAAGTACACTCCGCTCATTGTCCCATTCAAGGGACAGCATGCTTCGAGGTCACACCCACCCTGCCTGCAAAGCACCAATCTAACAATATATCCTTGGGTCCGGAATGAAACCCAGACGAGACGGCTCAAAATGGAGTGCACCATCCTGTCAGGACAATTCTGATATTAAACTATCTGTCTGTCTGGTTTTGTGCCCCAAGGCAGGTTCACTGCTGCCAGGACAGAACCACGGCCAAGATTACATTAGGTGATTTGCCTTTGCCTTTTCAAATGTAGTTGGGGCAGGATTTTGGATTTTGTTCATGATGCATTACCTCTGCGCCATCCTGTCGGACCTTTTGTCCGAGTTAGAAGTGTGTTAAGATGGAACGGACAAATTGTCACAATGCAGAAATTGATGGCATTTGCCTCATTTTTGTCCAGGTGATCACACGTATACCTGTAATTTGCCTTGTGCATCATTTATTAATAAATCCGCATGATTTACACAGTTATATGAATAATTTACTAATAAGTACAGCAGGAGGAACTTTTTCAAAACTCGAGCATCTCATCAGAAAATTAATTTCATCAATTTTTTTGTAAAAGAGTAAAAAAACAAAAAATTATCAGGTGTGGTCAGACCATTTGGGGGAGCTGGGAGAGTGGGGGGGGGGGGAGAACAATTGGGCCAATCGCACGTGCTCCATTGAGTTGGGCGTCTCAGTTAATGGGGCACGGAACATGAAAATCCAGCACAACCCCCGCAATCTCCTCCATTTGTATTCTTTGCATGTTGAGCAATGGATACCTTTTTCATTCTATGTAATTGTCATTCAGTCATTATTTCTGCCTCAGTCATTGCTCACTATTCGATGAGATGGAATTCTTAAGAGGTGATTTACATTACTCTTGGGAAAAGAAAAGGGACTAGTTTGCATTTATAGTGTGTGATGAGAAAAAAAAAAACATTAACAATGAAAAGAAGACAAACGTTGTCATGGAAATACGATTTACTTGCAAAAGGCATTGATTGCTTGTGCAGTGAGATTTGTATTTGGATGTCTCATGAATGCAGTTGTTGTTCAAGAAGAAAAAAGGTCATGTAATAATCGACCCGATTAATGATGACAAATAGTTCTTTTTAACGTTATTCGAGTGCAGTTACAGGTGGCGGTGAAAACCCTTTGGCTTCTGCCAATTTATGTTTTGGCTTTTATGAAACCTTTTTGGAGCTTGGGACGCATTCATCAGTTCACGTTTCGTGGCCATGATGCTTGTTTTCATTGTCGCAGTTTCCATTCCTGCTGAAGCCGGATGCTCAGATGTGCCACACAGACAACCTATAAATTTATGTGAATTTATTTATGGAGTCAGAGCTGCTGCTCAGACAAGAAACACACTCAGAGATAACAAGCAATGTAAACTGTTGTCAAGGGATCTCCAAGAAAACTGGACGATTTTAAAAATGAGCAGTTTTCGGCAGGAGTTTGTAATTCATTCAGCGTGCTGGAGATAGGTTTCATATTCTTCAGGAAATACACAGTGGGATCTTTAGGTTGATCTTCAGGCAAAACACCAGGCCATACACAGAGTCAGAAGACGGTTAAAGACACAACAGTTTAGTGCTGGGTCGAGATTCAAACTCGGGCAAGACAGCTCAAATGGGAGTACGCACACCTTTTAAGCTACCCTGTTAGTCTGTATGTTGTTCATGTTGATGTACGTGATACCTGTTTGCTTTGCAAATGCACAAACCTCCTTGTCATGTACGCTAATGCACATAATTGCATCGATATTATTTTCGAGCGCGTGGCTCTGGGAAGCACTGCCGGGGTGCGGTTGGGTATCGCAGGTTTGTGAAAATTCAACTGATTACATAAACACTAAATGCCAGTCCAAATATATAATGCATCCTGACTGCCAATTTGAAGTTGTTTTTTTCCTGATTCCGAAAAGAACTTGAAATATGTCGTGCAGATTAAATGAAATGACAAGGCACCTCAAATTTGGTTACATTGTGCAAATGGGGTTGGACCGTTGGCGTTCCCATCCGAACCCCTGGCTGGTGATGCAGGCATCAAATGCTGCATCATGTTTTTGTCCATTGTTCACAACTCGTCATTTTAATTTATTTAAAAGTACACCGATGGCTGTTCATCTCTTTGTCCTGCATGTCATCATATGCTACATGTACAAGCTCCTCCATCAATGTAAAAAAACAACAAAATACAAGCCTTGTAATCAAAAGGAGTGTCCGTCTGTCCGTCTCTGTGTATGTTCTCACTTCCTGTCTCTCTCACTGCAATGTACGTCGTGATCAAACTTCGTAGGCAAAATTATCAATGTTTAACAATTCTTCTTATGGCATCTAAAGTCACTTCCAATCCTGTATTCATCCCCTTCAGCCGATTGTCGGCTTTTCTCAAAGCGTTTCCCATGCTGGATGATGTTACCCATTCCGGTGGGCAGCACTTCTAGCACACTTCCATCACAAGATTGTTGTTTTTATTCTACCAGCAAAGAAACCGTCCTTACTAATGGTTTAATTCCCTCAAAATTGGTATATTTTACCATGACTTTTAATAGCATTTGTTTACCCCGTGGAGCTCTCCCCATCCCTCTCCCTTCCACATATTATCTCCATGTCTCTGTTCCCCACTGTTTTGTGCTTCCCTTTCCCACCCCTCTTGTCTCCTACTCCCCTTGTTATACATTATGTGTGTTAGCTCTCATACGATCCTTGACATTGTACTGGCAAAAAAAAACAAATTTTTGAACCACTCCTTCCGGAGCGGTGTTATGCCATACATGTTTATAATATCATGACATAATACAATATTAAGTCCCTTACAAGGAATTTTAACCCAAGAGGATGCCATTCAGCCCATCAAGCCTGCATAATGGATGTTATCTTATGGTTCGTCCATGTTATATCTTCTAAATGTCAAGCATCAAATAAGGAAGCAGTATGTACCATTTATAGAGGCTTTGGTATGACTCAGATGGGATTCGAACCACCTACCTCTGAGACTTGGAGTGGATTCTCCAACCATTACGCAACCAAGTCGAGTTGAATGACCATTCATTTCACACTGTGAGGTACATCGGGCTGCCGAGGCAGTTTCATTTTGCTGAGGATTGCAGTCCGAATGGGTCGCCACTCCGACGCAAGATACTCGAATGGCTTCTTACCCCACTACACTGGTCCACATATTGCCGACCTCAGAAGGATAACAGGCTGTCAACCCACCCGGTGTTATTTCAGTGGTCAGACAGGGGCTCAAACTCAAGACCCAAAGATCTTAAGCCAACTTTAACCGTTAAGCCAACACCAGGCTAACTAAGTCTGGTTACATCGAGAGAATTGGGGTCCCTACCTAAAACACTGTGGACTCTGATTTATTTTTTTTTAATTTTTTACAAGCTGAAACGTCTCCAAACGCACCTCGAGTGGAACCACGACTTTTCAACTCGTTACATCCAGCTTTTAAGGAGGGCAAATAAATCAAACAAACAAATAAACATGCACAGACGTTTCTCAAACTATAGGGTTCATAGAACACCTTATCCCATGCAGTCTTGAGAAAAAGAACATCCATCCATCCATAAGGACCATACTCTGTGCAGAGCGTTGGTGCCGCCGAAGCAGTCTCCTTGGCTATTGGGAACAATCCTGGACGGGTCGCCACTCCGACACAGTATACCAGCATGCTGGCACTCATTTTGCTGACCTCGGAAGGATGACAGGCAGAGTCAACCCCACCTGGTGTTAATTCAACAGCTGAGCGGGATTTAAACTCAGGACCTTAGGATCCCAAGCCCCACTACCCTAACCATTAAGCCAACACCAGACATAAAAAGAACATGGAAAGGGTCTTTTCAACTCTTACTTTGCGTTTCATAACATACAAGTCAGAAAAACTTTTTTAAATGAAAAAACAAGCAGGGATCCCCAAAAACAACCAAACAAGGGAGGAAGGACAGGTCAGGTATGGGAGCATGCGCCGGAGCAGCGAGTTGCTGCGTCCACTTTCCGCCGGCACTCCAGGGGCCTCTGTCTGGCCATCCCCCAGGCAGGTTCCTGGCCCATCCCCATCTCCTTGAGATGTCAATCAACCTGCTGCAACCATGAGGCACGTGGTCGGCCCATTGGCCTCCTCCACTCACGAGGCTCCCTCACTGACAGAATCTGGTGAGCAGGATCAGTGTCAGGAAAACGAGCTACATGTCCATACAGCCGCAAATGATGCTCACGGACTATATAGGTAACAAATCTCATTTGAATCTCTCAGCAACCCCTTTTTTGGACACAAAGTCTGACCAGCGATAGCCAAGGATTCTCTGAAGAGACTTGGTACCAAAGGAATTAAATCTCCATCTCAGATCCCTGGTCAAAGTCCATGTCTCACATCCATAGAGCAAGACTGGAAGCACTCAGGACCTGAATACTCGGACTTTCCTCCTCCTGCACAGGTACGGCAGTGACAATCCCCATAATTCAGTGAATCCATGACTCCCCAGGCCCGACCCAGACGTCTGTTGACCTCTGACTCACAGCCAGCAGAGACATGAATAGCACTGTCAAGGTAAGTGAATCTCTCCGTGGCCTCAAGATCCTCACCACAAACAGGTACAGACAGGATAGCAGCATACAAGATGTCATTGAAAGCCTGAATCTTAGTTTAGACCCAGGAAACCCATAATTCCAGTGGCTCCGAATCCACATTCAGCACCTCGAGGGCCCCCAAAAGGATATCCAGAGTCTCCACAAAGATGACTGCATCATCTGCGAAATCAAGGTCAGAGATATTGACATTCCCAAACGATGCAAGGCAACTTGATCTCTCCGACAATCCTCCCTATAATCCAGTCCATACAAGTGCTGAAAAGTGTGGGGGCCAGTTCACACCCCTGACGAACTCCAGTGACAACTGAAAATAAGTCGGAGATGGTATCACCACATCTCACAGCACTCTCAGTACTAGAGTAGAGTTAAGACATCAGATCGATCAGTTTTGGTGGCACCCCACAAAGACCAAGAATCCTCCAGAGGGCATCCCGATTCACTGTATCAAATGGTTTACAGAGATCAACATAGGCTGCAAGCAGCCCTTTCCAAACTTCTCATCTGCATTCAGTGAGGACCAGAAGAGCAAGGATACGTTCAATTGTTGACCTCTTTGGTGTAAAGCCTGACTGCTCTGGACGCTGGTGCTCAAGCAGATGGTGGCGAACCCAATCAATAATTATCCGAGCAAAGACCTTGCCCGGCACTGAGAGCTGCGTCACCTCTCAGTAGTTGTTGCAGTCTTGACGATCACGCTTCCCTTTCCAGAGATGGACAACAAGGCCCCTCTTCCAGTCAGTTGGGATGATGCCTGTGTTCCAGGCAGAGCACAGAACTGCATGCAAAGACACGACTGCAGCATTTCCACCAGCCTTGAGAAGTTCAGCTTGGATGTTACAGATCCCTGGAGCTTCACCCCATTTCAACAGGTTCAGCGCAGCCTGTGTTCCTGCACATGAAGGTGGACCACAGTTGATTGGAGAGTCAGCAATCAGGATCATAAGACACCTGACATCCAACTCGACAGCTGGTGGATCAGCCTGGTACAGCCACTCAAAGTAACCTGCCCGGTGGGCATTCACTTCGAACTCCACTGTCAAGAGCCTTCCACACTCTGCTCTAACTGCAGTACACCGAGGGATGGCCTTGGAGGAACGCAATGCGTGAATTCCGCTTTAAGCAGGACGAAAATCACTTGACCACAGGTGATGCTCTTCCCCCTCACATATTCCTCACACGTAGGCCTCCTTGTCCACCCTTAGTGCACGTACAGTTTTACGCCTCAGCTCCCTCAGCAGCTCAGCTCTACCATTCAGCCAGGCCCTGTGACTTGTCAATGGTATCTAGTGTACCTTGAGAGACAGAATTCTTCTTCGCCAAACAGTGAGTTCCAAGATATCCACGGTAACATCAAAGACGGTGGTTTGAAGGCACTCCACAACTCTTCAGGATGCCCCAAAATACCCAGACCCCTCAAATCCCCACTCACCCTGTTCGCAAACTCCTCAGTTACCCTCTCATCCTTGAGCTTGCCAACATCCAGCCTCGGCTGCGATGGTACCATTCTCCTGGATTTAAGCTGAAACTTCAGAGTTGCTACAACAATCTTGTGGTCAGTATTGAGGAACTGAGCACTCCGGTAGACCCTGCTGTCTTGGATCATCCTCCAGCGACCATAAATGAGCACATGGTCAATCTCCATTGCCAAACCACCCGCGTTGGAATACCAAGTCCAGCGATGAGCCTGTGGGTGCTGAAACCATGAACCAGGCACCCTAAGTTCATGACTGATTGCAAAGTCAAGGAATTTAGTGCTGTTCTGGTTCAAAGTTCCAGACCCTTGGGGACCAACACACGTCTCATAACCATTCTTATCAATTCCAGTCGATGCATTTGAAATCCCCCAAGACTGGAACAGTATCTTGCCTGGGGCACTGATCAACCACAGACTCGAGCGTGGCGTAGAATGCGTCCTTCATGGTGAGATCACTCGCCTCAGTAGGAGCACATATAGAGACCAGGGAAACGACACCCAAGGAGTGATGAATCCTTTGTCTCATAATACATTTGTTGACCGGTGTCACCTCAATTATCATTGTAGTCAGCTTGCTGGACTACAATGATAATTGGGAATGGTTACCATTAGAGCGACCAGACCAATAGTAGGTGTAACCACCCACCATGATCTCGCCGCAATCTGGTTTCCGAACCTCAGAGAGTGCTGCAATACCGATGTCCAAACACTTGAGCTCAGAAGATAACAGAGACAGGTTATCATCCTCTCTTTGGGATAGGACATTGCAGGTACCCACCCGAAGGGACCACCTCAGGTTAACCCAAGGAGACCGCCGTCTGGTGGATGACACCTCAGCACCACCCCAACACACACTACCGCAATCTGACCCGGGAAGGTTACCTGTAGTTTTCCTCCTATCATCAAAGATTGGGGGTCCTGAAGGCTTTGCCCCAATCCCGTCATCCGGTGAGCTGCCCTGCGAAGGGAAGCTGCACAGGAGGTTCTCCCACGGAGTGGGTTTTCAGATTTCTTTGCGTTTTTGTTTTTTGCAGAATGAAGGGTTTTACGGTGGTCAGAGTGCAAATCCTGCCACCAACCTCCTAATAAAAAAGTAACCCAACTGCAGGAGGACGTCCGCAGACGCAGTTGGGCACTAGATATGGATGGCTGTTGGCTCACAAGGAGCTCCTCCACCCTTTGACAGGTTTTGTTCTTCATTCTGCTGGGTACTGTATATGCCTGGTGTTGGCTTAATGGTTAGGGTGGTGGGCTTTGGATCCTAGGGTCCTGAGATAAAATCTCGCTCAACTGTTGAATTAATGCTAGGTGGGGTTGAATCAGCCTGCCATCCTTGTGAGGTCAGCAAAATGAGTGCCAGCATGCTGGTACACTGTGTCGGAGTGGCGACCCGTCCCGAATTGTACCCAATAGCCAAGGAGACTGCTTAAGCAGCAACAATGCTCTGCACAGAGTATGGTCCCAATCTCATCATCCTCCTCCTCCTCCTCCTCCTCGGTGTCCATATCATGCACCCTCCTCACCAAGAAACGCGGTGGGGGAGACAGTTTAGTCGACGACAACCCGACCATGGTACAGGTTCACAACATGGTACATATAGCAAGTCACAGATCGATTCTGACTTGACCTAACACTGAAGGTAGCAAGGAATGACAACATAGGAATAAGAACCACAATCTTTTTTTGGAATGTTATCACATCTTTTCATGTTCTTCTGTCTCAATCCCACAACAAAAAATTACACCAACCCACACTTCAAATCTACAACTGCCTCAAGCATAGACATCATCATACAATTGTTGCTATTGCCCCCTTTAATATGACAAACCTTCTTCTTCTTCTTCTTCTTATTCTTCTTCTTCTTCTTCTTCTTCTTGCATGTGGCAGCTTAGTTGCCAGGGGAGCTATCATTTCTTGGAAGCGCGACTTTATCGCTGATGCAGTGCCCCTCGATCAGAACACACTGCTTCTCATTTCACCGACCTCGGAAGGATGGCAGGCTGATTCAACCCCCTGGTGTATTAGTTCAGCGGCCAACAGGGCTTGAACTCAGGACCCTCGGATCCCAAGCCACCACCCTAACCACTAAACAAACACCAGGCTCACAACATGAAAAATGTAACCTTACTTAAAATGTGAAACTAGTTATCCGTACCTGTTGCAATTGTGTCCTTTACGGCATCCCTGAAAACAGTAAGTTTCATCCTTGAAATGATATTTTCAATTTTGTTTGACGATCAGAGGCAAACTGGTGAGTGTGCATGCACCACTCAGGATGAGATGCTGTATCATCATCACACCATTTGAAAGCCTTTATCCCTGAGCAGGGGTCAGCTTTTTGCGGGCTCCAATCATGATACCCTTTCTTGTGGCAATTTTTTTTACGGTCAGACGCCCTTCCTGACGCCAACCCTTTTGTCGCCTTCGACCCTGCAGGGATAATTGCCAGTATACTGGTGCTCATTTTGCCGACCTTCGGAAGGATGACAGGCTGTGTTAACCTCCCTGATGCTAACTCAGCAGCCAGCAGGGCTCGAACTCAGGACCTCAAGGATCCCAAGCTACTGCCTTAACCACTGAGCCACACCAGGCTCATTATGAGATGCTGTATAATTTGCCAAATTCAGAGCCAAATCACTGCAAAACTGCAGGTTTGTGTTCTGATTCATGTTCTACATTGTTCAAAATATAAAATTAAACTGAAAGTAGTTCCTCGATAATCGACTGATGTCTGTCAGACAAACAGAGTGAACCAATTGCTTCACCCCGATTTGCGCTTCGCACCCTGGGTAATTGTAATATGATGGCACTCCCCTTCCTATCAAATCCCATCTCATGTCATCTCCCATCATCCAGTGCCGATAGAAAGTCTACACCCGCTTTCAAAATTTTCACCTTTTGTTGCTTTATAGCCTGGAATAAAATTGCATTAAATTAGACTTTTCCACTTTTATTTACACATAAAAGTGGAAAAATTTGGAGCAGAGTCAAAACAAACATGAAGAAGTGGAAGGTGTATGGCCCCTCCAAGACCTTGCCTAGATCAGGCCATCCTTCCAAACTGAATGATCAAGCAAGGAGGAGACTGATCAGAGAGGCCAACAAGAGGCTAATGGCAACTTTGAAAGAGCTACATGCCTTTATGGCAGAGATTGGTCAATGTGTGTATGTTATAACAATATCCCAAGCATTCCACAAGTCTGGTCGGCATGGTAGCGTGGCAAGAAGGAAGCCATCACTCAAAATAGCCCACCTTGAGCCATGTTTGAGGTTTGCAAAAAATACACTCTGGAGATTCTGACGTCATATGGCAAAACGTTTTGTGGTCTGATGAAACCAAGATGGAAGTTTTTGGCCAAAATTCTAAACATTACATTTGGCACAAACCCAACGCAGTACATCACCCAAAGAACACCATCCCAACTGTGAAGCATGGTGGCCGCAGCATTATGTTCTGGGGATGTTTCTCATCAGCAGGGACTGGGGCACTTGTCAGTCAAAAAAGGAAAATGGACGGAGAAAAACGCAGAAAAATCCTGGAGGAAAACCTGCTACCCTCTACAAGAAAGCTGAAATTGGGACGAAAGTTCACCTTTCATCATGACAACGACTCGAAGCACAGAGCCAAAGTTACACTGGAGTGGCTAAGGAACAAAGAGATAAATGTCCTTGAGTGGCCCCGTCAGAGCCCTGACCAAAATCCAATCAAAAATCTGTGGCATGAATTGAAGATTGCCGTCCATTAACGTTCACCACGCAATTGTCTGAGTTTAAACAGTTTTGTTCAGAATAATGGACAAATATTGTCCAATCAAGGTGTGCAAAGTTTGTAGAGACCTCTCCCAACAGACTCACAGCTGTAATTGCTGTCAAAGGTGCTTCCACAAAGTATTCACTCGGGGGGGGGGGGGGTGGGGTGGACATTTATCCAACCAAGATATTCTAGTTTTGTATTTTAAATTAATCTTCTGAAATCTGTAGAAGTCTGATTAAATGTAATTTCATTCCAGGTTATAAGGGGAACAAAAGGTGAAAATTTTGAATTTCTATTGTCAATTTATATTGTTATATTCATGAGTAACTGAGTACTTATTCTTCATGAAATTTTTTTTCTTCTAAACTATCCTTCTGATAATTGTGCACAAAGTTTAGATCACCCACCCCCATCCCCCTCTTCCTCCCACGACAAACACACGGTTTCCATCAAAACCTGTTTCCTGTCGATGCAGAAGTTGGCTTCTAGTGTGGTCATTGCACACGGCCATTCCACATGTTCTGGTGTTCAAATGTAGCTGAAAGCAGCAGTTTTGCTCTTTTAGATTTATATTCTAAACTTCTTCAAACTGAGATGATTAAAAGAGAATTTCCATGTTGCTATCGGCTAAGAAATTTAATACCCAACTGGCTCAATTTCTATTTTCAAGAAGTGGGTCATGTACAATGTACATGCTATTCGGAAGCTGCTGTGCATGTTGTACTAGTTCCTGCTCCGTTGCTGACCTGAATGTCCTCAGGGCAACTTGCAATGGGCAATGAACGGCTGCTTGTATAAAAAGGAGCACTGCACACATCCCAATGACCGAATGGGGAATAAATAGCAGCCTCTTTCATTTCCTGCTTTCCTTTCTTCATCTCTCTGATTACTAACCTTCACATCCTCCTGCTGACATCACATGACATGACAACAGACAGTGTGCTGCCAGGAAATACCGTGAGTACTTCCTGCGCTGGGCCGGAATAAGCCTCAATGGACAGGAGCCTGCTGTTTCTGATATCTCCAGTGTTATTATCTTGTCCCATCATTAACAGCACATACTGTCTTTGTCTGAAAGCCAATTACTTCTATGTTGTAAGATACAACTGATGTCATGATGTATCAGAGGTTAAAAAAGAGAACTTAGAGTTGGACAAAGGTTAAAGTGCGTCGGAAATAAGTTGCTGCGATGGATGGATATTTTCCAATGGTCAGAATGAATTTTAACAAAATTATAACAATAATACCATTAATTTTGTGCCATGAAGGCGTGCAGGGCTGCCGAGGCAGTTCCATTGGCAAGGAGTATAGTTCTGGATGGGTCGCCACTCCGACGCAGGTTACGCCTAATGGTCATTACCCCAGTAATCTGGTACCCATTTTGCTGACCTCGGAAGAATGACAGACTGAGTCAACCCCACCTGATGTTATTTCACCGATATGACAGGGGCTCAAACTCAGGACTCCAAGGTTTCCAAGCCTGCTATGCCACCTTAACCGTTTAGCCAACACCAGGCAATTTAACAAAAACCAACATTTAATTCAAAACATTGAATCTGGAGTTGGTTTCTGTTGTCACCCTGACCTTTTGCAACAGTTAGATTCCTGAGAATTGATATTATAGCGTAAAAGTATCACTATAGTAAAGTGGGAACGTGAATGTTAAATTAACCAGACATTTGTTGGTGTCAGAAATGTTTAACTGGCAATGTGACACAGGCTAGATCCATTTGAGAATTGATGTTTTGAGATTGGAAGCTCCCCTGCCATTGAGCATTGATGTGCATGCATCGGCTTGCTGATAGGCAGATCACGTGGTCCAATGGATTCAGCAGATTGAGTTCATATTCAGAATTAAAGATCAACACAGCCCAATTAATTCAGGAGATTGAGTTGATATTCAGAATTTATAAAACAACATGACGTAACTTAACAATGTACTCAGACAGAATTGTTTCAACTGCTGTGGGAGTGTGGAATAACTTCAGGTGAAGGCAGTTGGAATTATTTTTAATGAAGGCAAAGCCAACCAACAATATGTGTTAAGCCCAACTCGACCAATTTTGAAGTGAATGGGAAAGATCTGACTTATCCATAGGTGACATTGATTCTTGATACACAAACTTGCTCAAGCTTGTATTCCAGCTCAGGCACAAAGGATCCCTTTTACATCTAATCCACAGATGATTTCCAGGCACGTGCCAGAGAATGGGATTTTTATGGGTGGCAAGGTGGAACTTGGAGACATCTGTGTACAAGAAACCAACCCACACCAATAATAAGATTTCAATCTGTGTAATGTTGGTTGACATAAACATAGTGTTGCTTGAACACTAACGTCCCATCCGAGGGTGATTTTTATCATCTGGCGATGCTCTAATGGCTCACCAAGAGTATGCCATTATTACAAGGTATGAATCTACACTAATAAATGTCAGTGTGTGTGTTAGTGTGTGAGCGTGTCTCCTCCGTCACTACAAAACCATAAAACCTTGCAGCCTGAAAGTTTGCATGCATACTAAGAAAACTACAAGGAAGTGCGTGAGTGAAAATTCGATGTTTGGGTTAATTAAAACATCCCCTTTGAAGATAATTATCCTTGGCGACCTCACTCTCAGGGTCTGAAGGTGTTTCCTGGGTAACATCACTGGGGTCTGAAGCCGCCATGTTTTTTGGCCTGCTCAACCATGCCTTGACTTGGAACAAGCCGCAACGATTTCTTCATGATAAAGTTGTTTTTTCACTTTTCTCACTCGTATTATCGAATGCCTGTTCATCATTGTAATGAATCCTGGATATATTGCAATGCTTATAAACACCCAGGAGATTACAGCATTCATTGCTTTGTTTAATTTCTGCACATGTGATCACCACTCTTAAATTAAGGAGAATTACAAAATTTAAGCTCCAGAAACGAACTTAAAAGCAGTTCTGGCTCCGAAAACGGTGTTCATTTTTCCAATTCAGACATATTTGACATTTTGAGTGTCTCCCGGATGTGTGTTTGATTTGTTTGCAAATCACGTGCCAAACGAGCTGTTTCTAATCAACCGTTTCGTTGGAGTGCTTGCTTGAGTGCTTAAGCCACTTGGTGAGCGCTCTCCAAGCTGGTTGCTTGTTCGTTTTGGGAAAAGTATCCGTGCTCTCAATGGAACATCGATTAGAAAGACGTACATTTCCGCCTGTATTGGGCCCTGCGGTTCCGTGCGGTTGGTGCCTTGGAAGATGTCTCAACCGCTGAAAATGTGCAATTTTATTTTTGTAGGACATCGTTTTGTTTTACCTTTTTGTGTGAACTCCTTTTTAGTCCATTTGCCGGAGAAGTAACCTTGTTGTCCTCAAAAGTGTATGGTTTTATGGTGGTTTCTTGTTCACAGACATGCATAGACAAAATTAAGCTTGGTTGCCTGGATGGCAACCATGGGGAAATCTTATTTTTGCGCAAATATAAGATGGCCATCATCGACCGGGCTGAAAATATAACTTTTTAGGTAATGAACTTAAAATTACACATGAGATCTTTTCCATATAATTTTGGCACGAGGAATTTCCGTATAATCTAACCTTATTTTTGTGATTAGAAGTAAATTTGAGGTCAATGTTCGAGTTCCTGGCAATTGTTTGCCGTGTGAGATACATTTTGAATGACAACAAGGGCACTGTTATGGCAACTGGAAGCTCACATATGACATTAATGCGAGTTACCAATTCATTGTTTTGTTTTTACAGATATGGCTGATTCAAGGTGCATTCTTCCCGTGTGTCATGGTGGAGGGGAATTGAAGAAATTCGCTGATCAAGGGATCAAGACATTGATCTCCTGTGCCAAAGCCCATGGAGAAGAAGAGCTACGTGCAAAACTACAGGACATTGTTGATGGTGGTGGTGATGCTGTTCGCATAGAATGTCACAAAGGATGCTACTGTACTTACACATCAAAACAAAAAATTGAGAGACTTCGTAAATCACAGAAAAGAAAAGCTCAAGATGATTGTGTTGCAGTGACAACAAGATCTCGCACACAGGCAACAGGCAGTGGTGTGTTTGTTTACAAACGTGACTGCATTTTTTGTGGCAAAGAATGTTTACCTGTTGATGCAAACATCCAGAAAGATGGGATCGTGTTCATCAGTGCATGACTAAAGAAAGTTTTGACAAGGAAGGTAATCCCATCCCAACTATGAAAGATGTCATCATTAATGCTGCTGAGCAACGTAATGATGAAGTAGCCAGAACGGTCAAGTTACATATTGGATATTTGGTTGATCTCCCTGCGGCTGAGTGCAAATACCATGTACGCTGTTATAACAGTTTCATGACAGTCCCTCAATATGCTGATTTGCCAACTGGTGTTGCAGAAGAAAGTGGCCTCAAGAACGTCATAGATCGCATGAATTGTGACAGGTCAAAGATGTGGAATAGCGTTCAACTGCATTCCCTGTACTGTGATCTTGGTGGCAAACTCACTCGACGTGATATGTTCAGCAAACTAACAGACTGCATGAGTAAGGACGTTATGTTAGTTCGGGTAGATGGATGTGCTACCATTGTTGGTTTCCGTGAGTCCATTGCTAACCATCTGAAAATGGTTAAACTGGATGATGCAGATGAGAGGAGCATTGATTCTGTGGGAAGGCAGATCAAGAAGGAGGCACGCTCAGTCAAGTACAACAGTGCCAATTATGACCTCTCAGAATTTACACAAGCCAACACAATCAAGGCAACAAGCCCAACTTTACTGAGGTTGATTTCAGACTGAGTGTCTGGTGGTGAAATGACCAAGAAATCTCGAAGCCTGAACCAGTCAATTCAAAGTCATGTGACAGGTACCAGAAATCAGACAACATTAGGAGTAGCTGTCAAACTACTGCACCGCCATGGCAGTTCTGATCTTCTAAAGCTCCTTCATGAACATGGGTTCACAACGTCATATGATGAGGTCCTGAGATTCAAGAAATCCACTGCTCATTTTCTCGGTGACAATGCTCAGCTTCTCCACCAATTCATGGGTTTGAGTAGAACTGTTGGCGTGATTTTTTCCTGGTTTGATAATCTTGATCTGCAAGTGTTCACGCCTAATGGTCGGCGCACTACTCATGTCCTCTCACATGAATTTCAGCAACACCATCCTGCAGGCATTCTTGAGTATGGGCATGCTCACCTAGGGAAGAGTGACCTTATTATCCCACGACTGTCTAAGAAAGCTGCCCAGTCTAGAAAAAGCAGCAGCTCATCAGGGAGCCTTCCTCTGCAGCACTACACTGGGCCATCCAAAGTGAACCCCCCGGCTGTGGATGCAACCTCTGGATTCTCCTACCCCGAAGTGTGTGCCCGGCAAGCTAGTTTAGCTGCTGCACAGGAAAAGGACATTAAGTGGCTACACACAGTCAGCACACAGGTGAACGCCATGGAATGGGGTGGGTTCAACAACCAAGAAGCATTCACCAGTCATGCAGAAAAAAAGCCAGCAAGTACCTACATGTTTGGACCCCTTATTGATGCCAATGCTTCTCATCCAGACACTGTAGTGACTTCACTGGAGTATCTTCAGTAGTCATTTACTGAAGTCAATGTCATATGGGAATGACTTGTATCCACATCTCTGTGGATCTCCAGCTCTACATGGTGGCTTGCCAAATCAAGTGGCATGACATTGATCGCTTTAAAAATGTGATTCTGAGGCCTGGGATAATGCACATTGTGCAGTCCTTCTGTGCTTGCATTGGCAAACTCATGTGTAGGTCTGGTGTTGAGATTCTCATCAGTTCAGCATTCGGGGGTCTGGCAGGAATCGTGAGTGGCAAGTCCTGGGTTCGATCAATGAGAGCCTTCCGGATGGTTTTGACTGCCCTTCTCATTTCCTTCCTCACCACCGGCCCCAAGACATTCCAGGAGTTGGGTGCTGTCTGCATGTCTCAAGGTAGCTGCACAACTGGGAAGCACTGGGTTGATAACTTCATCAAGCCTACTCTGCTTGTTCATCAACTTCTGCGTAGTGAGAGGGAGGCAGACTTCCTGCTGCAACAGCTAACACTTGAACGCATGCTTCCCTACTTCTTTGTTGCTGGTCACCATCACTATGCCCGTGACATCACCCATCACCTTCTGGAGATGTGCTATCTGCTGCCACCAGATGCCAAGTCAGAGCTCATATCAGGTGCTTTTGTGTGTCATCACCAGGAAGGCATTTGGATTGGTGTGAGCTCCGATCAGTTCGGTGAACAAACTGCTATTATAATTGGCAAGGGTGGCCTCAAGGGTATGACTCTTTCTCCAGAGATGGTAGCAGAGTGGATTGATTCCTTTCCTGTCACTGCCTACATCTCAGATACAATGGAGCACATCTACCCTGACTCCTCAAACAAGGACAATGAAGACCAAGTGAGAGAAAAGGACACAAGAATCGGACCACGTCACAAGGAGGAGGGGAAGAAGAGGAGAGAACTTGATGCAGATGATAGGCGCCGGATTTTAATTGAATTGTCGAATGTGTCTCATCCTCTTGAGAATCACTCACCACATCTGTACAACATTGCCAATGGTCGAATTGCTCCCCAAGAAGCTGAAGTGAATGTTGAGGATTCGGTGGTTATAGGTCAGAAAATGGTTGCAGAGTTCCATGCATCCCTTCCAGGTGGATTCCATGCAACCATCTCATGCCCCATCAAGACAATGGAGCACTTACAGAAAGGAGTGAAAATTGGGGACAAGACGATCTTTGATCTTGAAACCATCTTCCTCAGGCTGCTGACGATTGGACAGCAAAGACAAATGGAGCTCGGACCTATCTTCCAGTTTGAGCTCTGCGCAGTGCTTCCCTCACTGATTGATGAATATGGGTGCTTAAGGAAAGGCAACAAAGCACCACTGACACACAAACTCTGTGTTCAGGCACAACAGCCTCTGCAACCAGATGTTACCATTGTTGACGCGAGCCAACTTCTCCATCATATTGTCCTGTCTTTCAGGGGAACTGTGTCAGTCTTAGTTTAGTCCATCAAGACAAGGCTGTCTACCATTGCTGGTCAGAAGATCTTGGTCTTTGACAAATATTATGATGTTTCTGCAAAGGACCATGAACGAGTGAGGCATGCTGGCATTGGTTCCATCAACTATGACCTCACAATAAACACACTCCTGCCTAGTTGAGACGCCATCCTGAAAAACAAGCAGAACAAGTTGCAGCTGTCCAAGGCTTTGAGTACCTATAACTTTGGTGAAGGAGTTACTGTGGAGAGCTGTAGCCATGGTGCGTTCAACCATGATGAAGCAGACATTACAATGATCTCACACTTGCTCATGGCTGCTGAATGTAATGCAAGAGTGATACGTATCCTCTCTGATGACACTGTTGTTTTTATATTGATGGTTTACTGGGTTTACCAGCGCAACATCCAGGCCACAGTGCAGATGGAAAGGTGGGATGGAGCAATTTGGGATATCAACACCACCTGTGACCAGCTTGGCCCCAAGTGTCTGTAGCTTTTGGGAATGCACTACATCACTGGCTCAGATACCACGTCATACCCATACGGCAAGGGCAAAGTGTCAGCCCTGAAGACACTGAGAGCTGGCAACTTCCCTGGTTTGTATTCCGCACTTGGCGAGCTGAACGCAAGCCATGGACAGCTCATGGAAGCAGGGCGGACATTCTTCTGTGCCCTGTATGGTCAGCCAGAAGGTACCACGATGAGTGAGATGAGGTACTATATGTACACAAGGAAGTCTGGCAAGCCCCTCAAGCTAATGGCATTACCTCCAACTGAGATCAATCTCTTCCTACATATTTTGTGTGCACATCTACAGACAGTACTTGCAAAATCAGCTGATCAGCAGGCCCCACCTGAACTTGACATTACAAAATATGGATGGGACATCAGAGATGGAATCCCAGTGCCAGCAACTTCTGCTACTCCACCAGCCCCTTTGGACCTCGTGGATGTTGTGAGGTGTGGATGCAAAGCAGAGGGAAGGCCTGCAGTACTGCAAGTTGCAGTTGTCACCATGCAAAGATCTCCTGCATGCCATACTGCACTTGTGGTTGCAGTGAGAAGTGCTTCAACCCACACAAGACTGGAGGACAGTGAAAGTGAGGTGGAAGAAGGGAGTGTCGAAGCAGAACTGGAAAGAGACGAGGATACGGAAGGGGACGAGTACAATGAATGGGAATGAACAATACGTAAGTTGTCTCCGAGGCTCTCTGTCCTCTGTTCCTAAGATGTCCAATATGATGACATGACAATGTGTATGCCTTCTGATTATCAACATACTGTTGTGAACCATTCATGACTTCACTTTTGCATTGTTGTTGCATAATTTTCAGCAGAAAATAGTCATGGACATTTCATGTGAACCTCTATTTATTCCTGAACGTAAAAAATAACCCCAAAATTGAATTCCTCATGTCAAAATCATATGGAAAAGAGGTATTACACAGGATTATATGTTGACCGATTAAAAACTTTGCCCCATCGTCTGACCTGTGGCGGCCATCTTGAATTTCTGCAAATTACAGGAGTTCCCCAAGGTGGCCACCCTGGCAACCAACCTGAATTTTATTAATGGACCCATGATAGTCCAAAACAATCATAAAACCATACACTTTCCACATCAACAAGGTTGACGATTGAACACATACTAACGGCAAATGGACTATTTAATATAATCCACCCCTCACTTCGACATCGATACCTATGTAAAAAGAACAAGGTCCATCCGACCACGTGTTTGCCATTATCTGGTTGTGAAGACATGGAGGAGAGATCAACATTTTGTGTTCTGTGCCTTGATATCGTTTTTTAATTTAATTTTGCTAATTTTCCACTTGAATTCCTCTTTCAAAGAACTCTGTTTGAAGGTAAATTTTTGTGTTTGTCGTTTTTTATGTATTTTGTGTGTGTGCGTGTGCGCGTGCGAGTAAGTTTACTGTTTTTAAAGTTTTGTGTCGAGGACTCTCTTCAGGATCGTCACTGAGCCCAGGACGGATTCCAACTGTAGTTCGTTTGAAGTGATATTCCCAGGGATGGTTTTTAATATCTTTGTGAGGTTCTTCATCACCACCGGTACAACTTTGACATTCTTCAGCTTCCAGGATCTTTTCACTTCATGCTTGAGGTCTTGGTGTTTGGTCATTTTCTTGATTTCTGCATCGTTGGTCCAAAATCACTGGTATTAACACCTCATTACTTCCGCAACCGAAGGTGAAGGTGGTTATGTTTTCACCCCAGTCTGTCTTTGTTTGTTTGTGTGCAGGATATCTGTAAAAGTTGTGGACAGGTTGGGTGTGTGACAAGGATGAATTGATTAGACTTTGGTGAAGATCCGGAGCCATATCCAGGTACGAGTATTTTTTCAGTGATTCTTCACCATTGAGAGATTGGGCTCATCTAAAATATGGCATGATATCTCACAAAGTTGTGTGCAGATTCGGATGAAACTTGGTGGGCATGTTGGGTGTGTGACAAGGAAGAATTGATTCAATTTTGGTGAAGATCCAAATCTGGATCCAGATCTGATAAATTTTTTAGTGATTCTTCGATATCTTTGTACCTAAGTTTGATATAATATATGGTTGCAAAGCTTTGTTTTCGATTTTTCACCCCCAATGGGATTGTAATGTCATATGTGAGCAGATCTTAAGTGTTTTCAGTGATTGCTTTTGGTTCATTTTCCAACAAATTTTTCCTGAACTGGGATATCAGTTTTTTTTCAGATGTGCCTGTGGATTACTTTACAAACTCTGTTGTGTCGTTGTGTGTACAGCTGTTCTGACTTTTTTCATGTTCGATCATAAAGTGTTCAATCTCATTCTCTTTGCTAACCCCAACTCCACCCCTCACCTGTCTTTTTTTTTTCCTCCTCTTCCCTCCCTTCTCTCTCACTGTGTCCTCCTCACTTGCCTCTCCTCCCACACCTCTCTCTCTCTCTCTCTCTCTCTCTCTCTCTCTCTCTCTCTCTCTCTCTCTCTGTCACTCTCTCTTGCACTTTCTCTCTCTCTCTTGCTCTCTCTGTCTCTCTCTCTGTCTCTCTCTGTCTCTCTGTCCCTCTCTCTCTGTCTCTCTGTCTCTCTGTCTCTCTGTCTCTCTGTCTCTCTGTCTCTCTGTCTCTCTGTCTCTCTGTCTCTCTGTCTCTCTGTCTCTCTGTCTCTCTGTCTCTCTGTCTCTCTGTCTCTCTGTCTCTCTGTCTCTCTGTCTCTCTGTCTCTCTGTCTCTCTGTCTCTCTGTCTCTCTGTCTCTCTGTCTCTCTCTCTCTCTCTCTCTCTGTCTCTCTCTCTCTCTCTGTCTCTCTCTCTCTCTCTGTCTCTCTCTCTGTCTCTCTCTCTCTCTCTCTCTCTCTGTCTCTCTCTCTCTCTCTCTCTCTCTCTCTCTCTCTCTCTCTCTCTCTCTCTCTCTCTCTCTCTCTCTCTCTCTCTCTCTCTCGCTGTCTTGCTGTCTCGCTGTCTCTCGCTGTCTCTCGCTGTCTCTCTCGCTGTCTCGCTGTCTCTCTCGCTGTCTCTCTCGCTGTCTCTCTCGCTGTCTCTCTCGCTGTCTCTCTCGCTGTCT